>NC_134478.1:25318523-25660523 GCF_964194025.1 Convolutriloba macropyga | reverse complement strand
GCGGTAGTTTTAATCATCAGCAAATGTCATGCTTTTCTTGAGTTCCCAAGGTCATTGGGAACACCCAATGTGTTGTTTGCTAGCGTGAAATATGCTATTCGTGGTAAATCTCAGGACTGCAAATATTAGTGACTCACATTTCTTTTGAGAATGGAATATTAATTAACTACCTGTTATAAAATAGAAGGATTAACTCTATGCAACTTTAAATCAACTTTTCAGAAATAAACTCATAGAAATTTTCGCTAGTATCGAACAACAAAGATATCTGTTTTTGCTTTTAGGTACCATGGGAATAATGCAAATAACTGTCACGCTAAAGCAGAGGCGATATGTTGAACTAAGGCTTTCTTTAATTTTGCTAATTATTTTCCGTAACAGCGCAATTGATGCCCAATTTTTTCAGGGTCCTTTTTTTAAAATCTGAAATTTACAAATTAAATAGCCGCTGGGTCATGAAAGTTACATGCTCACAAATTAAAAATCAAACGAAAAATTCATTCGTTTTTGGTGAGAGTTCTCTGGAAGTATTGAAAAGGGTGCTCAAGCGTGGATAGTAGTTACGGTATTCCCTTTTTTAATATCCGTAACATTAGGATCGATATTGCTTGTTTTGTTTTTATCTATTGAAGATAATAATGGAATATTCGTCAGATGAATTGATAAAATATTGGATCTAGACTTCAAATTTATTTGAGTTTTTTTGCCTACCTTGAAGAGTGCGGGCCAGATCAAAATAAGAGTTGGTTGCAGAATGCTAAACCAGGTATTCATATTCTGGTGTCCCGCTTTTTCACCCCTATTCATTTAACCCCCTATCATTTAACCCCGATTTATTCACCCCTGTATCATTTAACCCCAATATCTTTTAACCCCTCTATCATTTCACCCCGATTTTAATCTTTCTATAAAATAAGGATACTTGAATTAGCAATATAATCATTTGGCCATGCCTCGCGGGCCATGGCCATGCCTCAGCGGCCCGTGGGACTTGATATGAAACTATCGCAACCGAACGTGGCATTAATTTATCCACTTAATTATGACAAAACATGCCTTTAATGTCAACTGCTAATTGGCGGGATGAAATGATAGAGGGGTGAAATTATAGAGGGGTTAAATGATAGAGGGTTTAAAAAATCGGGGTTAAATGAATAGGGGTGAAAAGAAGTAGAACCTCATATTCTTACCCATATTTATCTGAAATTGAGGCTCAGGAATTTTAATCGAATGCCCCCCCCCGCCCCACCCATGTGGAATAGTAGCATATTGTGTACAACCCAACCCTCCCCCCTCAAGCATGCGAGCTATTTCAGTACTAAGAAGTGCTTTTCAAATGGAGTTGTAAAACGCCCTTACGGGGTAATAATGAAAAGGAGGATTTTTTGCCTCTAGATATAATATGATTTCGTTTTTCTCTAGTGTCTCTTGTTTTCTCTGTTCTCTCTCCTGTATCATCTTGTGTATCTATGGTGCTATTTATCCCTGTAATAATTAATATACCAAATCTAACTATCATCAAATATTCTTTATTATCATTACACCAACTGCAGAAATAAATCATTTATGCTTCCCAACTGTTCCATGTTCCCGTCGACGATTTTTTTATTCCGTTTTTATAATATGCTGAATGCAGCCCAATGTCTGCTGAGATTGTCTTTTGGAGAACATAGTAATTGTAAATACTTAACATCCCTGTCGCATCAATTTTCAGTCCTCTCACTTTTTACGGTTGAAATCGGTTTAAACATTTTTTTTCAAATTTTTTACTATAGCTGTCCGATCCTATACATTGAAAAGGAAACAGGATCGATTACTAATTGTAGATTGAGAAGCATTATTATGATTATTTTAATCCTGAATGTGCTGTGAAAATATAGGACGTGAACTGCTGCATGTTCCTGCTCCTATCAATACCTGAACAATCTGTGTGTGCTGGACTGTTGACTGGCATAGATCATTTATTACTTTGACAGATTTGTTATGATGAGCTCTTGTGCCTGCTATGAACTGTTATAATAACAAACAGCTCATCAATCAGCTCATCATATCAATTTCAATTTTAATGCCTAATGTAACAACAATACATTTCGATTAATTGACAACCTTTATAATAACGGTGATCAATTTCACACATGGTTAAAACACAGTAACTTAAATTAACTGAAGTGGTTTTAGAACGAAAGGTTGGCTTCCTTGTGCGAAATTGTTTTTAAAGATGCACACCCCATCATCAAAATTTGTAGCTTTTGCCGAAATTGGGAGACAATAAATACATATTAATGTGCCTTAAATAAATAAACAAATCAATTTATGAATCAGAGATATTAGTGAAATATATGAATGTATATATTGATGTTGCCGTTTGAAATGTGCATATTTTAATTAGCAAATAACTGAATAGTTTTAATCCTGTCTATGTTTTGTTTTTTTTCTAAAGACTGTATTGGTCAATTACCTTAGATAACTCTGTGAGGTAGCTCTACTTTGTCATGTAATCTATGTGTTCTCTAGTTCTTCCCGCTCGGACTATTTTATGTTTGGATTATTTGTGAGCTTATTGCAAATTTATGCCTTTTCCGTTGCTCAGTGAATTTTGTCGTTTTATGTTGCCTCAGTGGAATAATTCAAAAATTTTGCCGATAATTCTCGTTTTTATCGAAAATCAGCACAGTTTATTATTTCTAACATAACCTAGAACACATTGTGAAGAATGGATATGCTTCGTAATTATTAAAAACTAGAGTGTAGATTATCATGACAGAATGAAGCAACGGTCTCGAGCAAAAAAATAAAGTTTTGGCGAATTTTGAAGCAGTTTAATTAGACAGAAAAAAATTAAACCCGATGAAATGAAATCTTCGGCAGTACGTGATCAACCTCCGGTGCAAGCGGCCTCGGCTCTGAGCTCTATTTTCTTTGGGCTTCTCAGAACTATGCTCTAACATTTGCCTGATTTCTAAAACGCATTTTGTGAACAACGGTTGTTTACGGCAGTAGACGGTTGCTGCTTAGCAATTCTGTTGTCGTGATTTTAAAGACAAGCTTTACGGTTTGTGAGAATGTTAAGAAAAGCTGGGTTTAAGAAGTGGGAAAAATGAATTTAATTTTACGTGTGATAAGCACATTAGAAAACCAGTTTTACCGCCATACATATGGTTAAAGTTGAACAAAAAAAAACGTGCGAAAATCTTTTTTTTTCATGAGGGCGGAAAATTTCTGATGGCAAAGTGTATGCAGCGTTGGTTAGTTGGATGTTCAAGTTGCGTAATGGCTTTGACAATTTGCAGCGAGCATCTTAGCTGAGTCGAATTTCAATCAAGAATAGCACAAGAAACCATACAAGTGACAATTTTTGCATAGAACATGTCAACTGTGCAATATTTTAATGTAAATTTTTAGCGTTTGAAATGTTACCGATATCTTCTCTTTCATAGTACTCAGAACAAACAATTGTACTTAGATTTGTCATTAACTTGAGAATTTAAATAGCGAGATAGTAGATATAGCGAGATAGCGAACTTGAGTGAAATTTAGATCCTGGCAGACTAGCAAAAAATTAACGAAAAGTAAGCGAAGAAGCACATAAACATTTCAATTTTAATGTAATAAGTGTTCAATATATGTGTTAACCAATAATCCAATTTATTACATTTACTACACCGTTCGTTGTCTGTATTTATATTCAATTTTTAATGGAGTTTACTAAACGTGAGACTTAAAAACTAGTTTTTTTAACTGCTCTCGAACCAAGTTTGTAGCAATTATTGTAAATGTGTGAGTCGTTTGTATGCAATATTTTTGCTCGACCGTTTTGTTCTAGAACATTCTTTAGGTTTCACCTCTCTGTTGACCTTTTCACACATGACTTCATTTTTACGTGACCTAAATTGCTCTTGGTGGGACTGAAAGCTTAGTTGTGAATGCTTCCGACGTTGACCTTGAAGGTCGCGGTCCCAACCCCTCCGTGGTAGGAATTTTTTGTATCCATACAAAAATTCTTCAGGCAGAAATTTTGAATTAAATTGCCCCGCCTATTGTTCGAGAGCATTTCGTCTGACGTTGGTTTGAATATAAATAAATTCTAGTCGATCGAGTCTATTTTAAAAGGCAGTTTTGATTCGCTTTGGATTGGACTGATAGTTTTTTTGTTTGTGAAACAAAAAACAAGTGAAACATCTGATAGTCTTTTTAGTTCGTCCGTAACTGCATCCCTAATGTAGGAGTAAAGTTGATGTCTTTTTGTGAGCTGCTGTAATAGAAGGAATTTCTAATAGAAACGACAGAAGAGCATGTTAAAGCTTTGGAAGTGTTGCAAAAAGTCGATGCAACACACGTTACCTTTAGATTGCCGGAGCCATGACTGCAATATGTAATTCTGTACCATGGAGCAGGTTTTGTATTAATGGTAGAAGATTATGTAAACGAAGTTGGCAGAAAGGAAAAGAAATCCTGAGCATCAGTATGATTTGGGTCACATTTCTTACTTCAATTCGGTTAAAGTTCTGTATCTACTACAAAGAGTTCTTAGCGCTCTATTATGCGTTAGACTGTTTTCGCATTACGTTCGGGGATCGAGTAAACAAATTATTATCCTCACTGACAAGAAGAGCTTAGCGCAATTCTTTCAGGCAAAGCAAATTCTGCCATTGCTTTGGAGTTGTTAAGTTAGTGCTAGCGTTCAAAATTATAATTGCACATATCCCAGTTAAAGATAATTACGCGGCCGACTTTCTGCCAAGAACGTAAAACGACCAGTCAGCAACTATGTCTTGAAATCCCATGGACAGAATACCAGTCAAAAATTAAAATCGGTACTGAAGCACAAAATCCAGATGAAGAAATTAATGTCATACTTGAGGAATCAATTGCAATCAATATTTATGATACCCTCCAAAATTGAATAGTACGAACAGGTTCAAATGCATAACTACTGAAATAATTGAAATTAAGGGTTTCCAAGTTGGTGAAACTGGGACAAATTAATGCAGTTGAGTACCGAAATCAATGTTCCGCTTTTAAGTGATTACTTTGCAGGCCTAAACTTAGCGGCTGAGCGTCAAAAAGATAAGGATATCGGAATTGTTTGCAGTTGGATTTCAAAAAACATACAGCAACCAGGTCTTAAGTATGCGTCCACAGGTCTGAATTGTTTTTAGCACCTGAATAGGCTAACAAGCAAACTTGTACTTGATCGGAATTTTTATGATAAAACCGGGAAAATTTTTTAAAGGCAGTTCTCACTAGAAAATATTTGTGTAAAGAAACGATGTACTCTCTGGACAATTCACCAACAGCAGGTCATTTAGGGTTATTGAATACATTTAAAGAGTTTAGAAAGCGGGTTCACTACCAAGGTTTCATAGAACGCTTCATTAGCTTCATCAGGAACTGCTTAACTTGCTTGAAATTAAAAGGAATCGCGAAAAACTAGCTTACACCAAAACTCCAACCAATCAGTTCCCTTCAACCTTTCTCCGGAGACATGCTACAAATAGATCTTTTATGCCCACTGAAATCTCCTTACTATAAGTGTTCTAAGCGGAATAGATGTATTTACAAAGTACTTGTTCGCAGTCCCAATAACCAATGGTTATGCAGATACAGTAGCTATAGAGAGAGAGAGAGAAACTTAATTCCCAATTTAGGGCAATTAACTAAAAATAAATGAATATCGTTTCTACTATTTAACATTTACGAAGCTCTTACAAGTGGGGCAATTGCAACAAACAAACCATGAGCATCGAAAACAGTGATTGAAACATGGGATGATGGATTCAAAATGTTCAACAATCTTGTTGATCTTGAAGTAGTCATCATCGATTATCCCATGAGCGATAGAAAAAGTAGATCATGTTGATTGACCGTTCGTAGAAAGATCCAGGGGCTACTTTACGTTTGAATTTGAACTTGTTTCTCGGTCTTCTCTTCACACCAAGAGATAAAACTTCAACAATATCACGGAAGTCTCTCAATAGCTTCCTTTGGGCCAAGAGAATGAACAGCCGGCAGTCCTCAACTTGGATTTGAAAGGCCATCGGTAGGATTTTGTGTGAGAAGAGTGTCCAAGTAGTTCCTAGAACTCCCGTAAACCCGTCTCAAGCGTTTTTTCTTGGATATTCTCGAATGCCCTGAGGCCTGCAAGTGAAAAGCAACAGATTTGGGAACCATAGAGGAGTATTGGAACAACATAGGCGACGTAGAGCTTGTACTTGATATGTGATGGAGTGCTCCAAGGTATAGTATTTTTAAGCTTGTAGAAAGCTCTGCGGCTGTTGTTGACTTTACATTGAGTGTGCGTGTTCCATTTTAACTTTCTGTTGACATCAACTGCGAGATTCTTCACGCACTCTTGTTATGGAATTGTGATGTTGGCGTACTCTAACATGGGCTCGACAGTCCCAAAGGAAATACATAGGCTCTTTTTCCCGTTGACTAACGTCCCGTTTGCTTGATTCCAATTGCAGAAACGTACAAGATCATCATTGAAATTCAAGAAGTTGAAAACTAGTTTCGCGTCATCAGCAAATAACCACATAATACTGTCCAGAAGAATACACGGCAGGTCGTTGATAAAAATCAAGAGCAGGGGCCTAAGTACTGAACCCTGGGGTGCGCTGCTCAATACTCTTGTGTGCATCGAAGAAACTCGTTGATTCGTACTGCTTGAAATCTTCAGAGAAGGTAACTTTCAAAGAAGGAAACAAAATTCGAGTCTAGACCAATTTTTCGGAGTTTCACTAGTAGAACGGAACGTGGCACACGATCGAAGGCTGTCTCATAATCGAAGTATATTGAGAATAGTATGTCTCCCTTGTTGAGACAGAGGTAATTAACGTATTCTAGAAGCTGACAAATCGTTAATTTTTTAGACTGGAAACCATTTCGTCTCGGATAAATTTTATTCTTGAGTAGATCAATAAGAAACTTGTGGAGTAGCTTTTCGAATATCAATGAGATCTTCGGCAGCAGACTAATTGGACGGTAATTGGTGATGTCGTTCCGGCAAGCTTTTTTGTGAATAGGTTTAATAAATGAAGACTTCCATATTTCGGGGAATTGACAGTTCAGGATTACGCAATTGAAGACGACCCGGAACAACGTTGCAAAAAGACCAAAGCATTTCTTCAATAGTCCATTCGGGAAGTCATCGTGGGTCTCATAAGTGCAAGCGGTTCTGTTTAGAATTACTTGAAGAATATCGGAGTCGCTAAATGAACCACAGAAATCATTGAAGAAAACAAGACTTTGGCTGTCATCTGGTATCCTTGTTTCGTACGAGTTCATGTTGAAATTCAAAGCAGATAATTCATTGAAAGCATTTGCAACGTCAATATAAGAACCCAGTTTCGATGTACCGGAAAACATTGGATGGGGAATACTTTTATTCTTGAAGTTTTCGATGAGTTTGAAGCAAGAATCCAGTTTGGAAGTAACTTTCCCTGATATGTAGAGCACTTTGTCCAATTCCAAAGATTTCTCAAGCGTGTCCTCAAGTTTCCGCACGACATAATGACCAGAATGATACTTTCTCTTGCTAGTTGCCAGTTTATTTACAGTATGCACAGTATGGGATGAGTAGTAGGTTGGCAGGGACGCCCTTTTTCTGGTTACGCTCCGAAAAGACTGTTTGACTTTGGGTCAGGACTTTGTGTATATCTTTGCTGATATGGGAGCATGATCTGAGAACCGAGTGGAAGGGCGTGGCAGTCAAAACAGCCGCTGATAGATCAGGGGACGAGAATGTTGTCGAGGGAGTTGCCACGGTTGTGCGTGGAGCTGAGAATAGTAGGGCACGTTTCATAGTCATCTGTTGTTTCAGATGTTTAAAAAGCTAGTTTCTCTCGCAGATGAAGAGCTGAAAGTCGACCAATCAGTTTTCGGAAAGTTGAAATCACCAAGAAGGCATATACGGCGGTATTCAAATGCAGTGTTTTCCTTAAAAGTCAGCAGAAATGTCGAGCCATGATGTAGAACGCTAGCCAAGGTTGTAGTTGTGACCTCATACTGACTACCTTGTGGGGGCAGGTAGACCAAAATGAAGAGGACGGGACGATCGTCAACTTTGATCAAGGCTGAAGTACAGAAGTTGACGTTGCTTACGACAGGATTGCCAAGGAACTCCGCACATGATGTGTTTGAGGTGTTCTGCAAAATCAGAGTCCCACCATGTCAACCTTGTATGCGGTCTTGTCTTCCAACAACTGAAAACGATCCCCCAGCTGACAAGTCACTGTTTTCAAGTGTTGTATCTAGCCATGTCTCGGTGAGAAAAGCAAAGTTTGGTTGGTGTTTATGCAGGAGGGCTGCGATGTCAGCTCGTTTATCTAGCGATAGCATTCAGAAGAAAGCAAACGTAAAAGTCATTAGCTATTCAATTGTCTTTAACTTGCTTTGCTAGAACATCTGGGGCTTTGTAGTGGTCCAAAACCGTGTTCCCATGACAAAGTTTCAAGTTCAAAATTTTCATCTCGTGTTTGGGGATGCCTAGATTTGATAGCTTGAAACGCAAATTGAGCAGTTGTTTCTCCAGGGCTCGTTTTTCCTGAGTTAGCATTGATTTCAGAAAGAACTTAGTGTTCTTCAGCATATAAGACTTCGACAGGGCCATCCGTTTGTCGCATTGACTTTGGAAGGTTAATACTACTGGTCTGGGCTTATGATCGGGAGTGAACTTGCCAATTCGGTGGACATCTTGGATGGAGCAAATGGAGGGATCTACTTTTTCAATCAAATTTTTAGCTCTAGAAAAATTCGTTTTCTAGTCTTTCGGAAGAGTTGAACGTTGGCTCATGTTCGTCGATCCCAAATACTAGTATTGAGAGGTCGAAAATGGAGTTTTCGAGAAGTTTTGGTGTCACTGCATGCGGTTCAGGTGGGTGAGGCTTGGGTTTCGACAGTTGATGTTGTTGACCTCTGATGAAGACGAATTGACCAAGGACTTTATCTCCGTCGATTCACGTTTGATCTTGTTAACGGATACGAAATTCTTCTTCAGCTCGTCAACGCTTTTTCGAAGTTTCCGGATTTGGTCAACTTTGGAAGATGACACGGAGAGTGCTTCTTTAGCTGGAGATTCACAAGACTCATAAAGCCAAACCAATCCTTGAACTTTTTTCAAAGGAGTTAACAGGGCTGCCGAAACAGTAGTACATTTTAGGTGGAATCAGAAGTCACACCTATGGCATTGTAGAGCTCCATGTCCATCATCTTTGAGCTGCAGTGCGCAATGACCGCATGGGTCCCTAATGGAGTTGGATCTCGGAGGCATTTCAAAATCAAGTCCCGAAGTCGAGATCTTGTTGCCCTAGAAACACTTAAATCTTCAGGACGCAGAAAACTCAACAACGAACGAAACAATGAACTAACCTCAAGTGTTCGTTGGCTGACTTTCTACTTGTGCTTTCTTTCTTTTTCTTGGAAGATGGGCGTTATCGATAACCACGCTTCCTCTGGGCTAAGCAACGAGGGTCCTTCGAGTTATTTAGGACGTCTGAAAGAAATTTCAATTCCAAGTAAGCTGATGGATGGACACGACGAATGTATTCAACAATAGAAATATCTCTCCGTTTTCGAAGCGAAAGCAAACGGTTCCTGATGTCGATGGCCACTACTTGAGAATTCCTCAATTGCTCCAGTATGTTAGGAGTCGAGGATCTCGCGGTGTAAACAATAGCAGCTAGTCGAGGTTTGAATTTTTCGATGAGACTCAACAATTTGTCAATGCGACAAGCCCGATTATTGTTTGAAGGATGCTTCGTGAGGGTATCGTTAATTATATAATGCCAGATAACAATGTTGATTTTTTTGGATAACGTACGTTTTTTGCAGAAGATATTGCAGCCTTTTAAGGGGCTTACGTGACCAGGGGTTGAGCCTCAGTGCAGGTACTGCGAAACAGAATCGTCGCAGGAACATCTTCAGGTCGTAGGGAGCAGCGTTGATGGCGTTTCGTAAACAGCTGGCGCCCACAATGAAGACCATTCAGAAGTAGAAATTCAAAATACTCTGAAATTACACGTGATAAGCTTATCAAATATTTCTAATTAATAAGTTAATCACAACCATTAGAGCTAGTTACGATCTTTAAGCAAATCTACTTAGCTCACATCATTCTTAGTGACCTAGAAACGAATTTCACGTCAGAACTTTTGCCAGAATTAGCTAGCTTCTTAGAAGTAAGGCTGAAACATGCTTCATTAAAGCAACCACAGGCAGTTGCAGTAGTTGAACGTTATCATGGATCACTTTAGGGAATCCTCAAACTGAGTAAGGGAACAATGGAGATGGGAATAACGCAGAAGTTTGGTCAGAATTAAAGTTAACTTACAAATGCACATAAAGTATTGACCAGAAAGCCTCAGCTAAACCACTTAAACACCATTATTATTGTCCACTTTTGAACCCTTGGCTTCTTGTGCAGAAATTTGTAATAGCGTCACAAGGTAAGAAATAGCTAACTCTTCATAAAGTTCTGACTGTTTCCAATTACATATTTCGAAAAGTAAACGTAAATTACACCCAACGTGTTCATAGAATTAGATTGAGGCCCATTAAACCAAGTGAAAATCTCGAAGTATTTAATCCGGAAAACCTGATCCATCAGGACGGCAGCACATATACCCGATTTGATCGATGAACAGGACGAAACATAAAACAAAAGTAACAACACCAGATCCAGTTAGAGTTGCCTTTAACGTTCCTTTAGGTTGACTGGTAGCAGCAGCACTCCATGTACCCCCTTCAATACCCGCACCACATCCAATCCCGCCAAATGTGGCCGCACCAGCAGTTAGACCACGGGTAAAACCAGTACACATCCCGGTATCTGAATTCGGATGAGGCAATCCTGGAATTGTTTAGAGAAGCCGTTAGTGAATGTTCCAATGGGAACCTAGCTGACCTGAATCTAGACGAAGAACAGCTACATAGAATGCCACTAATCTTCAAATTGAAGAAAGTTCAACAACCTGAAGTTTGTTTACCACTAGTGTCAGCCTCGTAATTAGCAGATGATCAAGTGCAATAGTCATAATCACTAAGCAACATTGAATCCCCACCAGAAACACCTTAGCAGCAATTTGAACTAACTGAAAATGAGGTACGATCTAGAACGTTTCATACAGAGCGTAAACCAACAAAATGTTTTAAAGACTACATGAGCAGAGAAATTAGTTACCAATAGGTTAACGAAGTTAACCTATTGTACCTCATTTTAGGTTAACGAAGTCTCATTATGTAAAGTAGATCGATCTAACCCCAGATCGATCTAACCCCAGATCGTACCTCATTTTAGGTTAACGAAGTCTCATTATGTAAAGTAGATCGATCTAACCCCTATGTAAATGAACCAATTCGACGTTCAGGAAGTCCGAAACCAAGAAATTCAAGATCTAGATTGAAGCAAGAAAAAAATGAGATGCAGTAAAAGCATCGGCACAATTGTCAAAACAACCAAAACCCCTAGTAGAGACAAAAATAGATCAATTCTAAGCCAAAATACTCACAGAAAAGCCTAGCAATTGAGAAAACAGACCCATTAACCCAACCTAGACAAAACAAACGTCTCCAGGCCCTTCTACTCAAAACTAAAACCTTTTTATTAGTCAAATACATTTGTGCAAAATATCTCTCATTTGCCATCAGATCTTCAAAATACAACATCTTCAATTATCCACCAAATTTTGGCTGTCTTAACATATTTTGACCCCCCCATTTCAACCGCTATTTGTTCAACATAGTCAGTAAAAACAGATTCTATGAAAAGCCCATCTATGAATCAGTGTTAGCAAGCCGCTATTAGCTAAAAAATAATTAGTCTTAATTGAGGGAATTAGACAGCTAAGCCTTCCGAAGCTTGCTAGTGGCTATGATAGGTTAGACTTTAAAGTAATTTGGTCGCGTGCCCTTAACATCCTTTATACATCCATTAGAAAGTACAGACCTAGTGCAGTCTAACAAGGCCCGCTGAATTTCAATACAGGTAGAGTTTATAAGTCCAACGATTTCTAAAATAGCCAAAAAATAGCCAATGCATTCCTGAGTTGATTTTTGATGAAAACCGAACCGTACCAAAATGCATATAATTAGGGAAAATAGTAAACGAGAAGAAGAGGCTCATTGTAGTGAAAATTGATAATGCTTGGACTTTCAGAACGATCTTCCTATCTGTTTCAAAGTTAAAAGGTTCTGGAGTTGTCGTAAAATTTCTCTCCGTTGAGGACTACAAAAAAGAAAAAAAACACTATCAGCGGAAGAGAAATCTGATAAACAATTTTGGCTACGAAAAAAACAACAGTTTCTCCATTCAAGGCCAACAGTTATTTTATAAGGGAAAAATTGATCGGTGATAATTTTAACCCTAATAGTGTGCAATCGTCTACAGATCAAAAGGCCCATACGTCTTGACTACCAGTCATCAAAATCTCTTCCTTAAACTGTAGATCCTTGCTGAATATTAATCGAAGAATTAGCCTTGATATTCATCTCAAAGTTCATAAACCCGATATTATCTGTCTGAGTGAAACGTGGTTTGATTCGAGAGTTGATCACACATGTGTCTTTATTTCAAACTTTTATAGCATAGTTAGTAGAATTGATCGATGTAATGGTAGCCATGGAGGAGTTGTAATTGGCATGAAAACAGAAATTAATGTTCACAGTGAAACAATCCAAGCTAAATCTCTTGTTGACTTTGCAACTTCGGTTCTTTTGCAGTTTAGAGCAGGCAATAATTGTTATAAATGTTTACAATCTACCTCATGATTCGCCTTATCGCTCAGAAGTAGAATTGGTTGATGCTTACTTAGACGACATTATTAGTTGGGCTCATGTATGAAAAAGTTCTGAAAAAGCGATATAGATCTCCTCAATATGCTTATAGTAGGTGATGTAAACCTTCCTGGAATTGATGGGAGTCTTTTGAGCAGTAATAATGCCTATGAAAAAACGTTTTGAAAAGTTTTTTGAAAATACGATTTTTGCTCTCTCTTAGAGGACAAAAACGCTAAAATTGATTGCTTTCTTGCGGTTTTCCCTGACACTATTTCTTTTGCCTTTTGCTCAGATCTATTCGACATTTTCCGATCACTCAATGATTGGCGCTGAAGTAAATTTTTCTAGCAGCCAGGTTGAGAAATCAATATCAGTTTTCTTTCCAAAAAGCGGATCTTCTCAAAATTGCTGAATGATTCATTACTTTGATGCTTTAGCTGGAGATATAAACCACACACTTCAGAATTTTTATGATGAAATCAATTTTTGCTTTATGGCCTTTATTCCTCGGAAAGTTAGAAGGCGAAGGGAAGCTCCTTATTACGTTTCGTCTCATTCTATTCACGCAGAAATTGTTCTAAATACAGCTAGACGACGTCAAAAAGACAACAATATAATTGAAAGGCTTGAAAAGAATTTAGCTGATTCACTCGAACTAGATAAAACAGTATATCTGAAATCATTTGCAGGTTTAACTTTGACAGAAGTTTTTCAAAATATTAAGAGCTTTCGTCGTATTTCTCAGCTGCCAACCAAGATGAAATTTGCTGGAAACAGTATCTCTGGATCGTTGAAAATTGCCAATGCTTTCAATCAACATTTCGCATCTATTTTCAAAGAAGACACGAGCCCTCTTTCAGTGCCACTCGCTTCAGCAGACCCCACAATTTGTCTAGAAATGTATTTCACTAACAGTGAAGTAAAATCAATGATCTTTAGTTGTCATTCGGGTTCCGAGTCATACGATAAATTGCAGCCAATTTTATTGAAAAGTTTTTCAGCTGCCATTGTCCCAGTTGTTATTGAGATATTTAACAAAATTATAAATCAGCAAGAATTTCCAAAGAGCTGGAAGAAAGCAATAATTAAACCCCTGCATAAAAAAGAGTCGAGAATTGACATAGAAAATTACAGACCTGTGTTAATGTTGTGCGCGCTTTCCCTAATTTTTGAGACGTTTTTGTATAGAAATTTTAGGAATCGTTTATTGAAAAATTTAGACAATCGCCAGCATGGTTTTAGGCCCAAGCATTCTACAATCACTCTAATGCTCCAGTATTGTGGAAAAATTTTTGGTTGTTGGAATGCTAAAGAGGCCGCATAACGCATTTATCTCAATAGTGCAAAAGCGTTCGATACAAAAAATTACAATGCAATTTTGTTGAAGCTTATGCATTTTGGATTATTTGGTTTTTTGCAGATTATTTATCAAATAGAAGGCAGTGCGTGTTTGTTAAAGATGATTATTCGTCAGAATTAACTGATGCCAGTGGTGGTCCACAGGGTTCAGTGTTTGCGGTTTTTATGTTTGTTGTGTACATTAACGACCTTCCATCTGTAATGGAGAACAGCACATATCCTTTTGCCCTTGACACAAAAATTATTGGAAGTCAAATGAATTTATTTACGCTACAAAATGATTTAAACAAAGCTATGAAATTGTCAAAAGAAACAGATTGGAATTCAACAATGCAAAGTTTGAAGCTATATGTTTTGATGTAAAAAAGTTAGATCAGTGTAGTTTCCACTTGTATGCAGATGATACAGAAATTACATTCAAATCTTCGGTGAATGATCTTGGTATAGTTATTACTAATAATTTGAAATGGAAGAGTCGTATCAATCAGCGGCTATCAAATGCACAATAAAAGCTTTTTTTCTTGAAGAGAAACGTTTCCTTTTTCTACAAATGCGAGAGTAAAAGTAAGTTTATACAAAAGTTATATTTTATCAATTCTCCTTTACGCCTCAAATGTACTCGAATTGGCCAAACTGCATAAAACTAGAAAAGATGCACAGACGAGCGCTCAAGTGGGCTTCGAATAGGAAATTTTTTACAGATAGTGACTACAATCAGAGTCTCATTTACAACAATTTGTTGCCAATCAGTTTTCTTTTGGTTCGAAATGATCTTTTTAAGCTGAACAAAATTTACAACTGTGATACTTCCCTTAAGTTTGATGATTATTGGGAAGTTTTCAAGGGACCACGCAGTAACCGTTCTGCAGCAAAACGATTTTTGAGGACAAATTTTAATTGGACGAAATCAGTCAAATTGGAAAAGTTTTTTGTCTTGAGGGCTGTGAAATATGCAAATGTTCTCAACCAGCGAAATGACATCTTAACTTTTGACTGCATATGTCCAACAGTGTCATTTCGGAAACAGCTGAACTCTCTGTTACAATTAAAGGCTGTGAACTTTAAATACTATCAGTATCATGTTAATGGGTCCTGTTTTTGCAATTAATTAACAAGGTGATTCCCGCATCGCGGGTAACAAGTCAATTTAATAATAATAAAAAGTCACGCCAGAGTTAATTTCCACAATATCCCTGATCACCGAGATGAAGTTGACTGCGAAATAGCTGTTGTATACTTTCAAGCAAAAACCAGCTAGTTTTGATGGCTCTAAAGAAAACGTTAACAAGCATATCAGTCCGAATTGAAAAGACCACTTTTTAATGTTGACACTTTGAAAATTGATATAAACTCTTACGTCAAGTTTCAGAAACATTACACATTAACATAAGTAAAGTGCACACATGAAGCAATATCATTATAAAGTATATGTAAACTCAGCAATTAAAGTGCAACAGGAGTCTGCAATCACTTAACTAATTGCCACTTGTAATTACCGGTTAATACCTCACAATGTCTATGTGCAAGCTAAAGTAAACAACCAAAATATAGCTGTTATTCACTTAAATAGAATCAGATATCTCTCTTCATAACCTTGCACATAATGCAACACAGTTCCACTCGTTCCATACTCTAAATGCAGATAAACTGCCAAATCCAGTAAAAGACGATGAAAAGAAACTGAAAAGCTCATTCGATATGTGTTGAATGTTCTTCCAGACAAATTCCTTTCTCCCCTAAAGAAGGATTTTAAAGGAAAGAAGCTCCGAATTTTGGTAGAGTTAGCAATCTGTCGTAAATTCATGCATATCATCCAATAGCACCAGAGTGAACTAATTACTCTGCATAGATTCAATACACTCACCCATAAAGGCTTCCTAAAAATTCAAAAAGTGGAATATGCAAACAATATGCAAACATTAAATTGCATGTGACAAAATATGCCAACATGAAGTTCCCACTCGGACAAACTCCAATATAACGAATGAGAACCACTCGGACAAACCAATTGAACAGATGAAGAGAACAAACTTGAACTTTTCCGCAAGAGACCTTAGTTTTGTTGTTCGGGAGAGCAATTTTTGTTCAACTCTTCCCTTTTTCTCGCACTATAACTTTTTATGTTTAAATCAAAACCTCCTAAAGTTTTTGCAAGATAGTTTGCAAGCTTAGTTCATGCTGCATTTCCACCCATTATATTCCCATAGCCATAATTATGATGATTTTAATGCAATTATATCGAGCTAATGAAACCATTCAACAATCAGTCCTGATTCCTTTAACCTTCCAACTGCAATCATAAACTCCTCCAGCTGTAAATTACAAAATTCTCAGCTTTCTTTAATCATTTGCTATGATAACTTCCATAATTTTTTTTTTCAATTGAGCTGCTTATATTTTTTATTGAGCTGACTTAGAGACAATTCTTCTGCTTTCAGAAAATTTAAATCTGAGTGGCTCCAAAACAACATTTTAAGTGGTTTTCCGTACTGGTATTTCTTCGCAGTTTATATATCTTTTAAATATAGATGTTCCTCTTAAAATTTTCTGTTGAAATTTTAGTTGAAAGTCGGGTGGTTTCACGCGCCTATTTCGTTCCTCATACTCACGTGATATATCCTTTAATTAATCCTATCCTTTATGTGATATTGTTATAATTCAGAGCTTAATTATTATTTTCAAAGCTGTAATTGTTGGTTCTCATTTCCGTCTAGGTCCAAACACCATCTAGGACCATTCCGACTTCATTCAGTTAATAAAAACTTGAAAGAGAAACTGACAACTTTTATAGGCAATGCCTTTTTTAATAGTCAGTTAAGCATTAAATTACATGGAAGAAAACTAGTTATAAGTTGGAATAATAACTTAGCAGCTAATAGTAGATAACACGTATCCGAAACCGCTTAAAATGCAGTTTAAATTCAGATTGCTATCCGCTAAAATCGCACTGAAACATAAAGCTACATGATAAACAGATCTAATTTTGGCAAACTAAAACAACAAAATAATAGCCCGCCTATATGAAGTTCAGCGGGTAACCAACTGTCAATCAATTTTAACGGACCATTGATCGCGAAATTATTCGTGGATTGTTTCGATGTACCTATTGAATGTCGGCTCATATAAATGCTAGACTCAATAAAGCAAACAGAGTCCTTTACTTGATAAGAAGGAATGTCGCCTATGTCGTAAAACTCTTCATAAAACTGGGATTATACAAATCGCTGGTTCGGCCAGTCTTGTTATACGGAATCAACTGTACCACGCCCTCAAAATCTGATTTAGGCAATCTTGAAAAACTCCAGCGGAAAGTAGTTAGGTGGATAACAGGACGAAACGAGCCCTATGAGAATCAACTGAGGCTTTTGAACACCTTGCCATTACCAATGTACATGCGGATGAAAGATCTCCTCACCCTCACAAAGCTTACTCAAGAAGGAAGAGACGATATTGAAATACCTGAAATAAACAAAGTTCGAGGAAGATCCACAGAATTGTACACGCTCAGAAAAGTAAGGCTCGAAAAGGCGCGAAACTAATTAGTTCTCAAAAATTGCAGACTAGCAAACCGAATCGACAATGAAATACATTTAATAGAACCGCGAGGACTGAAAAACCGAATACTAAACTTGATGTGGAAGTTCGTTAATAAATCGTTCAACACTCAAAATATCTTCACGTGGTAACTGTGTTGCGATTGTCACCGATGCAGAAATTTACGGACAATTCTCTAAAAGCAAAACTCAAGAGTCTAAACGACCCCTCGACAAGCAGTCGTAAATTCACAACAACAACAATTAACTGGCTGAAATACTCGGCGAATTTTAATTCAGTTTTTTGCCTAACGCCTAATTTGTTTGTCCAAAACAACCTTATGTCATAATGTTTATTATGTAGTATGTACCTCAGTACCTCAAGATTTACCTTTCAACTTGTTTTTATGGTAACTATTGTACAGCATAGGTAATATATTTGGTGAATTAATTGTTGATAAAGTAGATTTCAATGTTGATTTGTTTGTATACTTGAATAACACCATGAAATGTACAAAACCGGATATTGCCCAACTTGAGAGATCAGAAATTATTTACGAAGGACTAATACAGCTCGGGGGTACAAGCCTGCAGAATTATTGAAACCAGAAAACCGGAGAATCAGCCTGAAAATCAATTTCTCGTAAACTTTTTTTTCTGAAACTTTACCATCGTTATTCTGTTAAAAAATAACACTCAAGAAAACTAGTAAGTTGTAATAATAAATTAGTTGTAGCGAATAGTGGAAAACAAGCGTCCGAAACCGCTCAAAACAGGCAAATAATTCAAATTACTGTCCGCTAAAATGGCACTGTGAAACTGCAATAGCTACAAGATAAACAGATATAATTATTGCAGACGAAAATAACATAAAAGCCATATGTGATATTCAGAATCGCTTTAAAGATCAAAGTTCTACCTAAAAGATTAGGCAAAGTTAAAGCAAAATTTATCATATTGTCACAAACTCCATTACGTTTTACAATTTTGGATCGATATTTCATTTTTGTACTCAATTTAATAACTGAAAGCCCTTTCAGCTTAAGAGTTTTATTTATTTTGTTGTTTGATTTTCGTTTTTGCTTCGATGTAAGCATTCGAAAATGTTTTTGTTCCGACCCTCTTGAGGGGGGAGGAACTATATACTCAACTGGGGTTTTTTTTTTTTGTTCAGTGAATTTTCGCCGCTCGATATATTCATCGTAGAGAGTTGAGACTGGTATCATTAGAAAGCTCGTTCAGCGTAGAATATGGAATTAAAAAGATTTTTTTAATTTTCGTTTTCTACAGGGAGTTATCGAGGCTTAAACTTCTGAGAAAAGAAGAGTGAATTCACGTTGTTTTTATTCACATTTTCCGGAATTTTTGCCTAAATTTTCGTCAATTTTGCTAAAATTTGTTATAATTTTTAAGAATAGTGTCGTTGATTTCATTTTTGAAGACGAACAAGCATTTTTGATTGTTTTGATTTAATTTTTTGGTCAAAAAATCTGGATAAACATTTCAAAATTTAGCCTTTTTCATCAACAACAGCACGAAATAAGCTACTTTAGTCCACTTTGATTAAATTTGCCTACAGTACACCCCCAAACAACACTCATACAATCTTTGTAGACTCAGAGGGGGGCTATTTCTACTTCAGAGTCCGCAGAGAGTGCCTTGTAGTTAAAACTTTGCCGTTTTTTGCTAACTTTACTCGTTGATTATCAAAAATGCAAAATTTATTTTAAGTTTCAACTCAGAAATTATCTATATCTACAACATTTGAAAAATCAATTGTTCTTAACGGACAATAAGTATTAACAGGGGTAGTTTTGGGCCATTCTTGGACTGTTACAATCCAAAAAAAAATCGGGTTGTAATCAGTCGGTCTTTTTTTTTTAAAAAAAGACTTTTTTTTAATAATAAAGAACAGAACATATCAAATCAAAGCTCAGGAGTGATAGGTCCAACCAATTCGCTTGCGAAACAGCTCCAGGCTAATTCATTTAGTTTTTTAATTGAAAGTTTATGGTGGTTTTTTTTAAAAATAATTGACTTTTCAATAAATAATGGCTTAATTAACTTTTCCTCTATTTTTTTCTTAATTTGTTCAACTTCCAGCTTAGTGTCAGCAAAAAAAGACTGCTTCTTCTTTCTACTGAGTTAACATTTATTCTCGGTTGCAGTTTTAAGCCTGAAATTATTGTTTTCTGGCTTTGATACTACAAGATTTTAGATTTTTGTTTGTTTTGATATTTGCCAGTTTTTCATGTTTTCTAATTTTGTCACATTATCACATTATTGACAGTTCTCATGTCACCTTATTAGCATTCAAATTAAAACACAATTGAACATATTAAAATCTTGAAAGATATAAATCATCGTTTTAATGGCCTCGACGCCTCTTTCTTGAAGAAATCAATTGAATTTTTTAATTTTGTCTTAACTGTCATTTATACTTTGTCGTTTCGGTCGTATGAAATTTCCTGTTTAGTGATAGCTTTCATTGGCTTTTCATGGAAGAATAGAAAAACCGATATTCTGATATTAGCAGATAGCTGATGGCTTTTATGACTTTCAAACCCATCGTTTTCCAAAATTAAAAAATAATTTTTTAACTTCGCAATTTTGTTCTTTTTATGTTTCTTTTTGTTACCTAATCTCGTTAGTTGATTACAGGTCAAATATGACATTATGGGTGTCAAGGGAATAAAAGGGATTAGTGTCCAAAAATCTTTTTTTTAAAGATTTTGTTATGACCTTACTGGCTTCGACACCGCTTTTTCACAAAAAAAAGTTAAATTAATTTGATTTTTGTCATATTTGACGTTCTTTTTGTAGATGCAAGAAATATTCTGGATAATTACAGGTCTCGAGGGTTTCTTTTTCATGAAAAAACGACGATATTTAAATAGTTCTTTTTGTAATTAATGCCTTTCATGACATTGAATGTAATTTTGTTTCGAAAAAAAAATTAAAAGTATTACATACTTTAGCACTCCGCTTTTTTGTCTACTTGTTACCTAGTCTTACTAATGAATGGCCACGTACTACATTATAACTGTTTGAAGAAGGCGCAATCAAATATATTTTGAGTGCCAAAATTTGGCTTGACGGTTTTGACAGCGTTTTCTGGCAAGTTTCAATTTAAATTTTGTTTGTTCTTTGTTGTTCTTTTTAGCCGCTCTAAAAAATGAATAAGGTCAGGTCCTAATGCCCTTCTATAGAAGCAGTGGTAATCGCAAATTTGTGGTAATATTAATTTATTCCTAATGGTATTTATTACTTTGAAGTTAATTGTTTCAAAAAAAAAAGTTAATTTTTTTTACTTTTCTGTTTTTGTTCTTTTTTGTATAATTATTACCCAACCTTTCTATGGACTGGTCGCATATGTTTTGTGGTGATTTTTAAGTTATTTTTGTTTAGTTTCAGGTTTATCTGACGGTATGTTGACTTTGTTATTAAATTTAGTTTTTAAGAGGGACATAAATTTTTTGATATAATTAATGTTTGTTGTTGTTGTTGTTTGATTTTGCTGTTCGTTTTGACTCGCTCTCTTAATATTGACATATTACAGCAATCTAATGCATCAATTTTTACTCCACTGAGTTATTTGTTTTGGAGGTTATCTTATCGTTCATACGGAATTTTTTGAAAAAGACTTGGGCTTTTTTGGGATTCGCAAAAAATAATTTTTGGGTTTTTCTATCTGTTCCTCATTTGGTCGCGCATCCACAAAATTGTGGATGGGCGGGGTCGGAACCTTATGTGCCATTGCACATTACCGAGCCGCCTTGTTTCCTTAAAGATTTGCAAATTGTTCACCAAAACGAGCACTAAGAAAACTTGATTGACCTAAGTAACTAAACCAAACTAATAAAAACAAAATTTTGTCCATTTAAATCTTTCCTACTTTTGTTTTAGCCTTCGCTCGTTTTAGGCGCTGGTGGTCTTATTTGAAAATTTTTTTAGTCTTGACGTTTTTAAATTTTTCAACTCCACAAAATCATTTTTGAGAGGAGTCGTTATTTGCCATTTTTAAATCACAGTAGTTATTATTTAAATACTTGAGCGGCAAAAAACAGCATTCTTCTGGGTATTTGAACACTTTTTAAACCGTACTAATTTAAATATGAACGCAATTGCTAAAAATTAAACTTTTTAACTCTAAACTTGTTCCACTCATTCAAATTTGAATTGCTCTCAAATGAAATTTGTAGAAATTATGTTAGTACTGTGGTCTTTCTTATGCGATTTTTCGCTTGACCATTTTTTTGTCTGATCCTTTCGACTTTTTTTCCTCTGATTGGTTTAAATTCTCTACTTAATTAAGTTCCTTAATTAATTAAATTCTCTAATTAAGTTGCCTTTTGGCTTACTAGACTCTAAGCATGGCATGCACCGAAACTGTTTTCATAAATTAATATCATTGACCAATTTGCAAAATTTGATGGCATTTAAGAAGGATCTTAGGACTAAAAAGCAGTGTAAAGAAAATCCATTTGGTGCGGTTGCATTGTTATATCTTTCATGAACATTGTTTTTTTCCGTTTCAACCCGCTGACTGTGAATGAGAATGATAGTAAATTTTGAAAATTTTCTGTTCAATTTCTTCCTTTATACTTCATTAAATTGATAGAAAAATTTGAAATTGATAGAAAAATTTGAAGTTTTCAACGGACTGTGTAATTTAGTATTCAGGTCCCAAATGTCAATTACTCTTTATTCTGTTTAAAAAAGATTGTGTTTTGTAATTATGTCGCCAGAAAATCGAGCAAGTTCTGTGGTTGAGATGGGTCGAAACATGTGCAGATGCACAGCAACGATTCTCCTTGCTAACTGAAGCAGTTAATATTTCAGTTCGCTACATGAATCCTAGTGTAAAGGAAATGCTGCGGATCCAGGCTAAAGGCTCATGCTTATACCGGTGCCTGAAATCGGATTCCAGGACCTCTTTTGGTATATTTCATAATGCTTTCAAAGCCCGCAAGGAAAAACAAGTTAAGCCTGAAACTGGATTCTTTGGGTTTCAAGAATTAGCGGAGGGAGAAAAAGCGTATGAGAAGCTTACAGATAATGCATTGGCAGTGGGTGAAAAATTACTACAGGAAGCTTACAAGAATAAAGGCAGAACAGCTGTGATAGAGAAACTTGATGAATTATCCAACACCCTCTGCAAAGTTGCGGACATGGCGGATTTTGTTCGATTTGTTCACCCACCTCACTCGGCTGCCGCTGGTGATTCGGTTGCCAGGATATCTTCTTTAGTGGAAACACTAAACACTGATGTGAAGCTCTACGAATTGCTAGCCGAAGTTATGTCTGGCCGAGGCACCGATATGGACCCCGAGACGTTTCGAGTCGGATCGCTTTTGAAATATGACTTCGAGCAAAGCGGGATTCATTTAAGTCGGGAAAAGCGAGAAGAATGTGTGAAAATTAACGATGAATTACTAGAAATGGGTCAGAATTTCATGAACGGTACTGCTATGCCTGTGGCCCTGCCTGAAAAAGATGTTAAAAAGGAATTTTCATGGATATATACTCCATGTGTTGATTCTCCGGGTTTCGTTGAAATCACCCAACCTTACTTGGACCATGACGATCCCGAAATCAGACGAATAGGGTACCAGAGTTTCTTTTACAATGAACAGACTCAAGCAACCTTGTTGGAATCGTTGATTCTTAAGCGTCATAGATTAGCTGAACTTTGTGGTTTTGCGCACTACAGTCACAAAGTTTCGCAACATAGCGCAATTGGTAGTTCTGAAAATGTTAGTTTGTTTTTGGAAACATTGAACAGAAAACTGATAAACTTTTCATCTCAAGAGTTCCGTCAAATGAAGTTAGTTAAAGATCAAACTGAAAAAAAGTCTGACGACTTTTGGCCTTGGGATGTTCAATATTATTTGAAACAAACCCGACCGTTCCTTCACAAAAGTCATCAACAATATTTTTCGCTGCCAACTTGTATGGAAGGTCTCAATACTTTGTGCTCCTCTGTTTTCGGAATTTTGTTAGAAATTGAGCCCACGTTGAGCGGAGAAGTCTGGCATCCTACCGTACAGAAATTAGCTGTCAAAGATATTAGAAGCAGCGAACTTTTAGGATTTATTTTTTGCGACTTCTTTGCACGAGACTCAAAACCAAGAAGTGACTGCCACTTTACAATAAGAGGTGGCAAGCGATTACGAAACGGCGAATATCAGGTACCAATTGTTGCCTTACTCTGTAACTTCACTACCCCGGAGAACCCTGCTGATAAAGTTTTGCTTGGAATTGGACAGGTTGAGAACCTGTTCCATGAAATGGGCCATGCTTTGCATTCTATGGTTGCACGGACACGTTTCCAACATGTTTCGGGAACTCGTTGTGTAACTGATTTTGCTGAAGTGCCTTCTAATTTACTCGAATTCTTCACCCATGACGACAGGGTTCTAAGAACAATAGCCAAACATCACGAAACGGGTCAACAAATTCCTGATGACTTACTAGAAGATCTTCAGATGCATCGAAAGTTTGGCAGTGCTGCAGAAATGCAACATCAATTACTGCTAGCAACATATGACCATAAACTTCATTCAGAATTGATGTTTGATGATCCTAAATTGTCTTACAAAAGATTATCTTTCGATTACTATCCAAATGTAGACGTCGAGTCCACCAGTGCATTTCACCTTCGATTTGGTCATTTAGTAGGTTATGGAGCTAAATACTACACTTACCTTTATTGCAAAGCAATTGCAACTAAAATTTGGATCGATTTGTTTCATCATAATCCATTTTCAGAGCAATCTGGCGCAGACTATAAGAATAAATTGCTAGTACATGGGGGTGGAAGAGATCCCGGGAGAATATTGGAAAGTTTGCTCGGTGCTAACCCTAGTATAGATTCTCTTACCGATTCTTTAATAAGTTCTCTGTGAGAGAAATTGAATATTTTTGCACTTGTTTTAATTATAAAATTTTTCAAATGAAGAGTAGATGGAATAATGATTGTTGGTTCAATTTTGGTGTAGAAGCCCAAGAAAGGCTGCCCTCGTTCATTGTTTATATCAAACTTGACGTATCGTTTTACATCTTCGTTTGTGCTGATGATTTTAAGATTGTTTCCACCACCTCCTTAGCATTGTTATTATTGTTCCGACCCCACTTGTGGGGGGAGGAACTATCTACTCAAATGGGTTTTTTTGTTCAGACAATTTTGGCCGATCGATATATTCATCGTAGAAAAATGCGAGTGGTATCATTAAAAAGCTCGTCCAGTGTAGAGTTAGAAATTAAAAAGATTTTTTTGAATTTAGTGTTTTCTGAGGAGTTATCGAGGTTTAAAGTTTTGTGTGAACACAGAAAATTTGGCATGATTTTGTTCACTTTCAGCTTAATTTTCGTTCAAATTAAGATTTTTTTCTTTAAAAATATCAATTCAAGACCATTTTTCAGGCTACTAAATGAAACATTTTTTCACTCTTAATAGACGAAAGGCGACAAAAATGCTAGTTTTGGTCTCAGGGGTAAGTTTACTATGAAAAATAAATCTCGAATTCTCTTTGAGAGCTGTTTTTTAGAAAAATTTTCGCTTTTTTGTTTTTTTAAAGTCACTTATAGACTAGTCACTTTCCATATTAAGATTCCGTTAATGGTGAACCTCGCTAACAGTCAAATAAAGCCCAATGAACAAGAAATTAGCTTTCGAGGGGTCGCACTTGTTTTCTTTTGGCTTCTACTCTCTCTTCGTAATTTTTAATGAAATTTTGATTTTCTTTTTGAGATTTTATTAAATTTTACTAAGTCCTGTAGCATAGATGCATTGACTAAAAGTGCAATAGGCTCCCTAATGATCATTAAGTGAATCTATCTAGTGCTTTGAATGGACAGCTAATGGTTGTTAAGACATTAAAAAAATATTTTCTCGAATTTTTTTTGATCATTAACCGATCTGAAACCTATTTTTCCGAACTCTGTGATTTTAATTAATGACCGGACTTATTCCTTTCTACTGCAACATAAATTAATCTGGACAGCGATTTTGACTGTTAACTATTTGTTTCATGACTTAGATGCCACGAGTTATCGCAATTTTTTTCAATTTTTGGATATTCTCATTATTTTGGTTCCTTTGGAAATTTTATAACTTTATCATAGTACTGATAGTTCTCATTCGTTTAAAACAAACATTCAATGAATCTTAGAGAAAGTTTTCAGAAAAAAGCTTATGGTTTCAATGGTTCTCGCAAATTCAATTTCTCGCACTTTTCTATCGAATTTTTGGTTTTTGCCTGTATTTGTTATTTGCAAAACCATAACACTTATTATGATGTCTTATTGATGACTTATGAATGACAAACATAATAGTTTTCCCATTGAGGCATAATTTAGCGTATTTATTGATTTCCTTTGATAGACATTGAATGTAATGGCGTTGATATTACGTGTTTTTCGTTAAAAATTCGTGGTTTTGATATACTTGTTCATACTTGTTGATTTTTGAAGTCTTTTTGTAAACGGAGAAGCATCCCATTGCTGTTAAGAAATAATTGAATATAGAAACATTTTACTGAAAAATTCACTTTTTAATGACTTCGACGCTTCTCTCTCTTTTTTACTTTTCTGTTTTTGACTGTTTATTCTTTTTGTAGTCGTAAAAAGCTGAGAGGTCTCATAAGCTTCTAATTGAGGATTGAATGAATGATGTTACTCAATGCAGCCAGTTTATAGCGAATAGCCCCAAAGTTTATGATGTTATTTGTTTTCAAATTTTTTAAAAACTTCACTTTTTGTTTTCTTTTCTAGAATGATGTTTTTTATCACATTTGCGTAATAAGACCCCTAGGATTTTCAAATAAGGTCCGAACTTATTTAATCGTTCTTTGCAATTTTAGCTGAATTAGCGTAGATAATAATTGAAATAAGAGGAACAGTAATCGGATAAAGCTAATGATTTTTATGGCTTCAATAATTTGTGTTTTCGGAATTTGTTTGTTTTTTTTTTGAGTTTTTCTACAACTTTAGTTCATTTCTATGGCTTAGTCTAAACAAATACAGGTCCTATCGATTTCGTAATAATTTTTTTGTACCTTTATCAAGAATTATTTTGTTAAAGGCTAAGGATTTTTGAGACGTATGAAGTTATGAAACGTTTTCAAAAATGTTGATGAATTTTTGAATTTTGCCTCATTATTTCTTTTTGTCAACTTGTTATCTTGTCCCATTAAGGACAAATCAATTGACTGTGTAGTCACGAAATATTAAATCTGTGTAGCTAGGGATATCTGATTGCATTTTGACGTTGTTACAGGGTGCTTTTAAGTTTAGATATTGAGTTTTTGCCGTGAAATTTTTGTTTCCGCTGACTTTATTGTTTGTTTGTTTTTCTCGTAGTCTTTTTAATGGCAGATCCCGTGAGCGCTTGAATGAGGCATGGCATCATGTAATTCAACTAGTAGTTTGGGTGCGTAAAGATTTTTTTAACTCAAACATATGTTTTTGATTATCTGTTCATTTGGTTGACAATTAAGTCAAGAATGTGGATGAGCTCGGGTCGGAACATCATGTGCGAACGCACATTAACGAGCCTCCTTGTTAGTGAAAGAATGCAATTGCCTATTGAAGGTTGAAAGTAATAGGCTATACAGGATAATATAATTACAAGACTAAAACAAATTTTTAATTTAAGTTCCAGACAAAACAAAAATTGACATATGGTTTGTTCGGGAAGTACAAATGTCACAACTGAATTAAAGAAATTTCAGTTCAAGTGACGGTCTGGTTATGTTTGTTCTATCTCAACGATGTTTCCAACTCTCACTATCATATGTTTTACAAAATATTGAACTGTATAATTGCAGATGACAATGGTGTCTGCGCATTGATTGTTTCTGACGTGAAGCTGTCATGGGCAGTTTGAGTATTGACATCTCAGTCAGTTATGCATCTGGAAACAGTTTGAACGGATCTCCTGAAGCATATCTGGAAAGAGTTCTCGGCCGCATTCATCCTGATTTCGTGGGAGATGACGTCGACCCTTATAGCAGAAGAGCAGCCTTGTTCAGGTTGTTTTTGATAATTGGAAATAGCACCATTCGAAGGAAACATACTTTGCTCACGAATGAAGTTTGAGACAATCATTGTAAACGTGTCTTTTATATGCAAAATTTGTGCTCCACCGTTTTTGCGCCTTTGTTGTAGAATATTCTTTTCTCTCAAGTAACTTTTTCACGCTCGACTTCTGAATTTTTGGGTGAGCTCAATCACTCTCATTCCGAAATAAAATACTAGCATAAAGGCAATTTTTAGCGTCGAAGTTGCAAAGACGATATAGCTTTGTGGTTAGCATGGAAAACTGTTATCCTACAGGTTACGTGTGCGAACCCCTCTGGGGTTAGGATAGGATAAAGAAAAACTTCGAAGCAACGCTACCTCTAGATTCGTCCTCGCAATTTCGTCCGACTTTAATCGGTTTGTTGTTTTTCAGCAATTTTACCAAGTTCCGTCTGATATGAGTAGAATTTTAGAAGCTTGGAAAGCATTCGCGCGTTATGAGTAATGGTTGCCTCACTTTTAGTCTTTCTATAAATTTTACCATGATACTTCTAGCTAATTAATTGCTCTCAAACGAAGTTTATAGCAATTATATAAGTTGTATAGTCTTTTGTGATTTTTCGCTTGACCAATTCTTTTTGTGTGACCCTTATGAGCCACCACTTGATTCCACCTGTAACACAGCACGCTCTGAATGCTTTGTTAATGGCTACATAACCAATGTGTGTTCTAAGGTTCTCGTTGTCGCTTATTTTTGTCTCAAAAATTGTAACGGCTCAAATGAAAGCGTTTCACTTATTGTTGCATTTTTTTGCCCTCGACTTCTTGATTTTTGCGTCATCTCAACTGCCGTCAAGGAAAATTTTCAGCGAATACCGCATTAAGGGCAGTTTATCACATAGTCTTATCACATAGTGCTTTGAAGTTGGTTTCTTTTTCGTTAATTAACTGTAGTGGTCTATAAACTTTCGAAACCCTGGAAACATTATTTGAAGCCCTTCTCTTGAAGGTGTGACCTTAGAATTTAACTTATGAAGAAATATGAACTTATTATCCCGCTGGAAACCGAAAAATTAAAGCAAAAGTTGAATCAAAATTGTAACAGAAGCTAACCTTAGTTAGCTGACCTAAAGTTAGAGAAACTGACAGGGAGTCCCTGATTTGATGACATGCCACAATGCTCCAGTCTTAGTCCTGGCCATCAATAACGAGAGCTCACTGCACTGAGTGCAAGTTTTGTCAAATTAAATTGTTTCAGGTGTCGTCTGTGCGATTCAAGGCACTCCAGTTTTGGTCAATTGAGAACTCATTTGAAACGGTGCGATGGGACACCAGTGATTGATGTTCTTCATAAGATGGAAGAAACTTCTATAAATTATGTTCCGATCAGGGAAAAGGTAATTTAATTATTCGAATTGCTTTGATCAACGGAATTGCAATGCTTAGGTTGTAAGAAATCATTTTGCAAAATCTTTCAAAATATAAGCCCGAATGGACAGCTGTGCTTATATTGGGTGAAATTTGCTCTGATGAATGTTGCTAGTTTTGTTATCATGTTGTGTTTTGGTTTTCAGGAAAAAAAACTTTAATGGAGAGCTCAATTAAGAAATTTTGTAAATTTTCGGATTTTGTAAAATTCCGGATGCTACCGAAACGTAAAGGTAGCATGCCTTCACGGCTTATCCTTGTTTACTCTCATTTGATCGTTGAATCATTCAAACGGCAGACAAACGTGGATATATTGGTAGCCGAAATCTCTCGGACAAAACTGATCTAAGGCTAGGCTTCCTAATCCGTAGATACCTATTGACGAAGCCAACCGCTCGCCATATCTTTGAGATTAATTCGTCCGACGGTAGTCCGTTATGTTTAATAGTCACCTCAGCTTCTGAGTCGGCTATTATAGCGCTCCTCATTTTTTTAAATTTAAAGAATTTCAATTGTATTCGTGCGATGTCTTTTTTTAAGATCTGTTCTCGATTTTTTCGGCTTTTTCACGTCAATGAGAAGTCAAATTAGAGTGGTGATTTTGGTCACACTGAAATACTAGATGGAGGAAAAAATCGAGCAGGTTTGAGATGTGATTTTTCTTCAAAATACCTTAAAAGGAGTGAGAAATTGGTGTTTGAACAATTTAGAGCTTTTTGAGATAGATTTTTTTCAGGTGCGTCGATTTGACTTCTGTTTTCAGAGTTACCTCTCTTTAAGTGCCTTTAAGAGGATACATATTTGTTCTAATTGTGCCTCTTTGCCTTTGGTTGAATTCATTCAGGGGCAGCTAACACTTTTTACGACTTTATCACTATTTGTTGTCATAAAATATTAGTGAATTTTAGATTTTGCCCCATTTTTTCAAATTATCTGATGTCTTATCAGTTAGTATCATCAATGACAGGTCTGATTGGTTGCCATTGAAGCATAAAAGAACCTAATTAATGGCTCGATTTAATAGCTAGTGGTTTTCATGAGTTTGACACTACTTTTTCTTGAGTGCGTTTTTGAGTTCTGCAAGTATTTATTGTACTTTTTGATGTCTTATCAATTAATCTCATTGGGAACAGGTCTCTGATGCCTCTAATAGGGGTTATGTATATCGATTTAATCGTTTTTCTTCAAAGTTAGTCATTTCTGTGACTGACAATAATTGTTTTCAATAATAATTATCGATTTTTTTTCGAGTTTTGTTTTTCGTAACTCTTGGTCTCATTATTGACAGGTCTCATTGGTTGCTATAAAGGGTTCAATTAAAGCAAGTTATTTCAATTCATAGCTTTTGCTGTTTGTGTCTTATACGCTCGTTCGTTTTAAAAAAAGTGTAGTGATTTTTCAGTTTTGCTGGTAATTGTTGTACTTATTTTTTTCTATTTACTTAATCTCATTGATGACAGGTAGTCCTTGAGGATTCAATTAATTGATTTAATTGTATGTGTCAGTTACTGTTGGGTTCAGTGACTTTTATACTAAGTGTTCTCAGAAAGTTTCAGCGAGTTTTATTGCGATTTTTAGTTATTATCGTTTGATATTATTAGGGGGAGGACTCATCGACATTTAGTGACAGGTTGCTAATGAGAAATACAGGAATATGGTTGGAAGTTTGAGTTCATATCAGTGGTTTTTTGATGTTTATTCTCTCTTTCCAAAAAATAAAAGTTGAATTTTAAGTCTTGCTTGTTTTTGTTGTTCTTGTGTTGTTTTATTGCTTAGTCTCATTACTAACGGCTCTCATTTGCCTTTTAAAGCGGAGTAAATAGTTTCATTCTTCTCTTATTCTGCTAAAAAGTGTTTTTAGACAGCAGTTGCTCAGCAGAGCAATTCAAAATACCAGAGTCAGTATCAAAAACGAAATCTGAATTAGAAACGGGATAAACCCGTAAAGCCCGATTTTAGATGCCCGTTACTCGAAATTTGTTCTTAGTTACCATCTCTAATGCTTATTGGTATTGATACTAGCGCATGTGTGGTCTCCTTGCGAAACAGGAGGATGTTCAGCTCCAAAATCACATTAAAATAGTTCGCACTTTAAAGTTGTTTGTACAAAAACCTTTTTTGACTAGTTTCCAATCTTTGTTATGGGAATCAACGGCGGCTATTTTCGGGCAATCTGTCGGTTATGTTATTGCGATGCAGTTGAGTTCACCGAATCAGCCCTTTCGGGCTGTGTTGAGAGAATTGTGTTATAAGAACTGAAGTATCAAAAATGTTACGTCTCACACCCTAATGCTTTTAAATGTAGGGTCAATGGGAAAACACTACATTGATTTGGCAGCTCTGGTATTTGGTCTTGAGATTCTCACCTAAATTCATTATTCAATAGAAACGTGGCTAACTGAAAAGATGACGGAAAATTTTCTTAGTTTTGAAGAATAGAACAGGTTGATAGAGTGCTGATTCAGACTTCAAAAATATTGTAATGTTTCTACAAAAAGAATTGGAATAAGAACAGCTCTCCGAACAGCTTTGAGTTTTTCAAAAATAGAATGCCGTTGTTATATAACGGGGGAACGAACCAGCGTATTTTTGGAAAACTTTTAGACAATTTCTTAGAGTAAGTAATTTGTCTGTAAGTAGCGCTGTCATTGTAACGGTTTTCATGTTTATGTGTCCAGTCAACACAAGCTGATAAATGACTACAGAAGTTGATTGCTTGTATGGTTTCGGTTTTTTTGAACTTGAACCAACAAGAGGAACTGAAAAAGCAAAAAATGTATATTTGGTGCCAAAGTTTGAATAATGTAAAAACAGATGTCCTCAAGACCAATCTTTTTTCAGCTTTGTACCTTGTTTTGTTCGGTTGTGCATTTGAAAACAGAATAAATATCTGAAGTTCCTAATAATAATAAGAGTTACGGCTAATAATAAAGAGTGAAAACTAAAATTTGCTTTACGCCGGCTGATTGGTTGCAAAATCTCCGAATCTTGTTTACTGTAACTTTTCTTGGGATTTTCAACAACAAACTTCAATTTCTGGTATCAAGGATCGTACAACTAACTTTAATAGTGAAAACATCATATCTGGTGGTAAATCCACGTCATACGGTATTTACAGATTATAACATTGGCTTGTCAGGGGAGGAATCTGTGGACGAAACCATTTTACATAATAATGGTTTACTATTACAATAATAATGGGTTCTCGTGAAAATTGTGTTGAGACTTCCCATTTAATCGTGGTCATGTTTTAGCCAGTAGTGCCTGTACGAGTTTTAACCAATTCAAAAACGAAGTCGCCTATCTCGTCTTCCCAAATTTCTACAAATGACGAAAGGCATCGTGCACTCACTAATCAGTTGTGCCTTCTTGAGGAACCTAATCCTGAACCAGAATTGGAACCAATCTGTGACACAAACAACAATGAATCATTTCTCCATGTTGACGAGATCAAAGTGAACATCTCAAATTCTTCAAAATTCGATATTCATATTGTGAAGTCTGAGAAAGTCGGAATAGTTAGTAACAAAAAGCGAGTTAAACCTCCGAATAATAAGTCAAAAGGTAAAAAGGCTAAAATTTGTACTTCAAAAACATTGATAAAGCCAGCGTCACAAGCCGTGGAATATCCTGTTTCAGAGAAATTTCAAACCATTTTTGCTAAGGGGAACAATTGTACAGAAAATAGTGCAGTAGAAAGATTAGACCAAAAACTAGAAAATCAAACCGAAGATAAAAAATTTGATACAACTGATCAGCTAGGCAATATGGCGGGAAATGAGATGGAAGCAGAACAGGTTTTGAGGCCTAAAAGGTCATCAAAAAGTGCAGTATCATATGAAGAACAATTAATTGACTTCGTTCACGAGTCCTCGCCTAATGCTTCGCCTATTGTAGCCAAACCGAAAAAAATGTCGACTCAGGAATCGAAAAGAGCGCCCAAACTAGTCCTAACTCCAGAAAAGATTAATCTGAGTTTGAAATTAGAAGTTGCGGCGAAAGTTGACGACGCTACAATCAAGCCCCTAGTGAAACTCAAAAGAGAGTTTTCGGTATCAAGGCTGCAATCCGATTTCGAACGAGACATCACAAATTGTATTACATGCAAACACTGTAGCGAGAAAGTAGCTAGACGAGAAATGATAGTTCACTTAAGAAACAAACATTCAAATCTTTCATTTTTATGCCAAGCGTGTTTTCGAGCTTTTGAAACGATTGAGGAGCAGAAGGTTCACAAAGCAAGGTGCAAGAACAAAAGTGTGTTCAAGCGATTGCAGCAGTGTCGGTCTAGGTCCACGAGTGTGAGGAGGTCAGAGGTTGGAGTGCCCCTGACTTGCGACAAGTGTGAAGATGCTGAGTTCGATAATTCAAGCGCAGGTTGGCATCATAATTAATTGTTCTTTTGTTCTTAAACGAAGTTTGTAGTAATTATATTTGTTCTGTGTGTCTTTAATGCAATTTTGCGTTCTGATGACTTCCCGTCGTAGTTTTTTCGTCTGATTATGTACCTTTTGTCGTCAAAAATGAGAAACGGGTAAAGCAGCTTTTCTACAAGATTTTAAGGAGGCGCTTTGAGTATGTTTCATTAATTGCTTCCGAGCGAGAAGTTGTTGTAAAAGTATCTTTTTAATGCAAATTTCTCGCTTGACAGTTACGATTTTGTGTAAGAACATTTTTTGCTCTTAAGGGACTTTACTTTTCAGACTTCACTTCTTAAATTTCGCTTCGCCTATATTTATTGCTCTTTTCAAAGTTTTTCCAAAGTCAGGTAACAAAAGGCGATAGTAGCAAAGCAGGTATAGCTTAGTAATTGAGGTCGCAGACTGATAACCGAGTATCCGGGTGTTCAAATCCCTCTCTGGGTGGATTTTCGCTACACCCTTTCTAAATTAAAATTTCACGCCTGTCGTTTGAGAGCAATTCAAACGACATTACTCGGTTTGTTTTGTGTAAATGAAGTTGTAAAATGGTACAATTTAATTTGGAGGGGTGTTTGCTTACAACCTAGTGTCTACGGAGACAAATTACCGAATGTATTTAGGAGACGTCAAATCATGGTGTGAGTCGCAGTTTTTTTTTACTGTTTAGACGTTTGAGATCTAATCGCCGTAAGTCGGTTATATGTTGCTCAAATTGCAGATAATTGATAGTTTGTGTGATTTTTGCTTCCTTGAAATATTGATATTAGTTTGTTCAATTACTTTCGAGCCAAGTTTGAAATAATTTTTGTGTCGTATTTGTGCAATGCAAAACTTTTACTCATTGGAGCAATTTAAGTTCTCTTGTTGAGTGACTTTTTTATGCTCCATTTCTTGGGTATAGCATGATCTAACTTGCTCTGATTCTCAGTTTTAAGTAGTTGAATTCAGCTGACAGAAGTTAATTAAAAATTGCACTATTTTTTAGCAAATGTGCGGCAGTGCTTCCGTTTTGATCAACGCTCCCGTACGCTAGTTTTTTGGCCACCGCTCCCCCTGGATGCTTATGGCTAACTTATCAGATATCCCAACGTCCAAAAACAAACTCAATTGATTCTTCACAGTGAAAAGAATGTTTTTTCACCCAATCAGAACAGGTTCACAATGCTTAACGCAAACACAAATCCACTCAGAGTTGAACATACATACTTCAAGACGTTACAATTTGTGGCAGCTTTTTGATCATAATGAATTGATGAACTTTTTCTGTTTCCCATTTTGAAATATGGTAAGTTTTTTAAAGTTTTTTTGCTAAAAATCCCACAGCCAAAATCACTAGCCTTAGGAGAGCAGTTACGCAGAAAGTTCTGCCAAACATATGTATAAATTTGGGTGCCATTTTTGTAAGAAAGAATTCCTTTTTACATTGCAAAACTATGGGGTTCGGATGTGCGTTGAATTTAGTTTCATTAATAGACGCCCTCAGCTTCTCAGCCGGCTATTATAGCGCTCCTATTTTTTTTACTTGTCGAACTTTTTTTCGTTTTACCCATTTTGCCGCTTTTTCGACATTTTGCGTGAAAATTTTTTGACTTCTCTAGGCTAGTTCCACTCTGTCGTTCTGCTCAAAGTTTTTTAAACAGCAGGTACTTGAACTTTGTTCTCATAAGTTTTAGATACTATCTATAATGCTTATTGGTATTGATACTAGACCATGTAGCCTCTCACTGAGAGACAGGAGTATGTTCAATTACGAAATGACATCAAATTAAATCGCACTTAAATATATTTGATACAAAAATCAATTTTTGTTGATATTTTCTTCTCTTTCAATCCCAATAGAGTTATGGGAATCAACGGCTATTATTTTCCGGCAATCTGCTGGGTATGTTTTTAAATTGCCCTTTAAGGAATTTTGAAGCAATTATTGGAAAGTTGAGTATTTATGCAAAATTTTTGCTTGAGCGTTGTTGCATTTTTGTTCTAGAACATTATCTGACTTCTCAAGTGACTTTTTACGCTTGTGTTCTTCATTTTTGAGTGATCTCAATTGCTCTCATTCTGAAATAAAATTTGTTGCAATTGTCGCACAAAGAAAGCGATTGTAAGATTCGATATCACCAGGGGATGATAGCCGAGTGGTTAACGCTGCTGTTGATAATTCTGGTGGTCTGAGGTTTGATCCCCCTTCTAGTCAGATTGTTTTTGCACCCAGACAGAAAATTTTATCTTAGCTGCAGCCCCTGAATTAAAGTACCCCGCGCCTGTCGTTCGTGAGCAATTTATCCTACGTTAGTGGGTTTTTTTTATTCAATATACATTCTGTACAGTATTGTAGTTGATGAATAACCTCTAATAACTTTGTTTGGAGGACCTTGGGGACGTTATCCAGGCTAGCACATCCCGGCCACTTGTCATTTGAGAGCAATTAGTGCGACAGACGGCGTTTGTTTAGAGTTTAGAGGTTTTTTCCAACTTGATTTTGTTTCTGTACCTTACGTGGGATTTAACTCATTTTGCTGGGTATGTATACTCGCACTTGTCCATGATGCCAACATAGTAAAATCAACAGGAACGAAGGAAAATCTAATCCCTAAATAACGTAATTCGAAAGAAATTATAATACGGGTCCTTTTTTATAATCTCAAAATGTATCCAATTTTTTAACATATTGCTAAAAATATTATTAGTAAGACTATTTAGTCTGAGTGAGATCATTTAAAATTTAATAAAGAATATCTGCAAATTTTAAATTGTAATTTAAGACTAGTTAATTAGGCGATGCTTCAGCAGGCCTTGGGTTGATATGACACTATCACAACCAAAAGTACGATCAAACAAGGAGGCTCGGTAATGTGCGTTTGCACTTAATATTCCAATGTTCTGACCCCGCTCATCCACATTTTCACCTAATTGTCTACCATATGACGAAGAGATTCAAATTGTTCGAAAATAATTTGTGTTCAAATAAAACATCGCTTTAAATTGAAATCACTAAACGAAGTCACTAATGAGACATTAGAGGGCCGATGAGCCCATAAATTGACGAGACTGAGAGGCAAAACAAACGTCAAAATCAAATGAGAACAAATGTTAATTACGACCGACACTCAATGTCTAATTTTTTGAAAAAGAAGAACTTAATTACAAAGTCAAAAGTATCAGATAAAACCATACGATACCAACTGAAATCATTTTCAATCGGTTATTGTTTATAGTAAGTCACTGAGACCTTTCATTATCCAAAATATTTCATACAACTGTCAAAAGGAACGACAAATATAAGATCAAATTAAAATGGCAATTTATATTTGAGAGTACGGTGTCGAATCTTTTCAAAAACAATATATTAGAAATTCTAGATAGATTGACTTGTAACCCCTTAGGAAACCTGGCAATAATCAGACTAAGTCATAGGGCTAGAAAAGTACTTCGGCAAATTTAAACGAAGTGGGCTAAAAAGCATATTTGATGAAATAAAAGCAGAATTTGGAGTAAATTTAGCCAAAGTTTTGGCGAAAAAGTTAGATTTCACAATTCTCATTTGACCTTAAAGACCATGAACACTATCATTAACAATTTGAATATGTTTTTGCGAAATTGACGAATATTTAAGCAAAAATTCGGAAAATGTGATCCAATGCAATGGAAAGCAGTCGATGTCAACTGCTTGGAAAAAACGATATTCAATAAAAAAAATCTTTTTATTTTCGCTGGATTGGCTTTCTAACGATATTACTCGCAACTCTCTACGATGAATATATCGCTCGGCCAAAATTGACTGAGCATAAAAGCCAGTTGAGCATATAGTTCCTCCCCACTCAGGCGGGTCGGAACAACTATCCACTCGAGTATGATATCAAAAAACCAACTGCTATTTTGTAATCGGATTATTTAACAGAAAGATCAAATAGTATGAATTGCGTGTTATGGCATTGGGTAAATTGTCATTTCACCAAAAGAAATGTGCTATTTCTCATTTAGTGAAAGGTGGGCCACCTAGATTTCAAGTTCTGCTAATTGTAATATTCTGCTAATGGCCGAAGACTGTCTTTGCGAGAACTTAGTGAGAATGAAGCCAACCGCTTTTCAGTAGTTTGAACAATTCACCGGGAGTTAGTCGGTTTTGTTCTACAATAATTAAAAGCTTTGTGAAAGAGCAAAAATAAACAAAAACAAATAGACGTGTATACAAACTGTAAACGAGAAACAGATTCTGTGAGGCGGATTATCATTTGCTTAAACTTGATCCGAGCAGAGTGTCATTGTTTGCATTGCAAGAGCTGTCAGTTGATGGATTGTTCATCTGCAATAGAATTTTCTCTTTTAAGTCTCATCGAAAGAGCTGCTTGAAATAACAATGAACACTTAAATTAAATTAAGGCTGTTTATGTGACTTAACATGCATCTTTGAAGCTTTTTAGTAGCAGCGTCTATGAAGATTTCTTGAACGGTCTTCAATCATAACTTTTTAAAAGCATGAGTTGATTTTATAAAGAAACAAAAGAAATAGTAGATTAATTCACTCAGCGACCGATTCTTTTGATGGGACATGAAATGACGCACGTGAAATGAAAGCGTTTAGGGGTATGGGATATCAGGCGTAAATTCGATCAGGCGAAAGGAAGGAATTTTTGTATCCATCGGGCAAAAATCCTGAGCTAAAGTTTCGTGGAAATTAGGCAAATAGGTATTAGAGGAATTAGTACTCAAAATCCAATCGGCGCTATAAAGTTGTCAACTGTCTAAGAGTCGTCTTTACATGTACAAGAGATGTTAAAAGTACATGCAAATGTTTTATTCTCTTCTGCTCTACTCAGTGTCATCATGGCCAATGATTTTGACTTTAAAAATTAGCAGGGAAAGGAAAGTAAATGTTTGAAATTATTTAATGACAGATTTAGAGTAATTAGTTGAAAACAACTGGACGGAAAAAAGCAGAGAAAATTGGGGAGTTTGAACTGAACTACGTTGTAAAAATGCTCAAAACTTGTTTTTTTTTTAGTTTTGACCATTGACGAAGTTCTTTTTATTGTCTTGTTTGTCTGTCACTAATGTTTCAGTGACACAGTAATGAGGCGTAAAAAGAAGCTGTGCAATAGGTTTAATTGATATCAAATAGTTTTTAACTTTTCAGTCACCACTTATCAATGATTTTGTCCTGCCCAGATGTGTTGTTTTATTGTGTCACTATGTTATTGACAGTTCTCGTTGTTCGCTGATTAGGCATAAGTGACTTTAACCAATGGTTTAGGTTCATTGTTAAGGTTTTTCAAAACTTTTTGTTCCGACCCTCTTGAGGGGGGAGGAACTATATACTCAACTGGGTTTTTTTTTGTTCCGTGAATTTTCGCCGCTCGATATATTCATCGTAGAGAGTTGAGACTGGTATCATTAGAAAGCTCGTCCAGCGTAGAATATGGAATTAAAAAGATTTTTTTAATTTTCGTTTTCTACAGGGAGTTATCGAGGCTTAAACTTCTGAGAAAAGAGTGAATTCACGTTGTTTTTATTCACATTTTCCGGAATTTTTGCCTAAATTTTCGTCAATTTTGCTAAAATTTGTTATAATTTTTAAGAATAGTGTCGTTGATTTTATTTTTGAAGACGAACAAGCATTTTTGATTGTTTTGATTTAATTTTTTGGTCAAAAAATCTGGATAAACATTTCAAAATTTAGCCTTTTTCATCAACAACAGCACGAAATAAGCTACTTTAGTCCACTTTGATTAAATTTGCCTACAGTACACCCCCAAACAACACTCATACAATCTTTGTAGACTCAGAGGGGGGCTATTTCTACTTCAGAGTCCGAAGAGAGTGCCTTGTAGTTAAAACTTTGCCGTTTTTTGCTAACTTTACTCGTTGATTATCAAAAATGCAAAATTTATTTTGAGTTTCAACTCAGAAATTATCTATATCTACAACATTCGAAAAATCAATTGTTCTTAACGGACAATAAGTATTAACAGGGGTAGTTTTGGGCCATTCTTGGACTGTTACAATCCAAAAAAAATCGGGTTGTAATCAGTCGGTCTTTTTTTTTAAAAAGACTTTTTTTTTAATAATAAAGAACAGAACATATCAAATCAAAGCTCAGGAGTGATAGCTCCAACCAATTCGCTTGCTAAACAGCTCCAGGCTAATGCATTTAGTTTTTTAATTGAAAGTTTATGGTCGTTTCTTTTTTTAAAAATAATTGACTTTTCAATAAATAATGGCTTCATTAACTTTTCCTCTATTTTTCTTAATTTGTTCAACTTCCAGCTTAGTGTCAGCAAAAAAAGACTGCTTCTTCTTTCTACTGAGTTAACATTTATTCTTGGTTGCAGTTTTAAGCCTGAAATTATTGTTTTCTGGCTTTGATACTACAAGATTTTAGATTTTTGTTTGTTTTGATATTTTCCAGTTTTTCACGTTTTCTAATTTTGTCACATTATCACATTGTTGACAGTTCTCATGTCACCTTATTAGCATTCAAATTAAAGCACAATTGAACATATTAAAATCCTGAAAGATATAAATCATCGTTTTAATGGCCTCGACGCCTCTTTCTTGAAGAAATCAATTGAATTTTTTAATTTTGTCTTAACTGTCATTTATACTTTGTCGTTTCGGTCGTATGAAATTTCCTGTATAGTGATAGCTTTCATTGGCTTTTCATGAAAGAATAGAAAAACCGATATTCTGATATTAGCAGATAGCTGATGGCTTTTATGACTTTCAAACCCATCGTTTTCCAAAATTTAAAAAAAAACTTTTTTAACTTCGCAATTTTGTTCTTTTTATGTTTCTTTTTGTTACCTAATCTCGTTAGTTGATTACAGGTCAAATATGACATTATGGGTGTCAAGGGAATAAAAGGGATTGGAGTCCCAAAATCTTTTTTTTAAAGATTTTGTTATGACCTTACTGGCTTCGACACCGCTTTTTCACAAAAAAAAATTAAATTAATTTGATTTTTGTCATATTTGACGTTCTTTTTGTAGATGCAAGAAATATTCTGGATAATTACAGGTCTCGAGGGTTTCCTTTTCATGAAAAAACGACGATATTTAAATAGCTCTTTTTGTAATTAATGCCTTTCATGACATTGAATGTAATTTTGTTTCGAAAAAAAAAATTAAAAGTATTACATACTTTAGCACTTCGCTTTTTTGTCTACTTGTTACCTAGTCTTACTAATGAATGGCCACGTACTACATTATAGCTGTTTGAAGAAGACGCAATCAAATATATTTTGAGTGCCAAAATTTGGCTTGACGGTTTTGACAGCGTTTTCTGGCAAGTTTCAATTGAAATTTTGTTTGTTCTTTGTTGTTCTTTTTAGCCGCTCTAAAAAATGAATGAGGTCAGGTCCTAATGCCCTTCTATAGAAGCAGTGGTAATCGCAAATTTGTGGTAATATTAATTTATTCCTAATGGTATTTATTACTTTGAAGTTAATTGTTTCAAAAAAATAAGTTAATTTTTTTTACTTTTCTGTTTTTGTTCTTTTTTGTATAATTGTTACCAAACCTTTTTATGGACTGGTCGCATATGTTTTCTGGTGATTTATAAGTTATTTTTGTTTAGTTTCAGGTTTATCTGACGGTATGTTGACTTTGTTATTAAATTTAGTTTTTAAGAGGGACATAAATTTTTTGATGTAATTATGTTTGTTGTTGTTGTTTGATTTTGCTGTTCGTTTTGACTCGCTTTCTTAATATTGACATACTGCAGCAATCTAATGCATCAATTTTTACTCCACTGAGTTATTTGTTTTGGAGGTTATCTTATCGTTCATACAGAATTTTTTGAAAAAGACTTGGGCTTTTTTGGGATTCGCAAAAAATAATTTTTGGGTTTTTCTATCTGTTCCTCATTTCGTAGACAATTATGCCAAAATTGTGGATGGGCGGGGTCGGAACCTTATGTGCCATTGCACATTACCGAGCCGCCTTGTTGTTATTAGCTGGTTTTGTTTGTATGTTTTTTTTGCCTTATCACTCAGTCTCATTATTGGCTGGTGTTACCAAAAGCTGGCTAATCCTTAATTATCCGAATTGATTCCTTCAGTTTATTTCTGATGCTTTCTTTGATTTTGTCATTGATTTTTTCAAAAAAATATGAACGAATTTTGCCCCCATTCTGTTGTTCATTAAGTTTTCTATTAACAGAAGGCATAATGACAACTGTTATCGGTTGCTAACGAGGCACAGGATAGCTCTAATTAATAGCTGGAGTTCCTAGCACTGGTGTTGGTGTGCACATTTTCTTCCCTTTTTCACATAACGAAAATGCTAATGACTGTTGACTTCTAAAGTTGTCTTTTATCTTGTGATTAAAGATTTTAGTATGTAGTGTAGTTTTTTTCGCTTTGGCGCCACTAATTTTCAAAATGGATGATTTCTGCCAATTACTGTTTTGGCACTTTTTGATAGTCTGTTGTTAATTTCCAAAGATTGTTGCATTGGCTACTCATTCATAGCACGCTTAGTTTCAATATTTACTGTTTTGTTCTCATTGATTGTCTTAAATACTTTATTTATCGGAAGATCTATTTACTAAATTGTGTCTTAGATATTGTGGTTTGTTTTTTGCGCATAATATATTGTTGTTGACTGTCATAGTTTGATGTTTCTCGGCAAGTGTTGGTTGTCAGGTCATTATTTATTTCAAGTCTTTCGATTGTTATTCAGGGCTTGTCCTGTTATGTTTTTAAATTTGCGTTACCTTTTGATCACTCACTTAGGTCAAAATATTCACGCTTGACTTCTAACTTACCTCACTCACTCACTGTTTCAACGGAATGGAGTTTAGAACTCAACCAACATAATTCAAATCTTTTGTTTGTAATTCGGGGCTTGTCCTATTATGTTTTTAAGTTAAGTAAATTGAAAATTTAACCCAGGAGTTAAATACTACAAGTATAAAATGATAAAAATTTAGTACAATGCTATCAAAATTAGTGGTTCCGTTTTTTTAAAGGTAAAGGTAACTTTTGAAGTTTGTATCAAGTTCATTTTCTGCTTTTCTTTCACCATCGCCTAGTTTGTCTATAACGAGACATTCCCGTTATTGGCCATTTTTCTCGATGGAACTCCATTGTTCTTTAATTGTTGGTAATTTATTGAAAAATTGTTTGCAAAACTCGTTTTGGGCTGTTTTCAAACGCCTTTTAACCATTTTTCTGTGATATTTGAAAAAAGTATGCGCTTGATTTCAGTAATGAAATATTCCAAAATTTTGAAACAATCCTCTGGCGTATTAAAAGTTCAGGCAAAATGTCAGATTTTACTAAGAGATCTGTAGATCTCTCAAACTTTTTTCTCACATAGCAAACCTCAATTCCCCAATTGATATGTCCATTAATTTGCTGCATTGCAAAGAAATTCAATTTCTGAAAAAATAGAGCACTGAAAGTTAAATGAGAATGGACTAAGGATTGAATAGCATCAATCGTGCTTTCAGAGGGTAACTGATAACGTATAAGGTATATGGATCTAATCGCTGTGGCCATATTTGATAAGACTTTGTTGAGTTGTACATGAAAGTTTAATTTAGAATCAATCATTATACGCAACTATCTGCAGTGACTTTGTGGCTTAATTTCCTGTACCTGATAATCTATTGGATCAAATTTTTCATTTTCTTTCGAAACGCAAAGAAGTTCAGTTTTACCGGTATTCATGGTTAATTTGTTTTGCTTTAGATAATTATGTTTCTCCAGTTTTTCAGAAACACATTTTTCCAGTTCGGTGACATTATTTTTGCTAAAATGGAAACTTTGTGTCATCAGCAAATTGAACTATGTCGTAGTTTCCTTGTACTTTTTCTCGAAAATCATTAATGTAGAGAAGAAAAACTTGTGTCCCTAAAACTGTTCTCTGTGGAAAATCATGATTTGTTTCCAACCATTCAATGTAAACATAATTTATTTTAACACACTGCTGTCTTCTTTTCAGAAATGAAGCAATTAAATCAACTGCGCTTTCTGAAAGCCGTGTGCCTCAGTCTTTTTGAGAAAAAACATTGTGCGATGTTGAATTAAATGCTTATGCTAGAAAACAGCAACTGAAATTTTGAAGTCCTCAAAGTTTTCTTATGTTGCTTCGATCAAGTATAAAACAGTATCTGTAGAAGAATTATGTTTTTGAAATTCAAACTGTGTACCGTTCAATATTTTTCTTTTTGTATAAATTCGTTAACTTGAGTGAGAAGTATACGCTCAAAGGGTTTTGCAAACATTGGAGTAATTGAGATAGGCCTATATTTTTCATAAATTTTTCATCCCATTTTTTGTTTGGCTGCGGATAATTATCTGTTTCTCCAGTATTTCAGAAACACATTTTTCCAGTTCGGTGAAATTTTTTTGCTAAAATGGAAACTTTGTGTCATCAGCTAATTGAATTATGTCGAAATTTCCTTGTGATTTTTCTCGAAAATCATTAATGTAGAGAAGAACTAGTGGCCCTAAAACCGTTCCCTGTGGAAAACCATGATTTGTTTCCAACCATTCTATGTTACTTTAATTTATTTGAACACACTGCTGTCTGCTTTTAAGAAACGAAGCAATTAAGTCAACTGCGCTTTCTGAAAACCGTACGCTTCAGTGTTTTGAGAAAATTTTTGTGCGATATTGAATTAAATGCTTTTGCTAGAATAAAAACAGCAACTGAAATTTTTGAAGTTATCGAAGTTTTCTTATGTTGCTTCGATCAAGTATAATACAGTATCTGTAGAAGAATTATGTTTTTGAAATCCACACTGTGTACCGTTATTTTTTTTTCTTTTTTAATAAATTCGTTAACCTGAGAGAAGTATACGCTCAAAAACATTGGAGTAATTGAGATAGGCCTATATTTTTTTAAAAATTTTTCATCCCATTTTTTGTAGACCGGAATAATGAGAGCAAATTTAAAATTTTCTGGGACTATTTTTTGACTAATGCATGTGTTAAACGAACTGCAAATGGGTTCCGATTGCAAACTTTGCTGCCTTGATTGCCTATGCATTAAAAAGGACTGTAACTGGAGTCTTATTGTTGTCGAGTGAATCAATGGCTCCATAGGAGTTCCTTAAGTGTGACTGTTCTGAAACAAAAAATTTACCTAACATCTTTGCAAGAAATATTTGGAGCGCTCACATTTTGTCCTTTGTATAAGCTTAATTTTTTAAAACTTCTATTGAGACAATTTGCAATATGAAACTCATTTTCTACTTTTCTTTCACCGTCGACTAGTTTGTCTATAACAAGACACTCCCTTTCTTTGTCAATTTTCTTGATGAAACTCCATTGTTCTTTAATTGTTGGTAATTCATTGAAAAATTGTTTGCAAAACTCGTTTTGGGCTGTTTTCAAACGCCTTATAACCATTTTTTGCTATGTTTGAAACAGGTATGCGCTTGATTTCTGTAATGAAATATTCCAAATTTTTGAAACACTCATCTGGCTTATTTAAAGTTCTGTACGCAAAATGTCAATTTTTTTCCACATAGCAAACTTTAATTCCCCAATTGATTTGTCGATTAATTTGCTGCATTGCAAAGAAATTCAAGTTCTGAAAAAATGGAGCACTGAAAGTTAAATGAGAATGGACTAGAGATTGAGTAGAATCAATCGTGCTTTCTGAGGGTAACTGATGACGTATAAGGTATATGGATCTAATTGCTGTGGCCATATTTGATAGGACTTTGTTGAGTTGTAGATGAAAGTTTAATTTAGAATCAATCATTATACCTAATTAACTGCAGTGACTTTGTGGCTTAATTTTTCCTCCTGATATACTATTGGATCAAATTTTTCATTTTCTTTCGAAACGCAAAGAAGTTCAGTTTTACCGGTAATCATGGTTTCATGGTTAATTTGTTTGGCTGCGGATAATTATCTGTTTCTCCAGTATTTCAGAAACACATTTTTCCAGTTCGGTGACATTTTTTTTGCTAAAATGGAAACTTTGTGTCATCAGCTAATTGAATTATGTCGAAGTTTCTTTGTGATTTTTCTCGGAAATCATTAATGTAGAGAAGAAGAACTAGTGGCCCTAAAACCGTTCCCTGTGGAAAACCATGATTTGTTTCCAACCATTCTATGTTACTTTAATTTATTTGAACACACTGCTGTCTGCTTTTAAGAAACGAAGCAATTAAGTCAACTGCGCTTTCTGAAAACCGTATGCTTCAGTGTTTTGAGAAAATTTTTGTGCGATATTGAATTAAATGCTTTTGCTAGAATAAAAACAGCAACTGAAATTTTTGAAGTTATCGAAGTTTTCTTATGTTCCTTCGATCAAGTATAATACAGTATCTGTAGAAGAATTATGTTTTTGAAATCCACACTGTGTACCGTTAATTTTTTTTCTTTTTTAATAAATTCGTTAACCTGAGTGAGAAGTATACGCTCAAAAACATTGGAGTAATTGAGATAGGCCTATATTTTTAAAAGAAATTTTCATCCCATTTTTTGTAGACCGGAATAATGAGAGCAAATTTAAAATTTTCTGGGACTATTTTTTGACTAATGCATGTGTTACACGAACTGCAAATGGGTTCCGATTGCAAACTTTGCTGCCTTGATTGCCCATGCATTAAAAAGGACTGTAACTGGAGACCTATTGTTGAGTGAATCAATGGCACCATAAGAGTTCCTTAAGTGTAAATGTTCTGAAGCAAAAATTTTACCTAACATCTATGCAAGAAGTATTTGGAGCGCTCACATTTTGTCCTTTGTATAAGCCTAATTTTTTGAAACTTCTATTGAGACAATATGCAATATCAAATTCATTTTCTATTTGTGTTTCACCATCGACTAGTTTTTCTATAACGAGAAACTCCCTTTCTGTGCCAATTTTTTTCTTGGTGAAACTCCATTGTTCTTTAATTGTTGGTAATTCATTGAGAAATTGTTTGCAAAACTCGTCTTTGGCTGTTTTCAAACGCCTTTTAACCAATTTTCTGTTGGTTTTTCTGTGTTTGATAAATTAAGTCCAGAATTACTCGCAAATTCATCCAATAAAGTGGACTCTTTTGCAATAATTGAGATTTTAGTCGTCATAAAGCAAAACTTCGTTAACGATTCAGTACGCCGAGAAAGTTTCTGATGTTAATCAATGAAATAGTTTCCCAAGTTTTTATTTGGGACTATACGAAGCATTAATTAGGATTAACCGATAGCCCAGATATTTCTACCCATAAGGACTCAAAAACGCCTTCATTGAGTACGTTTAGATCATTTCGCTGTTTTGAAGATATGTCCCTAGGAACCCAGATGGCAACACCCCCACCCTTATTTACTCCTGTCTTTGATGACCTTGATTTTGATTAAAATTTGTGTTTCGGACTCAAAAGTTCTCTGGATAAAAATCTGTTTCGTTCAATCAAGTTTCATTAGGATCACTATTGTGTTTTGAGTTGAATTTGTCAAAAATTCAGTGAAAAAACCATATTTGTTTTTTAAACTGCGTGCATTGAATAGGCAAATGTTTAGATTTTCGCAATCCTTTGTAACTATGTCTATCAGCTTGTCCGATTCACGAATGTGAGAAAAGGGTACCGGATTTAGATGAATATCACCACTTAGGAGCAAGCGCATGATGTGTAAAAAAAACAATTTTGCAAACATTCAAAAAACGAAAAAAGCTGAACCTAATTTTCACGTTATAATGATCATGATTTTGGTTTTTTCTATTCGCTTTCTTTTGATCACTTCAGTCACGATTTTCACGCTTGACTTCTAACGTACCTCACTCGCTCACTCATTGCTTCAACGGCATGGAGTTTAGAATTCAATAACAAGTTCACGCTACAAGTAAATACGGTCAAGATGAAGAAAACGGGAAAAATTGAGAGCCTAGTCATTGGTGTAGTGTATTGGGTTATCAAAGGTCATTAGAGCAATTCTTTTTAGCCTTAATAGAGAATTAATATCTTTCAGTTTAGAAGGTGTTCTCTATAATTGTCTTTACTAAAACTCCACACCAAGTGAGGACACAAAAGGCTATCAATGTGTCTGGTTTTCTGTTTGAATCCCAATGGACGTAAAAATTTTTGGTGGCTATCATAGGATACTTGAAATCTGTCCTAGGCGTACTTAAAATTTTCAGAGGTTCTTCAGATTTTGATGGTTGATTTATGTTATAGCCTATTATACTTTTCGATTAGTCATCTTTGGTTCTCGATGATTTAAATTTAATTTCACCGCAAGAAAAGCCAACTTGGGCTATCGGAAAACTATATTTATTATAATTTTGTATATATATATATATATATATATATATATATATGAATATATATGTATATTATGTGATCGATTTGTGTGTTACAGGTCGGTGTGCCCTAATCAGACATATCAAGTTGATCCATAATGCCAAATTTGTGTGCAGATTCTGCTTCTACAGTACTTTGAATGTGCAGTTGGGCCATTTACACAATTGTAAAGGACCCAGTAGTTTCCTTGGAACAGAAGATGAAACGACCAAGGAAGGTGCTATCTCGAAGGGGAGTTCAGATTCCTCAGTTCAATTAGAATTTGGTGCTAGAGAAATGCCTGATTGTCGGGAACGGTTAGTGTGAAGTTGTCCGCTGAGGCCCATAAGAAGTGTGTTGAACATTGCATAATTTTGATGCGCAAGGAAAATGTTTGAAGTCAATTTGTTTCTTAAAATACACACAACGTCAAAGCAATACTATTATTAATTGCTCTCGAACGAAGTTCGTAGCAATTATTGTAAACGTGTTGGTCTTTTTTATGCATATTTTTTTGCTTGACTGCTTTTGCGCTTTTCTTCTAGAACGTTCTTTGACTTCGCAAGTGACTTTTTCACGCTTTCCTTCTTCATTTTTGAGTGATCTCTATTGTTCTCACTCTGGAGTAAAGCTTGTTGCTAATATAAAGTCGATTGCAGCACAGCAAAAAAAGGGACTGATAGTCGAGTGGGGAGTGCTCCTTTTGTGGGATCGGGAGGCCAGTGGTTCGGATCCCGGGGGGCGTGGTCAACTATTTTCTGGCACCCATAAAGAAAAAATTATCTAGGCTACAGCCCCTGAATTAAATTGAGCCCCTGAAATTACACAACTGCGTGTAATTGCAATCGCTTGAATCCGTGAACCGGCAGTAATAGCTTTTAATGACTTGGAAACCATTTATTGCCATAAAATGTCAGTGATTTTTTCAAGTTTGAGCGTATTTTTTTTGCTTCTGTTGCCTTATCAGTTACTCCCGTTAAGGGCAGGTCTCAACGGTTGTCATGAGTCCATAAATAACCTAATGGATGGGATTTCTATCTAGTGGCCCTAAACTTCGACACCATTTGTTTGCCCTTTGCGAATGCTCTTTGTCTGTTTTTTGTACATTTTTTAATCCGACCCCTCTTGAGGGGGAAGGAACTATATACTCAAATGGGTTTTTTTGTTCAGTCAATTTTGGCCGGTCGATATATTCATCGTAAAGAGTTGAGACTGGTATCATTAGAAAGCTTGTCCAGCGTAGAATATGGAATTAAAAAGATTTTAATTTTAGTTTTTTACAGGGAGTTATCGAGGTTTAAATTTTGAGAAAATGGAGTGAATTCTGGTCAGATTTTATTCACATTTTCCGGAATTTTTGACTAAAACTTTGCCAATTTTAATAAAATTTGTTAATTTTTTTAGAAAGTGTTGTTGACTTTTGTTCGTAAAGACCAAAATTTTTTTGTAGGCTATTTTTATTAATTTTTTGTGAGAAATTCTGGCTAAATTTTTCAAAGTTAAGACTTTTTCATCAAAAACAGCACGAAATAAGTTTCTTTAGTCGAGTTTGATTAAATTTACAGGAAGTACAGACTCAAACACCAATAACACAATCTTTTTAGACTCAAAACGGGGATTTTTCTACTTCAAATTGTGTTGTGAGTGCTCTGTAATTAAAACTTTGCGCTTTTTTTGCTAAATTTATTCGTTGATTATCAAAAACCCAGCATCTATTTTTGAGTTTTTAACTAACAAAATATCAATATCTAGAACATTCGAATAATTAAGTGTTCGTTATGGACAAACAGCATTAGCAGGGCTAGTTTTGGATCAAACTTGGACTGGTATGAGCCAAAAAAAACGGATTGTAATGAGTCGGTCTGTTTTATTAAAAAATTCGATCGTTTGTACATTAATTAAATAAAGGAACATTTCAAACCAAAGCTCACTAAAATGATAGGTCCAGTTGGATTCCTAAATAGCTCCACATTGTTCTATCTAGTTGATTATTTGAAAGCTTATGGTCGTTTTGACTTTTAAAAGTATTTGATTTTTAAATAAATAATGACTTATTGGACTTTGCCTCTACTTTTTTCTTAATTTGGTCAACTTGTAGCTTATTGTCAGCAATGAAAGAATGCTTCTTGAATTTTTTGAGTTTTGTCTTTAACTGTCCTTTATAATTTGTCTTTTTAATCGTATGCAAATTCCAGTACAATAAACCGGTTTGTTGGCTTTTCAGGAAGAATACATGATCCGATATTCTGATATTAGTAGATAGCTGATACAATTGTTTTATTATTTAAAAAAAAAACACTTTGTAACTTTGCAATTTTGCTCCTTTTATTGTTTGTTTGTTATCTAGTCTCGTTAATTACAAGCTATATATGACAATATTGTTGTCAAAGGATGGTTTCAAAAGGGATTGGTGTCACAAAATCTAATGTTTTAAAAGAATTTGTTGACTTTACTGGCTTCGACACGGAAAAGGTAAATTAATTTTTAATTTGTCATTTTTGACGTTCCTTTTGTAGACGTAAGACATTTTCTGGATAATTTCAATTCTCAAGGGTTTGCTTCGGAAGAATAAACAAACCTATTTAATTATTTCATTCTGTAATCAATGGCGTTCATGTCTTTGAAAATATTTTCTTCGAAAAAAATTGAAGTGTTACTTAATTTTACATTTGTTTCCATCTACTTGTTACCTAGCTTCATTAATGAGAGTTTACATAATGTATTATTGGTATTCGCAGAAAGCGCAATTGAACATATTTTGATGGCCATAGTATGGCTTTACGGTATCGAAAGCGTTTTCTGCCAAATTTTAATTGTTTTTTTGTTTGTTGTCTATTTGTTGCTCTTTTTGTAACCGCATAAAAAATTGAATACCGGCAGTTCTTAATTCATTATATTGAAGCATTGGTAATCGTACACCTATGGGATATTCTAATTGTTTTCTAATGGTTTTCAAAACTTTACAGTTAAATGTTTTAAAAAAAAGTAAGCGAATTTTACAACTTTACTGGTTTTGTTCTTTATAGTGTATTGTTACCAAGCTCTTTTATTGAGTAGTCCCATATCTTTTCTGGTGAATTAAAATTTATTTTGTTTAATATCAGTTTTATCTGACGCTATTTTGACTTTGTTATTATTTTTTGTTTTTTAAAACGGGCATGAAGTTTTTGATGTAATTAATTTTTGTTGTTGTTGTTTGATTTTGCTGGTCGTCTTGACTCGCTTTCTGAATATTTGCACATCTCATCAATCTAATTTACCATTATTCACTCCACCACTGAGTTTTTTTCTTTGGAGGCAATCTTTTGTTCATACACCAATTTTAAAAAAGTACCTGAATTTTTGGGTTATTCCAGGTTCCTCATTTGGTAGACAATCATGCCAAAATTGTGGATGAGCGGGGTCGGAACCTTATGGGCAATTGCACATTAGCGATTCGCCTTGTTGTCTTATAAATTAATTCCATAAATGACACGTGTCACCGATTAGAACCTAAGAATGGTTCTACTATAGAGAAATGGAACTGATTATCCGCTTGAATTCATACCAGTGGTCTTCGTGACTTTGACACTATTTAAATTTAAAACAAAACTATTGGGTTTTTCTTGAGATTTGACCGTTTTTATTGCTTATCCTTTTGCTAAATCACTATAATAACACGTCGTCCTATTGGCCTTAAATTGCTGCGTAATTTCACTTTTTGTAGCTGCCTTCGAGATTTTCGATTATTTTTGATGGCATAGATAGCAATTGTTTTTGAAATGTTTAAACAATTTTCTGAACTGTTATTGATAGCCGCCCTCATCTTCTCAGCCGGCTATTATAGCGCTCCTATTTTTTACAATTCAAAGAATTTGAATTGTATTGGGGCGCTGTGCTTTTACGACTCGAAGAGGAGTATTGGAGAAGTCCTTTTTTTAATCAATTTTTTTGGAGTGATTTTTGAAGCGGTAAAATGAAACGCGTGAAAAAAATTTTGGCGCTGAACGAAAGTGAAGAGTGGAGCAAAAAGAGTGGTTTTTGTTCATACCGCTGTTTTTGAGAGAGTTAGAAATTGTTGTGTGAAAAAATTTTCTCTAAGCGAGCGAAATTTTTTTGTTCACGTGCGGCATTTTAAAGCAGTTTTTTTCTTTTATTTTGGTTAAGAGGTTTGGTTATGATTTTGTTTTAATTTTAGGCTGGTTTCGGTGTAGTGGTTTGAAGGTTTCTGGAAATTAATATGAATTTTATGATAAGTCGGAGGTCCATTCTAGGCCTAGTTTTGTGTTTGAATTAAATTTTCATTTCTCGCTAGTGGTTTTTTGTGTTCACATGCTGCATTTTGACATTGATTTTCTGTTTTCTTCTCATTTTTTATCTGATTTTTTAAAAAATTATGTTCTCAATTAATTCATAGTCCATTCTAGGTCTAGTTTTTTCTGGTTAGTCAATGAAAATTCTTTGAATTGTACGTCAGGACTTGTCCTGCTATGTTTTTTTTACTTCGTCGAACTTTTTTTTCGCTTTACCCATTTTGCCGCTTTTTCGACATTTTGCGTGAAATCTTTTGACTTCTCTAGTCTAGTTTCACTCTGCTGTCATTCTGCTGAAAGTCATGTTAAACAACAGCTGCTCAGCAAATCAAGTCAAAATGAAGAGAGTCAGTATAAAAAAATCAAAGTCAGAAATAGAAATAAACCCATAAAGCCCATTTTTAGATGCCTGGTACTTGAACTTTGTTCTCATAAGTTTTAGTTACTATCTATAATGCTTATTGGTATTGATGTTAGACCCTGTAGCCTCTCACTGAGAGACAGGAGTATGTTCAATTACGAAATGACATCAAAATAAATCTTACTTAAAAATGTTTTTATACAAAAATCAGTTTTTGTTGATATTTTATTTTCTTTCAATCCCAATAGAGTTATGGATATCAACGGCGGCTATTTTCCGGCAATCTTCCGGGTATGTTTTGGTTTTTTGTCCTTTTTCCAACAAATGTGATTTAAGTTATATACGCTAGCGGTCTTCCCTACGCATAAAGTTCAAAGGACATGCACTGTTACCTCGGGGTAATTAGATGACTAGATGATCCAATGAAAAATTGATAACTCATATCCAAGTGTCAAAACGGAAGGCTATCGCAAAATTTAATGTGCTGCTTTCATTTTTGCTCCACTACAATTTTTTTTTTAAAGCTAAATTCTAAAATTTAAGGTGTGCTTGGTTGTGGAAATCATGGTTTAAATCATTTCTAAGTTCAGTCAATTCTCAGAAAGTTTTCTTGCGATCAACCTTGTGCCCACAAATCACCATGGCGCCCACGCAATTGAGTATTTGCCTTTTATTTGTTCCCACAAACCCTCACAATCGGGTCTTCAAAATTTCTTCAAAATCAACCCACACAATCGGGTTGAACAGAAGAAATGAGCATTGTCCCCGCTCATTGGGTGACAAACAAGTTCGCGCACAGCAATAACTGGGCAACTAAAATTGGGTGAGTCAATACTGTAAATTAACTATTGTGGGGCTGAAGGTGTTGTCGCAGGAATGAGTCTCATAACAGGGGATCTCTGGCGATCAGCATTGTGGCTGAACCTCTCATTAAAGTCACTGAGACTCCTTGAGATAACCGATTGTAGGCAACTGATAAACCAGCTGGTTGAAAGTTTCGGTTATCGGCAAGCAAGGCTATACGTTTCAAAGTTTTCCGGACCAAATCTGAGAAGCCCCCGAAAGATTCAAACGCGAGTGGTACAAACTGGATACCTATTTCGGCACATTTTTGGGCATATTGTTCATATTTCCTATCTTCAGCATTTGTCAGAGCAAAACCACACCTCCTCGCCGCATCTGAAATTAGACTGGGCTGCAGTGGGGAAGTTATGGTTACGTCTAACGCAGATGGTTGTCCCGCTGACCAGCTTGGCAAGTATATGTCTCCTGGCCTTGAGTTATTATCTGGAATCAAATTTTTCTGTTCGCAGACGGGTGATAAGTTTGCGGTCGAGCAAGCAGCAAATATTTATCCCTCACTCTATCGTGCCGCGATATCATATCCCCCCGACCATGACAGCTTAAAGCGTGATCACCCAGCTTGTCCAGTCTGCCGTTTTGACAGTAAGGGCACTTTCGTTCCTCAATGTATAACGGAACACCAATCCGATACTTCAATGCGGCTCTGAATTCATTTGGCTGAAGGTGAAGGCCCAGACCAGGGATTGGAGGTGCGGAAAGCCAGGCACCAGATTGAGGCAAGGTTAGTGAAAGCAAACGAGCTTTCTCCCGATTTGAAGTCTGATTACCAAGAAGGTCAGAAAAAGCAGCATCGTCAAGTGCCTCCTGAATCTTGTGTTGCGTATATTGGCTAATTTCTAGATTCTTCAGTTCTTCCACTGTTTCTTTGAAAATTTGATTGTCTGTAATTTTCTCACCGGTTATTTGTTCCACTAAAGCGTCTGCCTGCGATACTGACCCAACAAACGCCGCTTTCAATTGGTCAATTGCTTGTCTAATCCCAATGCCAGTTTTGCTTATTGGTAGACAAGCCTGCTTCCAAGCGTTGTCACTTATAAGGGTGCCTAACATATTCTCAAATGTTGTTCTCTGAAGCTTGTCAAAATCCTGCAAAATAACAGAGGATTCGTCAGATGGAGTGTTACATCGCAGGGAATATACCATCTTTGGGGCACCAAGACAGCTTCGAAGAATTCCAAGCGCACAATGTGGGTCGTCTAGGTACGCCAAGTTGTCGAGCAGTTTTTCTATTTTGATGACTCTTTTTCTCAAAGATGCAGCAACAAAACTGGGATTGCCGATGGCAGCGCCCAAGATCTCAAGTCCTTCTTTGCTATTTCTTTTTACTCTGTTATCTATAGCGTTCAGATCAACGGGTGACCAAAGCTCACATTTTTCTATTCTGAGCTCTAAGCCGCATCCTTCACCCAAATTTGTCAACAAATTCAATGCTGTGCAAAGTTGTTGGTGGGTACCAGCAAGGATGCCATCATCCAAATACCAATTATGCTGTACTAAATTTGGTAACTTTGTTTCAATTTCTTTAATGATTGGCCACAGAGCTAGTGAAAACAAAAGCGGCCCCAAAGGAAATCCCTTGTTGCACTCCCGATTGGCTACTTAAGTATGTGTTGTTAAAATGCAAATGACTGTGTTGTGAGTAGCAAAAAGTCGCAAAAGGGGCAACACTAGGTAAGAATTTTGCGACTGCTTCCAAAACCGTGCTTCTTTTTACCGAATTGAAGGCATTTTTGAAATCAATCTGCAATATTCCGGAATTTTTGGACCTTTGCAGTTTTTCAAAGGAAACTCTTGTTGCATGTACTATGCCCTCAGCACCACCCTTGACTGCTACCCCCAATTGTTTTGTGTTAAAAAGATCAGCAGCATCTGAATTCGCTTCACGAGCTATGCATTTAGCAATAAGACGTCGAATGACTTCCCCAACAGCGATAGGACGGACACCACCTTTCAATTTTTTCAATGCAGTTATTGTTGCACTGCATAGTATAGGAGCAACAAATTCGGGAAGCTGACCCCTGCTAGCTAAGTTGACAAATTTTGTTAAACTAGTGATTCATATCTAATTTTAGTTTTTCCAAGTTGATGTTCGATAACAGATATCTGGTACAGTTTATCCTTTTTGTCGGGGTAGAAAAGTGTTGTTTTGGGGGGCACTTGAAAGCGGGAAGTGTTGTCATCAATTATTAAATTATTCATTTGCTGAGTCAGTCCCGAAGATAAATTGCATTGTTTTGCCCCCTGACTAAGCTCTGTAGTATTGTTAGTCTCAGCTAACGAAACCTTCTTGCTTTCTCTAGTTTTCATAACTGTTAACATTGAATGCGCAATTGCCTATCAAGTTTTTTTTTATCCAACCAGATAAAAAAAAAGAAGGGCGGGGGTCGTTTTGGTTAGATCTCACCGGTTTGAGGTCCACAAAAGCTGCTGAAGAACCACTACATAACTGATTTGCTCACGTGCACATTGCTTCTGATATGATAACAGCCAAAAAAAAGTTGGTGGGGGATCAATCTAGGGTGCTCAAGATTCGGTGTAAAATTTGTTTCTATTTTCGTCTTGCTTGTTGAAATCAAGAGAGCAACTTGAACGCACGTGGATTTTTATTGGCAATTGAGTTTTTTCTATACATAGAAAACAACTTAAGTTATGAATTCGTTTCTTTTTACTATGAAACTTGGATGAAGCTTATCAACTTTACTTTGAGGCTGCTGGTAAGATAATGCGTGGCATTTGAGCTTCATTGGTATACAAAACCTGTAGCGTGGGGAACCAATAGTGTAAAAGATGTGTTCGAACTTTGATTGCAAGGAGTAATATTGCGTCAAAATTGAGTTTTTGCTGAATTTTGGTTTGCTAATTTAGTTGTTATGTTTTATATTTTCTTGGACTGTGCCAGCTATGATTTTTTACTTCGTTCTACAAATATTCAATTCGCTATTTTCAATTTGCTTCATCCAATTTTTCCGCTCCAACATTTTGCATGACATCTTTTTAACGCTATCGACTATTTTCGTTCTTCTTTCTGCTTGAAGTTCTTTTCATCTGCAGTTGCAGTCGATGTTGAACGAATTGAAGAACAGAGAAAACAGAGTGATTTTTTGTTCACTCCGTTTGTTTTTGAGAGAGAGTGGGAAAAATAAATGTTTATTTTCTCTAAATGAGCAAAATTTACTGACCTCGTACGGCTCTTTGGAAGCAGTTGTTTTTAATTCTTACTTTACTTATTTGGTTCAAGTGGTTTTTCTAAACCATATTAACAAATAACAACCTTTGGGAGCTCCATCTCAATCATATATTAGACTTTTGCCCTTGTTTTGGTAAAATGAATCTTTCACTTCTAATACTACCACTACTACTTCTATTACTACTACTACTTCTAAATTGAAGATGACAAGAATTAATTTCATGAATTAATTTCATGGTGTCATCTTTTTTTACTCTACTGAAATCATTTGTTTTCAATAAAGCCGTTTTTAAGTGAGTTTCGGTTTTTTTTTATTTTACCTTGTCCCTTGTTTGTATCACTTAAAGAAGTTAAGTTTGTTTTTGGCTGCTGCCTCGTTTGCTCTTTTTTTATAGGCGATCCCTTGGTTTTATTTTTAAGAATTACACGTTTTCTATCAAGTGTTTGCGGCCTAAAGTGACTACAATGGCGCTTGTTTTTACAAATTTTATTCGAGTTTTTTTACCCCTTTTTTGTTCGCCTTGCTTATTTTTCATTATTGGTTTTAATGTATTTGATAACCTTTATTTTCTAAATTTGGAATTGAGATTTTTTGATGGTTTTCATTCGTGTTTGTTTTAGTATATGCTCGTTGGCTATGAAAGAACGTTCCGGTTTGTGTTTCATCTAGTGTATACTGCTTTGTATAGCGAACGTTTTTCTTGTTAATGAGTCTGACTGTCAGGTCTTGAGTTTGTGTAGATGTTCTACCTGCGTCTGCTTGTCTCATATGCAATCAAGATTTTTTTTTTAAAATCTGGCTTGTATTTCTGGCTTGTATTTCTCAATTTGTGAAAAATTTTTGTAGTTTTTATTTAGTTCTTGGGATTTCAATTAAGACTTTTCCTTCGTTTGCTTTTACAGTTGTATTTGGGCGCTGTTTTTTATATAGATCTGTTCACACATTTTGCGTTTTTGAGGTCAAATTTGATTGGTGATTTTGATTACGCCAAAACAGGAATTCGAGCGAAAGAGCGAGTGTTTTTGTGAGGTTAATTTTTTCACTCCAATTTGAAAGTGGATTGAGAAAACGCTATTTCAACAAGTTTTCAGTTTTGAGTGCTAGTTTTTGACTTTTTTACTTATTTTTGGCTGTGCTGTTTTCTCTTTGTTGACATTTTTTCCGTTTTTTCATGTCAACGAGAAGTGAAATTAAAGTAGTGATTTCAATGGGTCCGAGGCGTGATTTTTTTCAAAATCCTTCAATGTGGAGTGAGAAGTTGGCTTTTTAACAAATTCAGTTTTTCACCTGGAATTTTCTCAAGTGCGTCAGTTTGGCTTCTGTTTTGTGTTTCTTCTCCTGAGTGCTAATGGAATGATGCATTTGTGTTCCAATTGCGCCTATTTGCAATTGCTTGGTGCTTGATGTAACAATGGGCGGCTATAGTTCGACAAGTTATAAGTTTGACATTATTTGCGGTCATTAAATATTAGTGAACATTTCGCGCACGTTTTTTAAATATTTTTTATGCCATACTTTGTATTATTAATAACAGGTCTTCGGGTCTTGGTGATTGTTAATCAGGCATTATTGAACCTATTTATTAGTGTGACACCATGGCTAGTGGTTTTCCTGACTTTGATACCAATTGTTCTCAAAAATTTTAGTTAATTGTGTATTCGTTGAATTTTGTTTTATCAATTAACGAATTATGGACAGGTCTCTTGGGCTTCTAATGAGGGAATAATTTGATTGGTTTAAAGTTTTCAGTTTTAAGCTTTTTTCTTTGACACAGCTTGCTTGCTTGTCTCTTTAATGTGTTTCAGTTTTGTTTTGTGTTATCAAATCCTTTTGAACGTTTTCGACTCGACGACTTCGAAATATTTGTTCACAAAAATGTCATTTCTTTCGAATAGCAGTTGTTTCTGAATTTAAATCATGCTTATTTATTTTAATTGAGACGAGAAGATTGATTTAATTCAATGGTTTCAGCTTTCGTTTTTTACTGTAAATTCATTTGTTTTCAGAAAAGTCGTATTTAAATGAGTTTTTTGTGTTTTTGTGGTTTTTATTTCAATGTCCCATGTTTGTACCACTTCGAAAAAAGTTTAGTTAGTTTTGGCTACTGCCTCGTTCGATTTTTTTGTTAGGCGATCCCTTGGTCTCATTTTTCATAACAATATTGCATGCTTTCTAATAGGTGATGACTTTGTGGTCTAAAGATTCGATGTTTAGTGTGAAAATGACTACAATGGCATTTTTACAGGTTTTATCGAAATTCAACAGTTTGTCATCTGTTGTCCTTTACTTTGTTTTTTATGCTACCATTGGTTTGATTGAATTTGATAACTTTAGTTTTCTAAAAAAAAGGTGGAAGTGAGTTTCTATATTGTTTTCATTCGTGTTTATTTTAGTATATATGATAATAGGACTTTTTTTGTTCCGTTTACATCTAGTATATGCTTTTTTTGTATTTCGAAGGTTCTTTAAATGAGGCTGATGGTCAGGTCTTGACTTTGTTAAATTGTTCTACCTGCGTCTGCATTTCTCATATGCAATGACGATAATTCTTGGATCCCAAATGTTCTGTAGTCGCTTGGCTTTTTTAAACTTGGATTTCTTAATGTTCCACACGCCAGTAATAAAAACCTATCATTTAAATACCCAAAGTTATTATTATCTCTAATTTTGTGTAACTATTTGTCGTTGTCTTTTTGCTGGTAGTTTTCAATTTGTAAAAAAGTTGGTGATTAATAGCCGCCCTCATCTTCACAGCCGGCTCTTATAGCGCTCCTATTTTTTTACTTCGTCGAACTTTTTTCGCTTTACCCATTTTGCCGCTTTTTCGACATTTTGCGTGAAATCTTTTTGACTTCTCTAGGCTAGTTTCACTCTTCTGTCATTCTGCTCCAAGTCCTTTTAAACAACAGCTGCTCAGCAAAGCATTTCAAAATGAAGAGTTAGTATAAAGAAATCAAAGTCAGAAATAGAAACGGGATAAAGACCATTTTTAGATGCCCGGTACTTGAACTTTGTTCCCATAATTTTTAGTTACTATCTATAATGCTTATTGGTTTTGATGTTAGACCCTGTAGCCTCTCACTGAAAGACAGGAGTATGTTCAATTATGAAATGAAAACAAAATAAATTGCACTTAAAAATGTTTTTATACAAAAATCAATTTTAGTTGATTTTTTCTTTTCTTTCAATCCCAATAGAGTTATGGAATTCAACGGCGGTTATTTTCCGGCAATCTACCGGGTATGTTTTTAAATTGCCCTTTAAGGATTTTTGAAACAATTGTTGGAAAGGTGAGTATTTATGCAAAATTTTTGCTTGAGCGTTGTTGCATTTTTGTTCTAGAACTTTATCTGACTTCTCAAGTGACTTTTTTACGCTTGTTTTCTTCATTTTTGAGTGATCTCAACTGCTCTTATTCTGAAATAAAATTTGTTGCAATTGTCGCACAAAGAAAGCGATTGTAAGATAGGGCATGATAGCCGAGTGGTTAACGCTGCTGTTGATAATTCTGGTTTGATATTGGTATTGATACTAGACCCTGTAGCCTCTCACTGAGAGACAGGAGTATGTTCAATGACGAAATAACATCAAAATAAATCGCGCTTAAAAATGTTTTTATACAAAAATCAGTTTTTGTTGATATTTTATTTTCTTTCAATCCCAATAGAGTTATGGGAATCAGCGGCGGCTATTTTCCGGCAATATGCCGGGTATGTTTTTCACCAGTCAACTTTGTCTGGTGATTTTGATCTCGCCAAAACAGGAAATTGAACGAAAACGCGAATGGTTTTGCGTTTTGAGTTTTTTTTCCAATTCTAAAGTGGAGAGAGAAAGCAGTATTATTTTGAAATTTACTTTTTGTTCACATTCGCTGATTTGACTCATTTTTTAAGTTTTTTATCGGAAATGTTTATAGCCGCACAGCGATAGCTGGGGTTATTATTGGCCTTCTCTTGCTTTTTTATTTCGTCGTCAAGATTTTTGTTGCGACCATAAGACGTCACAGCCACTTCAAATCTGATTTTTGTTCATTCGTTCATGCTCTTTCAACGGAAAGCTGGTAGCTCAGCTGGTAGGGTCTTTGTCTGGATTAGCAGATCTCTCGCTTTGTCATACTTTTTGCGTAGAAAGCACACCTTTATACCCCAGTTAATCTGTCGATGAAGGCGTTTTAGGTTTTCTGCAGATAAATTTTGAAAAAAGATTGCCGAAAATGATAAGTTTGAAAACACAAGTGATTTTAGAACAATGCGCGCGTTCAGGGGAACTTGATGTCTTATAAGTTAAATTGCTCTTATAGCATGAGCCATCTTTTTCAAGGTTTGTTACAACCATATGACGCCACAGCCACTTTTTGTTCATTCGTTCATGCAATTTCAACTGAATTGCATATGTGACGTCATTTTTCGCTCTTAGTGGAGCGAGTTCTTTGTTCATGCGCGTGATTAAATTTTTGGTCACACTTGACTTACCTCACTCTCAAAAATGACTTCCTCACATTGAAATTGACATTTATTTTCTTTAATTAAAAGAGGTACGGTCAAATGGGTGTGTGTTACTCTAAATGAAGGTCATTTGAGAGCAGCCTATAGAGGCAGCGAAAACTTATACAGATTTTTAATCAAAATATATCATATGAGCCTTCAATGAAAAGACGAATTTTTTTGGTCTGTCTTTTTTACTGTTTTTTTAGACTGCAGATCTGCGAAGCTATTGCGGCTTTTTTCTGACAACCTGCCAGCTATCTTCAAACGATTTTCAAAGGTGTTGCTAAGTCAATTCAGGGTCTAGTTCTTGAATTCAGTCAATGCAAATTCTTTGAAGTGTTACAGGATTTGTTCTGCTGTTACAATCCAAACTATTTGGATTGTATTGCATTCCTGTCTTTTTGCCGTCAGTGAGATGTCAAAGAAGAATGCTGATTTTAGTCACGCTGAAGTGGTAAAGGGAGTGAAAAAATCGAATATGTTTGAGGCCTGGTTTTTTCAAACTGCCTTGGGAGTGAGAAATTGGTGTTAGAACAAATTTTCGGGTTTGCGGGTTTTTCGTTTTTTTTTCCAGTTTTGCGTGTTTTTATTGTTACTTTGTTGTCTCCTCTGGTTTTCATTCATGACTGGTCTCATCCGTTGCTAAATATGCTTACATCATTGAAATTAATTGTTTCAGCTCGTAGCTTCTGCTTTCTGTGTGTTATACCCGTGTTCATTTTTAAAAAATTAATTGTTTTTTGAGTTTTGCATGTGTTTGTACTTTTTGCTGTCTTTTCACTTAATCTCAGTTATGAGAGGTCTCTTCGGTTAATAATGAAAAATTTGATTGAAAAATTTCTTTCGGTGTCTTTATACTGTTAATATTCAAAAATGTGTTAGTCCGCTTTTTAGTTTTTGTGAAAATTGGTTGTATTTGTGGTCTCTTATTTTTATCTCATTTATCACGGGTTTCATTGGTTTCTAATGCAAAAAAACCATCTAATTAGATGCCCAAGTTTAGAGAAATCGATTTTGGAATTCGACATTTCTTCTAAAAACTGAAAGTTGATTTTGCCTGGCGTTTTTTGTGTTTTTTTTGTGGTCCCGTCGCTCATTCTAATAAAAATACAGTCCTCATTGGCCTTGTAGTGCAGCTTGATCTTGGCTATTTTATTTCAATTTTTAACTTCGTTGACTGAGTTACCGTTTGTTTTCTTTTAAGTGAATTTTTGTATCTTGCCTTCTTTTGTTGTGTTGTCCGCTCATCGGCCATTAGTACTACTAAAAGTTTTCATAAGACTTTAAAGTTTTATGGTTCAAATTTCTGAAATGTAGTTTTGTTTTTATTTTACTTTTACTCTACTGATTTTCAAATTTTTTAAATGATTTCTTCCAATTTCTATAGGTCTGTCCTTTTTTGCTTTGTCTGCCTTTGATTCCCACTAGGTTGTTGTTTTGTGTACTCTTTTTAAGAATGCACAAGGTCAAGTTTTTCATGAGGTGTTAATATTTTTATTTTCTCTAAACATTAGATCATGAAAAACAATCTTTTCTAATTACTTCTATATTTTTTGTTTGTTTTGCGCATATAGGGTCATGGTTTTTTGCCTGTTTTAGTTTAATAATGCTGTAAAATTGTGAATTATCAGGTCATTTTTTGACTTCAATTCTTCGGATTGTAATTCAGGACATGTCCTGCTATGCTTCTTTTGCTTTACCTTTGTTCACAGCTTGAGAATTTTTTCGTTAATTTTTTTTTTACTTCTCTTGGATAGTTTCACTCTGCTAATTTTTCTTGAAGTGGTGTTCAGAAGCAGTTGTTCAGGATGTGAGACTAAAACAATCTAGGATTAGCAGAGTTAGTATCGAAAAGAGGGAAATTAAAATTAGAAACTGTATAAATCCGTAAATTTCAATTTTAGATGTGCGCTTAAGTCCTGGTTGAAAATAAAGCAACTTAGTTATTATTAGTTGCTCTCAAACAAAGTTTAGCAATTATAGTAGTCATCCGGTCTTTGTGATTGGTATTGATATTGCTTATTGGTATTGATTGTAGCCTCTGAATGCTTTCATTAAGAAATACGAGTTTGTCTAACTTCGAAATAAAGTCAAATTAGTTCAGACTTAAAAAAAATTTTATACTCTGTTAAGTTTTGTTTTTTTTCTGTTCTTTCATATATGGAATAATATGGAAACCAATGGCGGCTGTTCTCCGGCTATTTGTTGTTTCCGCGCGGCGCTATCATTTGTTTCAACTTGGAATAGGTCTTAAGGGGAAAATTATTCATATTTTATTGCTTCTATTGAGAGAAAACTCGCGAGTGGAAAGCAAGGTCTTTTAAAGTGTCCGTTTCAGAGAAAAGTTTGCCCCCTCGCAACCATCTGACGTGCGCATTTTGCGCAATGTGGCAAAAGTCGAGTTTGATTGTGTTGTGTCCCCGAAGAATGATCCGGAAGCGGTTGATGAAATTTTGGAAATTAATCACCCGTTTTATCAAGATCCCGGTGCTGGCTGGCGGACTCCTCTGAAAGAGATTCAACGCTGTGGAGTTGGTGATCAGACTTGTAAGATATAGTTTTTTGCCATTTATCTATATATGTACAGAATCGTTATTTAATAGGAAAATCGGAATTTTTCAAGGTTTTTAATTTGTCATTGTGTGATATAGAATAGTCAACTTATTTGCATGTTTTCGTCTAATCGATTCATCATAAAGAATAATTTAATACTTTCATGCTATGATTTCTGGGTAACATTTTTTGGTAATTTTGAAAATTAAGCAACTTAGTAACAAAGTTTGTAGCAATTATAGAAGTCATCCGGTCTTTGTGATTTTTTGCTTGACCGATTTTCCATCTTAACGCTTTTATAGCTGAGAAGCTGTAAGCTGCGTGTAGCTGTATTGCGGTGTTCGTGGTCTTTTACAATTCACAGCATTTGAATTGTATTGGGGCGCTGTCTTGTTACGACTCCAAGAGAAGTATTGGGAAGTGTCTCGAAGGGGTGTTATGGTTTTCTGTTTTTTTTTTGATAAGTGAGCGAACAAAGAAACCGGAAGCTTTTTTTGGTTTTAAGTTTTTTATGCTTTCTAATAGGTTATTGAAAACAAAACTAATAATATTGCGCTTGTTTTGATCCCCTTTATATAACGGGAATTTAATGCTAATTTGAAGGTTGTTCAACTGTTTTGCTGGATTTTCAGTCTAAATTTGTTTTTGGTAAATGAATTATAACCTCCTGCCTGTAGGCTCTATTTACTACAAAGGATACGAATTCTCTTTGCTTCAATTGTGTCTGTTTTTCTGAAATTTGACAACAAAAATTGAGCAATTTTTTCTCGTCAAATATTCTTCATCTCATTTTTTCTCCATCGAAAATAGAGATGAGTTCGGGAGGACAATTTCTACTTAGAGTCGTCTCCAAATAATTTTTGGCTGTTTTTAAGAGCAACTCACATAAGAGCTACGCATACAGAATTAGAACCCTTTTCTGACAAAAACGATTCTCAGGTTGTAGAAACAAACCTGTATCTTGTTCTTCTCAGTTTCTATTTCTATCCCAATGGAGGTTATCTGTCGTCCAGGAGGTTATTAAAGGAGGCCTATTTTAAAATTTTCCTAATTGCTGATGACATAAAACAATTTTTTCATTAATAGCCGCACAGCGATAGCTGGGGCTATTTTTGGCCTTCACTTGGTTTTTTTTATTTCGTCGTCATGATTTTTGTTTTCTTTGCAACAATTAAATTAAAATTATAACCATAGGGTTAAATACACCTGAAACAAAAAATATTTCAAATCATTCAAACAATAATAATATAATAAACATCAACAAATTTTTTAAAGAATCACATTATAAAATTTTCTTTCGATTGTTTTCTTCCTAAAAATAAAAATAACTTTTAAAAGCTCGTACGTTACTATTCAAAGGAATTTTTTCATGTTTTGAGAGCAAGAAATCATTCAACGTTTTCTTAAAAACGTTTTCATTTTTTGCCAACCGAAGCCAATGTGGTAACTTATTCCATTTTTGTACGCATTGACGAACAATCGAATTCATTCCAAAACTGGTTTTGGCATTTTGTCTAATTTTGGATTGTTTTGTTCGAGTATTTTGATAAAGACTCAGATACCTGTGAAAATTTTCAGAATTTTCTGGCCTAGGGATATTATAATGAAATTTGATTAGCGAAATTTTTGCTATTATTATCTCAGCTGGTAGGGTCTTTGTCTGGATTAGCAGATCTCTCGCTTTGTCATACTTTTTGCGTAGAAAGCATACCTTTATACCCCAGTTAATCTGTCGATTAAGGCGTTTTAGGTTTTTTGCAGATAAATTTTGAAAAAAGATTGCCGAAAATGATAAGTGTGAAAGCACAAGTGATTTTAGAAGAACAATGCGCGCGTTCAGGGGAACTTGATGTCTTATAAGGTAAATTGCACTTAAAGCATGAGCCATCTTTTTCAAGGTTTGTTACGACCATATGAAGCCACAGCCACTTTTTGTTCATTCGTTCATGCAATTTCAACTGAATTGCATATGTGACGTCATTTTTTTCTCTCAGTGGAGCGAGTTTTTTTGTTCATGCGCGTGATTAAATTTTTGGTCACACTTGACTTACCTCACTCTCAAAAATGACTTCCTCACATTGAAATTGACATTTGTTTTCTTTAATTAAAAGAGGTAAGGTCAAATGGGTGTGTGTTACTCTAAATGAAGGTCATTTGAGAGCAGCCTATAGAGGCAGCGAAAACTTATACAGATTTTTAATCAAAATATAACAGATCAGCCTTCAATGAAAAGATGAATTTTTTTGGTCTGTTTTTTACTGTTTTTTTAGACTGCCGATCTACGAATCTATTGCGGCTATTTTTTGACAATATGCCAGCTATGTTTACAAAGGTGGGCCCATTTAATTTGTTTTTAATTGCTCTTAAACGAAATTTGTAGCAATTATATTAGTCCTGTGGTCTTTTTTAATGCGATTTTTCCCCTTACTGGTTTTTCGTCTGACGCTCTTAATTTTTCATCCTGGAAAACGGGATAAATAGGTAGAGCCCGGAGGACATCAAATCGTCAATTGCCTCTCTTGGCTGTCTCGCTGCTCTCTTGGAGAGTTTCGCTGCTCTCTTGGTGTACAAATTGTCCAAACTGCTGACGGTGCAAAAGCGCTTTTTGTATGGTTTGGACCTCATCCTCTATGCGCCCTCTCTGTCTTTTGCACCCACCCTAATATTAGCCTCCCTAAGCCATAGTTGGCTACTGCCAACGCTATTAGTTGTTGGCTTGTTCTTTTTATAGCTGCGAAGCTGTAAGCTGTGCGGAGCTATATTGCGGTGCTCCTGTTTTTTTTACGACTCGAAGAGGAGTATTGGTTTTCTTAAGGTTTTTTTTTTTTACCGGAAGTACTATTCGTTCAGACGAAGTTTTGACCTAAAAGCGAAAGCGAGTAAAACTGCAGTGTGAACTAATTTTTTCTGAGCGAGAGAAGTTTTTTGATCATGCGCTGAGTTTAGTGAATGACTTTTTGATATTGAAAAGTAGTTTTTGACAATGGCACATATAGATAACCGTTTTTAGCCGTTTTTTCGTCTAAGTGGCCTAGTTTTTTTGCTTGTAATTTGGTTTTTTGTATAAATAATTTTTAATCGATGCTATGTTGAAATGTAAACCCCGGAAATTGATAGCACAGTATTTTGCATAGCCTGAAATTGCGTTTCAAATGCGAAATTGGCACATATTTCTTGATTTTTAAATTAATTTTTGACTTTTTTTTCTATTAATTTCTTCATTTTTGGATTTTTTTATCTGGTTTTTGTCAAAAATCAGTTAATATGGCAACTTCCCTTTGATAATTTATATACTCAATGCCTCTTTCTACCTCGATGTAATTTTGTTTCATAAAATTGTACATTTGCTAATCCGATTTTCGTAGTTTTTTTGCCAATTTTTTCAGTTTTTTGTTTGTATTTTGCTTTTAATTACTAGAAATAGTATTTTGGGGAACATGAGGGACTTTAATTTCGTTTCAATAAAAATGCAATCTTTTTTTGGTATTAAGTTTTTGAAAAAACAGAAATTTTTCAAATTTTTTTTCATAAATGCAGTCTTAAATATTTTTTGACCACTTTTTTGCAAAATGTTTCAATGTTTCGCATGTCTGAATTTTGCTTTTTCTTGTTTTATTCTCTTGAGCGAGTTGGATTTTTGTCTCGAATGACTCATTGTCTTTTCTATGTCTCGAATGCTGATAAATGAAATGTACTCGTTTTTCTTGATTTTTTTAAATTTGATTTTTAACTTTCAAAAATCAAGAATTGGTCTTTTTGTTACGGTGTTCCTTACATTGTGTCCATATTCTTCACATTCTCGTTTGTATCATTCTAGTTTTGTCCTGGCACCTACTTTTATATTCGTTTTATTGATTTTTTCAGTTGTTAAAAAATTGAATGAATTCAGCTTTTTCTTAGATCTTGATTTTTTCGTTTTGCAATTGATTTAATTCAAAATAAAGCAGTACTGGGAGTTTGCTAGAAAGTCTTTTCCAACATTTCTACTTATTCCTATTCATTGCAATTTTCTTCCGGGCTTGGTATTGTTTTTAGACAATTTTTTGCATTTGAATATTATTCTGTTGCTTTTGTTTTTCTATGATTAGTTTAATTTTTGAATTAGTATGAAATCATGTTGTCTAGCATATATACAACAAGGAAGAATCATGTTTTAATTTTGTCTTAATTGCCGTGATTAGAAATCTAATTGTAGTGGTTCTCTGATTCTTAAGTTTGAGCACTCTTTTTTGAATTATTTTGACTTTCCTGTCTCTTTTGAAAAGTTTTTTTCTGACGTTTGCTTTCGAGATCTGTTTGAGACTAGAATCAATAATTATCTGAGGGCAATTGATGGCCCTGTCAGCTTTGTCAGGCTATCAGCTTTTCGACCATCCTAAAAATTTCAGACTTTTTTAACGTTACCAAACGTTTTCAATAATAAAATTTTGCTGCATTTTCTTTCTCTTGGTGACAGTGGTTTAAATTTCACCGATTTTTAGATCAGACCCGGGGAGGTAATGAGTTAATGGTTTAATACAAAAGGTAATGGCTTCAGCTTTTTGTGAAGTTTTGGTGATTCGAGTCGCTTCCGGAATTCTTCCGACTATGTTTTTTTTTACAGGAAGTAGATTTGTTCACGCGGCATTTTGACCTAAAAGCGAAAGTGAGAAAAGCTGTCTTTGTGAACAGATTTTCGCTGAGCGAGAGAAGTTTTTTGATCATGCGCTGCGTTTAGTGAATGACGTTTTGACTTTGAAAAGTAGTTTTTGACTGAATTGCACATACAGATAACCGTTTTTAGCCGTTTTTTCGTCTAAGTGGCCCAATTTTTTTGCTTTTAATTTGGTTTCTTGTAGAAATAAATTTTATTCGATACTATATTAAAATGTCAACCTCGGAAATTGATACCACAGTGTTTTGCAGAGCCTGAAAATGCGTTTCAAGTTGAAAATTGACACATAATTCTTGTTTTTTTAGTTACTTTTAGCTTTTTTAATATTAATTTCTTCATTTTTGGATCTTTTAACCGTCTTTTTGTCAAAAATCAGTTAATATTGCAACTTCTCTTGGATAATTCCTATACTCAACGCTTCTATCTACCTCGATGTAATTTTGTTTCATAAAATTGTACATATGCTAATCCGATTTTGGTAGTTTTTATCCGATTTTCGTCAGTTTTTCGTTTGTATTTTGGTTGTAATTGGTAGAAGTAGTTTTTTTGTGCAACATGAGGGACTTTAATTTCGTTTCAATAAAATTTCATTCATTTTTTGGCATTAAAATTTGAAAAAACAGTTAAAACTTTTTCATAAATGCAGTCTTAACTTAAAAGTTCTTTGACCATTTTTTTGCAAAATGTTTCAATGTTTCGTATTCATGAATTCTGCTTTTTCCTGCTTTTTGTTCTCTTCAGGAGGATAGATCTTTGTATCGGATGACTAGTTATCTTTTCTATGTCTTGAATGCTGAACAATGAAATGTATTCGTTTTTCTTGAGTTTTTTAAATTGACTTTCAACTTTCAAAAATCAAGAATGACTTTTTGTTACGGTGTTCATTACATTGTGCCCATATTATTATTCTAGTTAGTATCATTTTAGTTTTGTCCTGGCACCTACATTTATTTTCAGTATATTGATTTTTTCAGCTGTAAAAAATTAAAGATTTCAGCTTTTTCTTAGATTTTCGTCATTTCTTTGGTTTGCAATTGATTTCATTCAACATAAGGCAGTACTGAGAGTTTGATAGCACGCTTTTTCCAAAATTTCCACTGCTGACTAATTACTACAGCTTTTTTCCGGCCTTGGTATTAATTAAAACGATTTTTTGCTTCTGAATATTCTGCTGCTTATGTCTTTTCTATGATCAATTTTATTTTTGATTTAGTATGAAATCATGTTGTCTAGCTTATGTACAAGAAGGAACAGGTGTATGTTGTTTTTTGTCTTAATCGCAGTGATTAGAAGTGTAATTATAGGTGTTCTGATTCTTGAATTTGAGCTTTCTTTTTTGAAAATATTAAAATTAGTTTCTAAGATTATTATCTGCCGTTTGCTTTCACTATCTTTTTTAGATTAGAATATTGAATTATTTGAGGGCTATTGATAACCTTGTCAGCTTTTTCAGACTATCAGATTTTCGACCACCTTAATTATTTTGGATTTTTTAACGTTACCAAACGTTTTCAATAATATAAAATTTTGCTGCATTTTGTTTCTCTTGTTGACAGTGGTTTAGGTTTCACCAATTTTTAGAGCAGACCTGGGGAGGTAGTGAGTTAATGGTTTAATACAAAAGGTAGTGGCTTCCGTTGCAATTACGGTTTTGTTAGTGAAGTTCTGACGCTTCGAGTCGCTTCCGGAATTCTTCCGGCTATGTCAGATTCTTGGGTTTGACAAACAGTTTAAAGTCAGTGTATCAGGTGTGTAAGTGTTTAATAACCGCTTCTCAGTCGGCTATTATAGCGCTCCTAGTTTTTACAATTCAAAGAATTTGAATTGTATTGGGGCGCTGTCTTTTTTTAAAGATCTGTTCACACATTTTCATGATTTTTGAAGTCAAAATGGAGTAGTGATTTTGGTCACGCCGAAACAGGAAGTGGATTGAAAAAGCGAGTGGTTTTGCGGCGTGAAATTTTTTCGCTCTAAATTTAAAGTAGAGTGAGAAAACTGTGTTTGAACAAAAATTAGCTTTCTCGCTAGTGGTTTTTTTATTCACATGCGGCAATTTCACTTTGATTTTAACTGTTTTTTCGATTTTTTGGATCGTTTTTTTTTCTAAATAGTTTTCCCAATCCATTCATAGTTCGTTCTAGGTCTAGTTTTCTGTTTAGTCAATGAAAATTCTTTGAATTCTACGTCAGGACTTGTCCTGCTATGTTTTTTTGTTTCGTCCTCCTACGCTCGTTTTTCGTTTTACATTTGTTCACACAGCAAAGCTGAAAAACTCAAATTTTCTGAATGACTTCTTCCTCTCACTAACGGCATTTGCGCGCGTGACGTCATTTCTCACTCGCTTTAGCAAAAGTTTTTAGGTTATTTGCGTGATTAGATTTTGATCATACGTGACTTACCTCACTCAATAAAATGACTTTCGCACTTTAAAACTTAAGTTTAATTTGAATTTGTTTAAGGTCAAAGGAACTCATATGTGCAGTAAAGGTCCCTAATAAGTAGCTTCTGCGCAATGAATTTTAACAAGCTTTATAAATTTATCGTTTATTTTTTTACATAGCTTTTTGAGCGGCGTCGGTAACTTTTTCAACTTATATCTATCTGTTTCTATATCTATAATACGGCACGCAAGTCTATTCTTTCGCAGCTATTCCGGCAATCTGCCGGCTATGTTTTCTTTATATGGGGTTCTGTTTTCTTTAATTTATTGGAGGGGGAGCTAAAGAACTTTGTTAAGTGGTTTGTAGGCCAATATAGCCCGATCCATCTTTTACGTTTGGATGCAAAAGTATCATTGGAAAGCTTTTGAAAATTAAGAACATTCATTGAAGGGACATTTTCTTTTCTCTGGTAAAGGGGCTCAATGTTTTCATCAAGCAGTCAGATTGCTATTTCATTCCAATTTTCCGAATAGTTTCCTTTTGTAAGTTTTCTAGATTATCATCGGTGTTTTTACTTAATTCTGATGAACAAAAAATGCAGATTCAGATTTTATCATATAAAAAATCACAATCAAAATTAACAGTGAAAGGAGCTTCTTATCGACAAAATTTTTACGAACTTATGATTAATATATGATTGTATGTAGTTTTGGATTTATTGTTTTTCATTTCATTAAAGATTGCCGAGCAAAATTGATGGGGCTATCAGTAGATCCAACCACCATCTAAAAACTACTTCTAGGTAACAGCAGCCAAAAAACTGCATAATTTTGAAGGAAAGTTACATGTTGCGGTTATGAAAACTCTTCCAAAGGGCAATTTTAACTTCAACTTCTGTTGGGCTTTTGGATAGAAACAACTACAGTGCCCTAGCATCTCTTTTTCATCCCTTTTAATTGCTTTTGATAGATTCAAAAAAAACAATTGACAACTAAAGGGCATAATCAAGAGTTTCAGATGATGTAGAGGTTTAAATAAGAATCATTAAAAGATTTTAAAAAATGAATTTACTGTTATTTTTTTTAATTCTCTATATTATCATTGGGGATAAGTAATTCTGAACCTTTATATTACTATTGGGTAACATTCTGAAGCGTTTTTTTTCTGTTGATGAAAATATAAAGCTTCAGAATCTAGACCTTATCATTTCAAAAACGAAGTAACGAAAAAACCACTGAAACCAAAAAACCACTAAAGGGAAGTTCTAACTACGTTTTAAGAATTCATAATCAATTTCAATATGTATGGAATTTGGGGTTTTTTTATTAAATATTACAAAGCAAAATAGGCGCTGATATCAGTTGATCCAACGCTCATCCAACGAAATATAACGACCCACGAAAATGTGATCGTTCAGCTGTTGAAAAGTTTTTTTTCTGTCGTTTTACTGAGAGTAATGTGATGTGATCTCTAAATGTGTCCTTTTTCATTTCTTTAATGCTCCTGATAGTTTCAAAGAAACCAGTTAACAACTAATGGGCCGGCCTATTCAAGAATTTGAGATGATGTGGTTTAAATAAGAGTAACTAAAAGATTTTTAGTTAAAAAAATGATTTTACGGTCATTTTTTTATTGGCCGCCGTCAGCCTCCCGAAGGCTATTACGGAGGCGCGCTTTCGATTATAGATTTATTTGACTTTCTTTTATTTTTCTTTTAATTGCTCTCGAGCGAAGTTCGAAGCGTGCTCTCGAACGAAGTTTGAAGCAATTATGATACTTTTATGCAAAATTTTTGCTTGACTGTTTTCCCAGACTCATCCGAGAGGTCACTGGTTCAAACACTTCCCCATTTAGAAGTTTTTACTCCATGAAAGTTTCTCTGGCCAGTGGCCCCTCCTGCATTGTTTGCCTCGAAAGTCGTTTGAGAGCAATTCGTCAGAAGTTAGTCAGTTTATGATTCGTTTTCCTTGCAAGTCATCGATTTTCATGTACCTCGCTCACGGTCTCAACTTAATAAAACTTAATGAGCACTACTAAACTAAATTAAATGAGCAAATTTTTATGCGAAAATCAAAAACGAAATAAACCATTGAAGCCCTGTGACAAAATGTTCAAAGACTGGATCAAGTTATCAAAGTTCTCCACAGTATAAGGCTAACTGTTATTATAGCTGCGAAGCTGTAAGCTGAGCGAAGCTATATTGCGGTGCTCTTGGTTTTTTTTTTGTTTCGTCGTCTGACGCTCTTTTTTCGTTTTACATTTGTTCACACAGCAAAGCTGAAAAAGTCAAATTTTCTGAATGACTTCTTCCTCTCACTAACGGCATTTGCGCGCGTGACGTCATTTCTCACTCGCTTTAGCAAAAGTTTTTAGGTTATTTGCGTGATTAGATTTTGATCATACGTGACTTACCTCACTCAATAAAATGACTTTTGCACTTTAAAAGTTTAATTTGAATTTGTTTAAGGTCAAACGAACTCATATGTACAGTATAGGTCCCTAATAAGAGGCTTCTGCGGAATGAATTTTAACAAGCTTTATTAATTTATTGCTGAATGTTTTTCAACTAGTTTTTTTGAGCGGCGTCGATTTTTTTTTCAATTTAGATCTTTATCTGTTTCTATCTCTATTATATGGCACGCAGGTCTATTCTTTCGCAGCTATTCCGGCAATCTGCCGGCTATGTTTAGTATTAAGGTTTATGTCCGCCGATTCAAAGGCTGGATTCGCCATATTATGTAATCTAATGAAACTGTGGACCGACACTTTCTGACACAAGCTGTCCTCAATTCTTACTTCGATCAGTGGGGTCTACGCCGGCTATTTTCTTGCAAACAAGAAAGGATATTCTGCCGATGTTTTCTGATTTCATTTTTGAAATCAGATTATATACTTACAATCTACGTTTTTAGGATGTGTTCTACTGACGCTCTTGTTGCTTACAACGCGGTCTTTATAATAACGTGCTAGTTTAATGAAACCTTACTTTTAATTTTCTATTACGAAATGAACTTGAAGCGTATTTTTGGAGAACTGTTTTCAGAACTGAGAACATTAGGTGTAACTTCACATTGGTAGCTAGTTTTGCTCAAGATTCCATGATGCTTTTTCTTGACTATTTTTGATGAAGTTGTATGATTATACCCGGTTTTTACATACAAAGCAGTCATTTTTTAAATGAAGTTGCAAAATATCGCCATGGTTGATGACGTTTTGATCAAGTTGCAGCCTAAATATTGGGTGCTATTATAGAAACATATAAAAACACTGTTGCCTTCTAGCTAGATCTCCTAGTTCGATGTATGCTCACGTATATATAGTCACGTCACGTAAAAGAAATTTCTATCCCGAAAAATCTAAATAAGAAGCACAGTTTTAAATAAAGATACACAAATTTCTTAAGTCAGGCGACTGTCCGCCAATCCTAAGGAATCATTAGTTTCAATCACAGCTACTTAAATTTTGATTCTAGTGAAAGCGACTGTCCGCTGATCGGTCACTGTACCGATCCTCCTTGTTTGAACTTATATCAACTCAATATTCGATGTTAAGACTCTCGAATCCTGTTTCTCTATGTTTATCCTTTGTTGTGTTTACAATTCTTAGAAGTCTAATTCGCTGCTACTATTAGGAAAGCTGCCGGCTTTGTTAATTATCTTGATGAACCTTGCTGGTTTTCATAAGTTAGCAATGCAGAAAATGTTGATTCATGTTATGATGTTTTTACCATCAGTCTTCCTTTCTGACGATCTTGTAATTTTAGCTTTTCAAGACCGAGTAATTTCCGATGGCTCTGAAGAATTTGACGTTCGAAAACTAAAAAGCTACAAAACGGTGAAAGATTTCTGTCAGTTTTTAACTGGAGACGGGAAGAAACTACAGTGTCCTCTTTGTATGAAAGAGTTGAACTCTAAGCAGTGGTATAACTACAAAATGCATCTCATTTCTCACGCCACTAAGCAGCCTTTCAAAGTGAAGGTATCCAATCAGAGTCCAATAACTGATCAGGGCATGTCTGTAGACGATCAAGAAGACGTCAAAGTATCCATAAAAACTGAATATTGTGGCAGCAATCAGAAATTGGAGCTGGAGCAGGAACCAACCGATGTTGTGGATCAAAAAGCTAATAAAGCAGTCAATCAAAACATGGTGCTAAATACTCCAAGTGCTAAACTAACGTTGGACGCTGAGAACGTAGCAACTCCAGTTGAGAATTCTTCAACCAATCCGAACTGTAGAAGAAAAACTCGAAGTTCGGGTAAGGCTGAAATGTTGGAACCGGGCAACTTCGAGAAAAGCGAAGACTATCTCGATGCTACGAGGTCTTCGACTCAGTTTTCGTTTGCATCTCCCGAGAAGGTCTCACGAAGCTCCAATGAGCGTCAAACTGCAGGACCTATTGTGTCGCCATCTCGGGGAATGAAAATAGACGCCAATGGTGACATTGTGGTGGGATCTGTCGCAATGAGTCCTCGCAAATTGTCCTCGGATGGTGAATCTGCGGATAATGGGACGAAATCCGATATCAAACTGAAGTCTAAAGGAGCGAAAACTGCGAAGAAGTTTCTTCCATTGCATGTGGACACGAAGTTCAAGCCAGCGAAAGAAAGCTCGAAGTCGGGACCACCTCTAAATAAGGAAGTGATGGTACTTCAATTTTATTAATTGCTCTCAAACGAAGTTTGTAGAAATTATATTAGTCATGTGGTCTTTTTATAGCTGCGAAGATCCCACGTAGCTATATTGCCTTGCTCTTGGTTTTTTACAATTCAAAGAATTTGAATTGTATTGGGGCGCTGTCTTACGACTCGAAGAGGAGTATTGGAGAAGTCCTTTTTTTAAATCAATTTTATTGGAGTGATTTTTGAAGCGGGAAATGAAACGCGTGAAAAAAATTGGAGTACTTTTGGTGCTGAACAAAAGTGAAGAGAGGAGCGGAAAGAGAGTGGTTTTTGTTCATGCCGCTGTTTTTGAGAGAGCAAAAAAATGATGTGTGAAAAAATTTTCTCTAAGCGAGCGAAATTTTTCTGTTCACGCGCGGCATTTGAAAGCAGTTTTTGCAAATTTTGATGCTTATGAGGTTTTGTTATGATATTGTATTAGTTTTAGGCTTGTTTTGATAGGAATTGAAGGTTTCAAGTAGTTAATTTGAGTTAAATGCAAATTTGGAGGTTTTTGATCAGTTTTGCTGATTTTCAGACGAAATTTAATGGTTTTTGCCTGTTTTTTGTTGTAATACTTTAAGTGGGATTTGAATAGAAGCTTGTTACATAGGGAATGTTCAGGTAATAATTGACTAAAGTTTCCTTGGTATAAATTAATTTCTAGAAAAATGGACAGAAAAATTGAGAAATTTTAAACCATTTTTCTTAATTTTTTGCATTTTTTTCTCCTTTTTTCAAATCTTAGACAATTTTCTTAGCCTATAATGACTTGCCCATTGTTTTGCGAGATTTTCATTGCTCTAGTTGCAAACGAACTTTACTCGGCTTTATGTTTCCGTGTACTATTAAAAAAACTCATTAAGTTTTTCTAGTTTTTTTTGTTCAATTTGTTTTTGAATGCTGTTTCTATTCTTCCTTAAATATTATGACATTTGTGGAGGTTCAGTATTCACAATAGTTGTTCTAGTTGTTAAGTCATAAGTATGTTAATTCAATTTGTTTTTCAATGCCGTTTCTATTCTTCCTTAAATATTATGACATTTGTGGAGGTTCAGTATTCACAATAGTTGTTCTAGCTGTTAAGTTCATAATTTTCTCCTTCGAGTCATTTCCGGAATTCTTCCGGCTGTGTTTTTTTTAAAGATCTGTTCACACATTTTCATGATTTTTGAAGTCAAATTGAGTAGTGATTTTGGTCACGCCGAAACAGGAAGTGAAGCAAAAAAAGCGAGTGGTTTTGCGGCGTGAAATGTTTACCTCTTATTTTAAAGTAGAGTGAGAAAACGGTGTTTGAACAAAAATTCGCTTTCTCGCTAGTGGTTTTTTGTTAACATGCGGCAATTTCACTTTGATTTTTACAGTTTTTCGATTTTTTGGATCGGATTTTTTTCTAAATGGTTTTTCGAATCCATTCATTGTCCGTTCTAGGTCTAGTTTTTTGTTAAGTCAATGAAAATTCTTTGAATTGTACGCTATGTTTTTTTGTATCGTCGTCTGATGCTCTTTTTTCGTTTTACATTTGTTCACACCTCCAAGCTGATAAGTCAAATTTTCCGAATGACTTCTTCTCATTAACTGCTTTTGCGCGCGTGACGTCATTTCTCTCTCTCGCTCTCTCTGGCAAAAGTTTTTTTTGCGTGACTAGATTTTGATCATAAGTGACTTACCTCACTCAATAAAAATGACTTTTGCACTTTAAAACTTAAGTTTATTTTGAATTACTTTAAGGTCAAAGGAACTTATGAGTATTAAGGGTCTCTAATGAAAAGGCTTCTGCTCAATGAATTTTAACAAGCTTAAATTTATCGTTTATTTTTTTACATAGCTTTTTGAGCGGCGTCGGTAACTTTTTCAACTTATATCTATCTGTTTCTATATCTATAATACGGCACGCAAGTCTATTCTTTCGCAGCTATTCCGGCAATCTGTCGGCTATGTTTATGCGATTTTCGCTTGAACAATTTTTTGTCTGACGCATTTGACTTTTCGTCCTCAAAATTGGGATAAATAGGTAGCGCCCGGAGGCCATTAAGTCGCTGAGCAGCTCTCACAGAGCCTTACGCCTCTAAGTATGTCATTCACCCAAACTTTTGTAGAAACCATTTTATGGTGTGAAGGGTGGCTCTTAATCTGGAATGTTTGACCCCCTTAATCTTGAAAGTTTGACCACCCCCCGCCCCCCCCCCTCCCTCGCAATTCGTCCGACGTTAGTCTGTTATGTTCAACTTTTTTTTTTGGTAAACGAGAAAAATGATGAACTTATCTTGCTTTCAAAAATGCTTATAATCCGAATGATTCCGACTTTCTAAACATTTTTGTTAATGATAATTTTGTAATGATATCCTGATTTTATCAAATACGAATTTGTGTACTATTCTTTATTATGTTTCCAGGCACTTTTGGATCAGCAACCATTGAGCGAAGCATTCAACTGGCTGTCTAACAGTGCAAGAGTTAGTCGTCGCTCTAACCCCACAACTTCGCATGAACCAATCAAATCGACTGCTGATGTGTCAACGAAAGAGACAAAATCTTTGAGAAGCAATCCAAAGCGACACTCGTCTGTAATGAGTGCTAGTGAGGATCCATACAGGAAGAATATTAAGCAGGACCAACTCGGAAACACATTTCCATGTCCAATCAAGGGTCAGTTGAGATGAATTTATTCATTCAACTGCTTTACAGCACAGTTTCAGAACTGAGCTCTTCACATGTACTCAATGTGTATACCAGTAGTACGTCTCCACGTTGTTAATATAGCTGTAAGCTGAGCGTAGTTATATTGCGTTGTTCCTGGTTCTCTACGAATTGAAGAGGTGTATTAGTTTTCATGAGGTTTTTTACTACTCGAAAAGGAGTATTGGTGGAGCGTCTTTTTTTATCAGTAATTTTGATGGAGTATTTTTGAAACAGGAAGTGAAATGCGTAAAAACAAAGTGTACAGGTCAAATTGATGGAGAGCAAAAAGAAGAGAGAGTGGTTTTCGCTCGGCCGATAGGTGTGAAAACATTTTCGTTAAACGAGCATTTTTTTTATCATGTGTGGCATTTTCAAAGTTGTTTTTTTTTAGTTTAAACGCCAATTTTTTCTGGCAACGATATTTGTATCGTTTACCCAAACCAGTGTGCGTGAAAGCTTTTTGACTATCTGAATAAAAAAATGATGTTTTAGATTCAATTGTATATTGATAAGATATATTGCACGTGCGTGGTAGTTGATGAGAGAAAACGAAAGAGCGGAAAAGAAACTTTTATCAGAACTTAAGCTCAAAGCTCAAATTTAAATTATCAAACATACCCCCCGTTTTTGCGATCTGATTACATTTATTGGGAGTGTGCTTGGGGTGTTCTTGTAGTGTTCTACTAGTAGAAGACGAGACCAATTATCCGGTGAGGTCTTTCCTGTTAACGATTGAAAATCTTTAAGTTTCAAAAGCCATAGGCTCTTTTCGTCAGGAGTCACGGTTTGTCTAGCATTTTAATTTTTAGTCCAAGGGCACCTTCGGGTACCAGGTATTCTAAAGATGACAAAAAACAAAAAAAGCGAAGCTTAATGCTCTTATCAGTTTATTAGATTTTCCGTGCGGATCCTGCCAGAAAAATTGTGATAGTTTTTGTGTACAATGTTTATCCTGTAAAATGTGGTTTCATGATTCCTGCTCAAACTTACCAAGCAGCATTTTGGCCGTTTTGGGAAAAATTAAAGGCATCAGTTGGTGTTGTGAAAATTGCGAGCAAAAAAGTTAACTTCCAGTAACAAAAGCCGATATTGATTCTTTGTCGGATAATATTCAATCACTTAATAGACACATTCAACAAGAGTTGTCTGAAATCAGAAACGATATTAACCAATGGAAACAAAGCTCTTGCGAAGCTAAAATTGAGCAGCTACAAAATGAAATCAAGTTCTTAAAGAGCAGTGTGGGTACTCTGAACCAAAGTTGCCGAACAAAACCTCAAAATAATAATCGGAACATCACTTCTTGTGCAACAAACTAATAGTATTTGGAATACAGGAGAATCAGAATCAGCTTTCGAGAATTGAAGCAATGAATGAAGACAAAAAACAAGTAATATCTATTTTCGAACTAATAATGGGGCTGAAAAATGTCGTAATTCATGACTGCTTCAGGTTAGGGAAACTAGTAAACGAGAAGAACAGACCTATTTTAGTGAAAATCTATAATGCTTGGACTTTCCGAACGGTCTTCTCATCTGTTTCAAAGTTGAAAGGTTCTGGGAGTGTCGTAAAAAAATTCTCTCCGTTGAAGAATACAAAAAGAAAAAACACTATCAGCGGAAGGCAAATCTGATCAACAGTGTTGGTTACGAAAAACACAGTTTCTCCATTAAAGGTCAAGATTTAGTTTATAAAGGAAAAGCTATTGGGGAAAACTTTAACCCTAGTAGTGTGCAAAACGCCGTTACCTCATGACTATCAGTCCTCAAAATCTCGTCTTTGAACTGTAGATCCTTGTTGAATGCTAATCGAACAATTAGTCATCTCAAAGTTCACAAACCCAATATTATCTGTCTGAGCGAAACGTGGTTTGATTGGAGAGTTGATCACACCTGTGTTTTTATTTCAAACTGTTATAGCGTAGTGAGTAGAATTGATTGATGCAATGGCAGCCATGTAGGAGTTTTAATTGGTTTGAAAACAGAAATTAATGTCCAGTGAAACAATCCAAGCTAAATCTCCTGTTGATTTTGTAACTTCGGTTTTCTTCTGCAATTTAGAGCAGGCAATTATTGTGATTAATGTTTACAATCTACCTCATGATTCGCCTTATCGCTTAGAAGTAGAATTATTTGATGCTTATTTACAAGATATTATTAGTTTGGCACATGATAAAGTTTTTAAAAACAACTTAGATCTCATCAATGTGCTCATAGTAGGTGATTTAAACCTTCCTGGAGTTGATTGGAGTCTTCTAAGCGGTAATAATGCCTATGAGAAAAGTTTTGCCAGCTTTTTCAAAAATACGGATTTTGTGCTCTCATAGAGTAGAGATTGCTTTCTTGCTATTTTTCCTGACACTACGTCTTTTGCTCAGATCCACTCGACATTTACCGATCATTCAATGATTAGCACTGAAGTGCATTTTTCGAGCAGCCAGGTTGGGCAATCAGAATCAATTTATTCTTTCCGAAAAGCGGATCTTCCCAAAATTGCTGAAAGATTCAGTTTCTTTGATGTCTAAGCTGGAGATATGAACCACACACTTCGAAACTTTTATGATGAAATCAACTTTTGCTATATGGCCTTTGTTCCTCGGAATACTGAAGACGGAGGGAAGCTCCTTGTTACTTTTAGTCTCATTGTATTCACGCAGAGAATTTTCTAAATAGAGCCAAAAGAGGTCAAAAAGACGATAACATAATTGAAAGACTTGAAAAGAATCTAGCTGATTCACTTGAACTAGATAAAACAGTATATCTAAATCTCTTTGCATATTTAACTTTGACAGAAGTTTTTCAAGATATTCAGCGCTTTCATCGTGTTCCTGATCTGCCCACTAAGATGAACTTTGGTGGAAACAGTATTTATGGATCACTGGAAATTGCCAATGGCTTCACTCAACATTTCGCATCTGTTATTAAGGAAGACACGAGCCCTCTTTCACCACACTTGCTTCTACAGACCCACAATTTGTCTAGAAAACATGTATTTCACCAAAAAGGAAGTAAAGAGTTCTAAAAGGAAGAGTTATTGTATAGAATATTTAGGGGTCGTTTCTTGAAGAGTTTAGACAAACGCCAGCATGGTTTTAGGCCAAAGCATTCTGCAATCACTCAAATGCTTGAATACTGTGGAAATTTTTTTCGTTATTTGAATGCTAAAGAGTGCATTAAGCATTTATCTCGATATTGCAAAGGCGTTAGATACAATTAAGCACAATGAAATTTTAATGAAGCTGATGCGTTTTGGATTTGATAACCAGTTTCCCAAGTTTTTTGCAGATTATTTATCAAATAGAACGCTGTACGTATATATGAAAGATGAGTATTCATCAGAGTTAACTGTTAGAATTGGTGGTCCACAAATTTCAGTGTTCTCGGTTTTTATGTTGGCTGTGTACATTAACGATCTTCATCTCTAATGGTGAACAGCACATATCTGTTTGCCGATTACGCAAAAGTTATTGGAAGTCAAATGATTTTATTCGCTACAAAATGCTGTAAACGAAGCTATCAAATGGTTGCAAGATAACAGGCTGGAATTCAACATGGCAAAGTTTGAAGCTATATGTTTTGATGTGAATAAATTAGATAAGTGTAGTGTCCATTTGTATGCAGACGATACAGAAATTACATGCAAATTTTCGGTGAATGATCTTTGTATAATTTTTACTAATAAGTTTAAATGGGATAGTCATATCAGTCAGCGGCTGATGAAGGCACAACAAAAGCTTTTCTTCTTGAACAGAAACGTTCCCTTTTCTACAAATGCGAGAGTAAAAGTAAGTTTATACAACAGTTACATTTTATCAGTTCTCCTTTACGCGTCAAATATTTGGTTCTCGAATTGGCCAAATTGCAGAAAACAAGAAAAGATGCAAAGACGAGTGCTCAATTGGGCTTTGAATGAGAAACTTTTTACCGATAATGACTACAATCAGAGCCTTATTTACCACAATTTGTTGCCAATCAGTTTTCTTTTGTTTTGAAATGATCTTCTTATTCTGAACAAAGTTTACTGTGATACTGCTCTCAACTTTGATGATTATTGGAAAATTTTCAAGGGACCGCTCGGTAACCGTTCAGCAGCAAAACTATTTTTGAGGACAAATTTTTATCGGACGAAATCAGTCAAATTTGAAGAGTTTTTTGTTTTGTGAGTTGTAAAATATGCAAATGTTCTCACCCATCGAAATGACATCTCAACTTTTGACTTGACAAGTACAACAGTAATATTTCGGAAACGGTTGAACTCACTTTTGAAATTAAAGGCTTTGAATTTTAAGAACTATCAATATCCTGTAAATTGGTCCTGTTTTTGTAACTAATTAACAAAGTGATTCCCTTATTGCGGGTACCAAGTCAATTTAATAATAAGAATAATAATAGTAATAATAATAATGATAATAGTAATAATAATAAAAATAATAATAATAACAATAATAATAATAAAAATAATAATAATAACAACAATAATAATAATAATAATAGTAATAGTATTATGAATATTAATATTAATATAATAATAATGATTGTGAGCTATTTTCACCATATTGCAATAAATGCTTTTTAGCAGTGTCATTTGCAAATTCCTAATCCAGATTTGATATGAATTACACTTTTGTAATGGTTGAAATTCTGATATGGTAAAATGAATTCGTAGATATTTAGAAATGGGTTGTGATTTGTTTATTAGATTGACTTACTAAAACAGTTGAAGAAGTTGCATGAAGGAGTTGGAAGAGATATAGTGTCAGAATAAAATTGCAAAAAGATGTTTTGACATTGAGAGATTTAGAGGGAATCTGCTTAGAACCTGCATCTGAAATAGTTAGAAAAGATAGAATTAATAGTGATAGAAGATGGTGACAGGAAAAGAGCAGAAAGATAATATATCTTAAACAATCCAAAAAATGTTTTTTTGTTTTGAAAGAACGCATAGCTGTATTTAAAAAAAATGTTTTAAACTGTTAGTGTGAGATGGAAAAAACTTAGAATACGAATTGGCGACAAAGAAGGACCATTGAATAGTAATTACAAGCGTAAATTACATGCTTCCCATTCGCATACAAAAGATACGCCTAAATTTGACGTTAAAACAGCGTGGGAAGCCAAACTGGGCTGACAAAGGAATAAATCTGGTTGTGGAATGTAAAATTTGATATTAGATTTAACAACAAAACTCTCGGGACCAGTTTCAACAAACGAGATAAAATCATCAACATTTCGAGTTAATTTTTCAAATTTTACGGAATGTGTTCCAGGAGCGCAGATAAAATAAAGTTTTTCACCAAAAAGTGTTACTGAAATTGAGTAATCGCCACTGGTTTCAATATGACCATCTGTAATCCAACTATCAAACTGGATAATTCCATCAATTTTTGTCTCCTTAAGAGAATTTGGAACAGAATAGTTTACTAAACCATTTACTGACAAACTGTAACACCAGGAAAATTAATTAATATCAGAATTGGGAAAATATAACTTCTCGTAAATTCGAGATTCTCGTCCATTTGAAATAATATTTGAAGGAACATGAAAATAATTATCAATTTGTTCAGTAAACTCTATTTCATTATTAATTTTATTTAAAGTATTTACGAAATTATTATCAAACTGAAAATGCCGGTTATTTGCTAACGCAATTGGTTTGTTAACCCAATCGTTAATTATGTAATGGGTATATCCACTAGACGCAATTTCACTTGTAGCTTCAATCCACGAAGAAGAGCATTTTACATCAACAATTGGGACATCCTCCCAACCGAGCTGTTTCAATGCTTCTGGATTTCGAAATTTATTATTGAAAGCTGTAATTCTTTCATGAACGCTTGCTAAATGTAATTTAGCCCTTGTTTGTGCCATTATCTGAAAATAAATATTGCTATGTTAATTTTTGCAAAATCAGGAAACACTGTTACTCGAGAACTTAAACAAAAAGAGTTTTACCAACACCTATCAACAATTTCCCATTATTACAAACGCTATTAAGCTATTACAAATGCCATTATAAATGTCATTAAACATTGCCAGCAACAAACACCAGAGTGACCAAACGACAGCAGAACGACCCAAACTTATCATAGTCAATTGTCTCCGACTCAGAGCAAGGATATTCCACAGAAGTCGCTTCAAATACGATTACTCCATCTTCCAAGTACATCATTTGATCAGAACAAAAAACTATTTAAGTCAGTTGAAACTTGCTTTTGAATACAACAGTTACTCGAAGTGATGAATAAACACACCTTAATGATGATCTTTCGAACTCAAAGCATTCTTACCGTGTTAATCCACAATTGGATTTTGAAAATACATTATCAGTATGCAGATTTACATAGTGCACAATTCAAGCGCACAACATTACTGCTCCTGAACAATCAAAATTACTTGCAATTTTTTGTCAGTGAGTAAAACTCAACAATGTGCCTTACAAAAAAAATTCGGCTCTATTAGAAAAAAAAATTTAGTTCAAGTTTTGCAAAATACTTGCAAATTCATTTCAAAGTTGAGATATTACCAGTTGAGATCCTCAAGATAAAAAGGGGTGGCTTGAGATCTTGTGACGTCTACATGTAGCGATGTCTTAGACTAAGTTATACAGTCGATTAAATAACGACAAAACATTCCTAAGGCTTGATAATAAAGACTGCCAGAACAACACCTTCAGAATTTTTGTCTTTCAAAAACGCCTCTTTTGCCGCGGGATTATTATTGCAACCAGCAGCAGTCATAAAAAGTTTCTTAACATTGCCTCAAAATGTTCACAGCCATGAAAAACTTCGACATTTTTGCCTATTTATTATTTAATTATGTCTATTTCTGCAGGCATAAAGTATTTTTAGACTGGCCACCTGAAAATAATAGTAAGCCCTGCAGCTTTCAACCTTTCGAGAAGAAACCTCCAAAATGATTTCTTGGAAATACCTAATATTTCTCACACTTATAATGCACATCTGCTATAATGACAAAATCGAATCACAGAAAGGAATTGATTTCATATATCAACAAAAGCTACTACTGGCTGAAAAATTCGTGAACATCCAATTTCTCGTTCCCTTTTCAAGATTGAATGTCTCGTTGGAAAATCAATTCGGAAATCTTTCGTTGTTTTTGAAAAAGTCTTGGAATGACTATTCATTTGGTTGTCAACTTGATCACATGATAACAAATGAAACCAGTTTAAACTTTGATTATCTTCTTCATCACACAGAAAACGAATTCGAATCAGTTCAACTCGACATATTAAACATGAAAAGCGAGATTCAGAGAACATTTGGAACAGAAGAGCAAACAACTAAGCAGACTGATAACGAACGAACAAAAAGGGGAGCCAGCTTAATTGCTTTAGGAGCACAGCGGTTACTGGAGGAGCAGGAATAGCGTGCTCTCTCGGCAGCATTTTCGGAGCCTGCGGAGGGTCCAGTCGAGATCGTGAAGACATCGACTTGGCTTTATCCCAGATTGAATTAAACAACCACCGGTGTGCGGAAGTTAAAGGCAAAGTCAACTCAAAAATGTATCTCATCGCTGACCAACTTGAAGATGTAAATTCAGCGCAAAAGCGAATTTTTCAGACGCAGAAAAATCACTCAATGGTGTTGATGCAAGCAGTGGACGTCATCCAAAATAATTCAAGATCGTTGATGGCATGCTCTCAACTATTCTATGCAAGAGACCAAATGCTTCAAGTACAGGCGAGTCTTCTGGGATCGTTTTCAGCTTTGCTAAGTAAACTTAGAAAGTACCGTGTTGCAATCTACAGTTAAGCTAACAATTTTGATCTCAGTGATGATTATGGTAAACAAATTGATTCCCATGGCACTCCTGCCAAGATAAGATTTAGAAGAAATTCTTCGAGATGTAAACCATTGGCAATCAGACACGAACGAACGTCTTTCATTGGCTATACCAATAACAGTAATTACCTACTACGAAACAAAAATACTGAGAAATGTGGACATAGTTGACGATGGGATGTACTTCACATTGGCCATTCCATTTGTCACTGCAGCAACTGTTTTAAATTTGTATAAAGCAGTACCTATACCGATGCCTAATGACGGAACAGACGGTCATGCATCACAATATATCATTGAATCCGATTTTATAGCAGTTTCTTCTACTCAAAAAATAGCGTTACTTTCACAAGATGAAATCAATCGATGTGTCGGATCGAGCACGTTTTCCGTGTGTATAAACGGTTTCTCTCTACAAACAGCTCAGGATACATGTCTCGGATCACTATTGATTAACAATCACCTAACTGCTCCACAAAAGTGCAAAATCAAAACCGCAAAGCTGCCACTCAAAAAAGCGAGAAATTTGGGAAATGGAAAGTTGTTGATAACATCAGCATCCTCGAATTTCAAAATGTACATAAGCCAAATAATAAACCATGATCCATTGAAAAGAACACTTTTACCAGGATGCCAAGTCTGCATCATTGAACTTCAATGCGGAACAAAACCTGAAACCACATTTTAGAAATCAGGATATGTTTTCATGCCAAAACACAACGCTTCAAAAACTGGATATTAAACTAACTGAACCTTTGAAACATCTTCTTTCAAAAGTTCCGGCAATTGACAACCTGCCACATTTTGCAACCATTGCTCAAGCAAGACAGCAGCTCATTGAGGAAATACAAATCCAAATGTCAGAAATTCCTGACCACCAAAGACCATCGTTGAATAAATTAGATGAAATCGCCCAACCAATTTTAATGAATATGCAGAGTATTTGACCTAGCTTAAAGAATCATTTCACGCAAAGTGACACTTGGTTAATGGCTGTCATAATTGGCACAATCTCTTTTATAATCTCAATGATATCACACGCTCTCATAAATTACGTTTGTCAAAAGTATAGTCGACGATATTCAAAAATGCGAAATTTTGTTGTGGGTTCATTCGGAATTCATCCACGACAAATACTAGTGGTAACAGAAGATGAAAGGCAGACACTTTTGCTACAACCTGGAAACCGACTGACAGCAGAGAACATTGTCATCACGGACAAACAATTGTCAAAGCTTCTTGGACCTAAAGCTCCACAGCGAGAAGAACTCCAAGTAATGCAACCATCTTACGACGTCGACCTATTTTGTCAGCAGTTGGCCAATAATCTTAAATCAGCTCAAGAAAAACAAAAACACTTTAATATAATTTATATAGCTTACACGAAGTAAAGGTTGCTGCAAGGCGCTTTCTAATTTTAACCTAAAGCTCGCATGAAAATTTTAAAGAGGCGCAGTGTTCTTTTTGAGAGGCACATTGTTCTTTTAAAGAGACCTATTGCTATATTGTTCTCTTAAAAGAGTCACATTGTTCTTTTTATAGAGGCACAGTGTCATATACAAATTCCTAATCCAGATATGATATGAATTACACTTTTGCATTGGTTGAAATTCTGATATGGTAAAATAAATTCGTAGATATTTAGAAATGGATTGTGATTGGTTTATTAGATTGACTTACTAAAACATTTGAAGAAGTTGCATGAAAGAGTTAGAAGAAATATAGTGTTAGAATAAAGTTGCAAAAAGATGTTTTGACATTGAGAGAATTAGAGGGAATCTGCTCAGAACCTGCATCTGAAATAATTAGAAAAGATAGAATTAATAGTGATAGAAAAAGCAGTTTTTGTATTCTTCTCAAAATTTTTCTAGCGTTTGGATTACGTGCCATTGAAGTTCAGATGGTGCACTTTTCACTGAAATAAATAATACAAATTTCTTAATTTTTCGGGTTCGTTTTTTACGTTTTTCTGTTTACTTTGCTTTTGCCAAGTGTTGAATGGGTAATTGCCTGAACAGAAGAAGCAGTAATGAAATTCATATACCAAATAATTACTGGGAAATAGCATTTTGTGGATTATTTTGTTCAAATAAATTGTCGAAATTATTTTTTTTATACATTGTCCTTCATTTTTCCCCTCTTTTTCGCTATATGAACTTTGTTGTCGCTTTGTCTCTATTGGCAGTCGTTTATTGAAGTGAGTCGATAGCTTCGTACCAGTAGTTGTTTCGGAGCTGCAATTCGTAATGAAATTTTTTATCAGATTCTTATCAGTTTTTGTCAGTTTCTTTTCCATTGTTAATTTGCATGTTTTTGTTTCAAATTGATTGGCATAATCAATCATGAGGGTCACTCTGTTAATTAGGGTAGTTATTGTTTTACTCTGCGTTGTTTCCGGAAGCCGTCCTGCTATGTTTTTTAGCTATAAAATTTTGGAGTGTATTTGAAACTGTAAGAGAAATTCGTTGAAAAAGTTTTAGGTCAAATTTTAGAAACCTGCAGATCAGAGAAGAGAGTGATTTTCTGTTCACGTCTCATTTTTGAGATTTTTTAGATAGAGCGATCGAGAAAAGATGTTAAAAAAGGTGCGAGGTTTTTTTAATCACGCTTGGCATTTTCAAAGCAGTTTTTCAGTTTTAATTCAATTTCAGTCAAAAGCGTTTCTCTCAATTATCAAAATTAGTAATAGTACATTTGAAAGCATCTGATTACACCATTTAGGATCAATTTCAGTTTTATCATTTTGCCTCGTTTTACGCTTTTTGGGCAGTTTTGTGCTCTTTATTCTCTTTTTTTTATAGCATTTGGGAAGTAAATCTTAGCTAAATTCATTTTTTTTTGTTTTCAAAGTTTTTTATGTCTATTTGGTTTGATTAATAGCTGCCGTCAGCCTCTGAACGGCTATTATTTAGGCGGTCTCCTTTTTTTAAGTCGCTTTAGCTTTTGATCTCGTTTTTCGTCTTACTTAGTACTCGTCTGACAGCCATGATTTTCACGCTTGACTTCTGATTTAGTTCACTCTGTTTCAACTGATTGGATTTAAAATTCTATTACGTATTGGATTACCCAATGTAGTGATTACAGCCCAAGTCATAATAGCAAAATCAGAAGAAAGGGGATAAACCAATAAAGCGGGATCATTAAGTCATAGTGCATTAGGTTCAAACACAAAGTTCATTAGAGCAATTGCCAGCTGAATTTATTATTGGGCCTAATAGCTTTCAGTTTAGAAGCTGATTTAAATATAGTTTTTGAATCTAACTGAATATGCAGAATTTACGCGCCAAATAAGAATACTTTGACACTTCAAACGATTTTCTCAATTTTCATATATTTGTTTTTTTCAATCTCAATGTGCGTCAAGCGGGTCAACGGCGGTTATTTTCCGACAATTTGCCGGCTTTATTTTCATTCTTTTCGCTGTAGTTTTTCTTGATCAATTCTTATTTCAGACCTACTCCATAGGGGTATGATTGTGTAGGTGCATTAGGTTTGTGAGATTGGTCAAGTTTGTTTGATCATGCGATGCATTCATTGAACGATTTTCCGTGTTTGAAAAGTATTCAGAAAACTGGTGTATTTTAGCCGTTTTTTGTACATTTGACTCAATTTCCTGCTTATTTAGGTTTTGATCAATCCTGCATTAAATTGTAACCCTCAGAAGCTGATGCCACTGAGAGCCTAATAATGCGTTTCAAGTGCAAAAGGAGCACAGATTGCTATTTTAGTTGCCTTTTTCAAAATTTTTGAGCAATTTGAGCATTGATTGGACTTTTGGTCAAAAATCGAATGGAAATTGCAACATCGCTTTGATAATTCATGCATTGCACGCATAATTTTAAAGGTAGGTTTTTTAATAAAATATACCAAACTCATGTCAATCGGATTTTGGCTGTTGTGCAATTTTTCGGTCTTGTTGTTTATATTTCGATTTTAGTAAATAGAAAATATTTCTGGGCATGGTCAGAGAGGCCAATTTCATGTTAATGATATTTGAACTTTTTTCGCTGCTAAGTTTTTAATTGCTCTCAAATGAAGTTTGTAACAATTATTTTAGTACTGTGGTCTTTTTAAGTGCGATTTTTTCTCTGACCCATTTGACTTTTTGTCCTCAAAATAGGATAAACAGGTAGCGCTCAGAGGCTTAAGTGGCCGAGCAGCTCTCTTATGGCCTTACGCTTTACTATTTTCTAAGTAGGCTGTTCACCGAAACTTTTAACGAGACAATTTTAGGGCGTGAGGGGGCGGTTCTTAGTCTTAAAAGTTCGACCCCCCCCCCCTAGGTCATCCGCGCCAACGCACCGTCCCCACTCACCTCCCGCCCGACACCTCCGTCCACCCTCCTCCATCCTGCTGATTTTTAACCTCCTCTCGTCCAGGTCCAGGCTACCTAAGACCCTAACTCCCAGCGCTTAACCCACAACGCTCAGATCCCCCTAATGCGAACATCCTGAAGCCCCAGCTGGCTATTAACAAAGTTAACACTTTGCAGGTTGTCTGAGAGCAATTCGGCTGACTTTAGTCAGTTATATTCGAAATTTTGTAAATATTTGTTTCATGAGTGCAGTTTAAGTATCATATTGGAAATTTTTTGCTGATAATTTTAATTGTTCGATGTTTAGAATTCTTTTTTTATTTAGATATTGGGATGGATATGTTTTTTGCTGGGTGTCGAATGCTAAATAATGAAATGTTTTTGTTTTTCTACTTCAATATTTTTGTTTTTAATAGCCGCACAGCGATAGCTGGGGCTATTATTGGCCTTCTCTTGGTTTTATTTCGTCGTCATGATTTTTGTTACGACCATGTGACGTCACAGCCACTTTTTGTTCATTCGTTCATGCCGATTAAGGCGTTTTAGGTTTTTTGCAGATAAATTTTGAGAAAAGATTGCCGAAAATGATAAGTGTGAAAGCACAAGTGATTTTAGAAGAACAATCCGCGCGTTCAGGGGAACTTGATGTCTTATAAGGTAAATTGATCTTATAGCATGAGCCATCTTTTTCAAGGTTTGTTACGACCATATGACGTCACAGCCACTTTTTGTTCATTCGTTCATGCAATTTCAACTGAATTGCATGTGTGACGTCATTTTTCGCTCTTAGTGGAGCGAGTTTTTTTTTGTTCATTTGTGTGGTTAAATTTTTGGTCACACTTGACTTACCTCACTCTCAAAAATGACTTCCTCACATTAGAATTGACTTTTTTTTTTACTTTAATTCAAAGAGATAAGGTCAAATGGGTATGTGTCACTCTAAATGAAGATTATTTGAGATCAGCTAATAGAGGCAGCCATAACTTATACAGATTTTTCATCAAAATATAACAGATGAGCCTTCAATGAAAAGACGAATTTTTTGCTCTGTCTCTTTTTTTATTTGTTTAGACTGCCGATCTACGAATCTATTGCGGCTATTTTCTGGCAATCTGCCAGCTATGTTTTTTTTCTACTTCGTATTTTTGTTTATGTTTTTGCAATGCCAAGTTCTTCACATTCTAGCAAGTATCTTTCTAGAGTTTTCCTGATACCAACAGTTTTACGCAGGCAGTTGCTTTTATCAATTTTTGAGAAAATTCTATGATTTCAGCCTTTTTCTTCAAATTTTTAATTTTTTTGGTTTGCAATTGATGGTGTATAAACTAATTAATTGCTCTCGAACGAAGTACGTAGCAATTATTGTAAACCTGTTGGTCTTGTTATGCAAATCCTTCGCTTGACCGTTTTTGACCGGCTTTCCTTCCAGAACATTCTTTGACTTCTCAAGTGACTTTTTTACGCTTTTGTTCTTCATTTTTGAGTTATCTCTATTGCTCTCATTCCAAAGTAAAGCTTGTAATATAGAATCGATTTCAGCATAGCAAAAATAAGGGCATGATATCCGCGTGGGTAGTGTTTCTGGTGAGGGATCATGAGGTCCATGGTTCGAATCCCGGTGGGCGTGGTCAATTATTTTTTGCACCCATAAAGAAAAAATTATTTAGGCTACAGCCCCTGAATAAAATTGCCTCGCCTGGCATTCGAGAGCAATTCTTCTGACATTAATGGGTATTTTTCGGCTTTGAGAATTTGTTGAAAATTAAATTTTGACTGATCTTTATTAATGGTGAATGTTATTGGGGCTAGCTTTTGGTACAAGACAATATTTGCCTTCTGCTTTCATTCTTTTTTTAAGATTAATTTAATTTTTTTCAATAGCTTGAATTCATCCAGTTTGTTAACAAGAGAGAACTGTATCTTATTATAGTCTTGCTTGCTGTGACGCCAAACAATAAGTTTATTTATCTGATTCATAAATTTTAATTCTCTTTTTTAAAGCTCCAGTTTAGTTTCTAAGAAAATTATCTGACTTATGCCCTGAAAGTTTTCTTCTGGTTTGCTATTTTACGTAAAAGTGTGCGGTCTTTTTTAGTATCATTTTTTGTCCATCTTGAGAAATTTGGCAATTTTCAACATTATCACATATTTATTTTTTAAATAAGAAATGTTGCGCTATGAGGATTTACTGTGAGTTTTTCTGCACAATTGTCCTATGTTAACAATATATGACGTTTTTGTATGGATTCTAAATAATGTCTTTCTCTGATATTAATTCTTTCAATGAATTCATTGCTCAATTCTTTCTTGTTATGGCAGGAGTGTTACTTTTGATAAAATTTGGTATTAAAGTTTAGTAAAGTAAAGAACAATGTTGTGAGGCAAAAGATTTTTGTTTTGATGGCAATTACGGCTTTGCTTGTGAAATTCGGAAGCTTTGAGTTGCTTCCGGAATTATTCCGGCTATGTATTTTGTTTCGTCGTCTGACGCTCTATTCTTTTTACATTTGTTTACAACGCAAAGCTGAAAATGTCAATTTTTGTCATTGACTTCCTCTCACTAACAAAGCGATAGTTCTTGAGTCATTTGTGTAATTTGATTTTGCAAAAGTTTAGGGTTATTTCCATGATTAGAATTGATCATAGACGTGACTTTCCTCACTCAAGATAATGAGCCTTGCAATTATAAAGCTCAATTTTAATTAGCGTAAGGTCAAAGAAAATCTTATGTGTCCTTCTTAATTAGCTTAAGATCAAAGAAAATCGTATGTGTTCTTCTTAAAAAGCTATCTGAGTTTTAATTTATTGAATTTTAACAATCTTCTAGTTTTAGCGATGAAATTTTTTCACATAGTTTTTTGAGCGGCTTTTCAACTTCTTTAACTTTTATCTTTGAATGACTTTCCGATTTTGAAAAGTATTTGAGAATGCGCATGTAGATAATGTTTTTTAGTCGTTTTTCGTCCATTTGACTCAATTGTTTGCATATTTGGGTTTTGAGCAATCCTGCATCAATATATAACCCTCTGAAGTTGTTGCCACTGCGAGAGCCTAATAATGCGTTTCTATTACAAAAGGGGCCCAGATTTGAAATTTTTCAGTTAACGTTAATTTTTTTTATCCTTGAGTGGACTTTTAATTTTTTATCCTTGAGTGGATTTTTGTTGAAAAATTAATTAAAATGGCAACATTGTTTTGATATTTCATAAATTGAGTGCCTACTTTAAGCGTTTTTTCATTTTATAAAATTATAAATCTCGTACCAGTCCGATTTTGACTGTTGTCCAATTGTTTCTGACTTCTTTGTTTTATCTTGATTTTAATTGATCTTCGTGTTATTAATAATTGAACTGCTTTTTGGCGTTAAGTTTTTATTTGCTCTCAGACGAAGTTTTCTGCTTCAATTTCTTGAAGCAGAATAAAGGCATGAGAATACAGAGCGCTGTATGCCAAATAATCAAAAACATCAGAAAATCAGACGGATCGCATGATTATGGGATGTTATTATTTGCACAAGGGGTTTTCTTTTTGCAGTATGCAAGAAAATATCACCTTGACAAAAAGCACAAGACACAAAAAATTGATTGAGTTGGATGTTTATAGATGGGTTTTACTAGTTCTCATTTTTTGCTGTAGTTTTGAAAAGCAGACTTATTTTGATCGAAAAGACAAAGAAGTAATATATATTTTGGAGACAAAAAAACGAGAAAACAAAAACGCTTATGAAGAAAATTGGTCAGTCAACGGTCGTAAGATATTAATAAGATATAAACTTGAAAAATGAGAAAATTATGGAGAAGAAACGAAACAGTAATCGAATCATCAAATGAAAACCTCACTTTCAGTTCTTTCAGCCTGATTATGGGGGAAAATAAACTTTGGTTTAGGCACGAAGGCTTAATTCTTCGTATTTTTTTAATTGCTTCCAAACGAAGTTTGTGGCAATTGTATTAGTCCTGTTGGTCTTTTTTATGCGATTTTTTGCTTGACCAATTTTGCTTCTGATCTTTTTGAATTTTTGTCCTCAAAAACGGGATAAAGAGGTGAAGCCAGGAGGGCATGAAGTTGCTGTGCTTCACTCCTTACTAATCTCTAGGTATGCGATTGACTGTAACTGTTTTTGAGGATACAATCATGGTAAGAAGGGCGTTAATCTTGTTTGACCACCCTCAGTCACTCCCCCCCCCCCCCCCCCCAACACCACCATCATCCACCACCGCAACACACCCTCGTCGACTGTCGTTCACCTTATGATTTAGATCCAGCTCACCCAACCCTCCCCCCATTGCCCGATCCCCCTCATTCTGCTCACTGCCCCCAATTGCTAGCATCGCTAAGCCCCAGCTAGCTATTACTGAAGCCAGCTGCTCGCCGGTTTTTTAAGAGCAATTCTCCTGACGTTAGTTATTCTATTTGTTATAGAAGTTTATCACTTCAATTGATTCCAAAACATCAAGTATAAGCGTTTCTTAAATATGTGTGTTGCCGCATAAGATCAATAGATTCAACAAAATTTACATAAACTTTTTCAATTTGCACCAAATTGATCCATAGATTATAACTAAGGCATTTGCTGGACAAAAGTTTTGCTAATTTTTAATCGGATTGTTTTCTACACAAAAGTTGTTATGCATAGTTTACAGGCCAACTTAGTTCTGCTAAGTCCATGAAAATTTTTAATCGGAAACGAATGAGACCCTATCACCGTGAATTGTTAACAGAAAATTATCAGCAGACATTTGCTGTGTGACGATTCAACAAAAAACTTTCTCTAAAATGTTTCAGTAGCAAAATTTAGAGGATTAAAAGTACATTAAAAGCCAATAATTTTTTCACTGCATGGACAAAATCGCCTTCGACTGTTAAATTAAGACTGTTAAATTAACCGAATTTTTCTGAAGTTTAGCTGAGATATGTTCATTTTTTGTGTCAACTTTCCTCCAAAAAATTACGAATATCCATTAACGCAGTTCTTTTCAATCTTGATTTTGGTGAAAGCGACATAGCAATAATATGATTCGAAAAAGCTGTAAGATAATTTTGAATGGGCAAATTGAACAAAATTTCTGCCGAAAGGTCAAAAATTTTGAAAATAATCAACTTTGTTTTTTCGTGAATATAATTTTTGAATGCGGAGAGCCTCAAAATCATGGTACATATGTAATTGGAATTCGTAATCAATTTCAAACGGCCTAAATAATGTTGAAGAATGGTCGAATTTTGGATCACAATTGATCACAAAATTGACGCATTTTTTTTCAAAATTAGAAGCTTCAAATTTCTTGTTAGTTGAATTTTACGCGAGATCTTTTAGAGATCTTGGAGCTAAAACAAAAATTAAATGACAATCAAATTGGTAATCATCATATTAGTCATCAACACAATAGATAAGCAGTTTAATTAATCAAATATCAGGAGTTCGTTTCTTTTCTTCAAAACAAGAAGTAGGCCTCTATCACAATTTGCTTTTGTACTTCCACTTAGGTCAGGTAAAAACCAAAACTTGTGATTGGAGGAATTAACATAGCTAGAGGGATTTCTTCTGGATACATACTGTTGTTTTTCTGTCTATGATCTTTTCAATTTAAGCCCCTATAAAGTTGCTCGCTCAACTCCCCCACCAGAGTGACAAAAACATCAGAGCGCTAATAATTGGCGTTTAAATTTGTGGTCCCTGCTGATTGGGTGACATGCAAAAAAGATTTTTTTAATCCATGTCAGTAGACATTAAGTCTACAAGTACGCTGCCCTCTCAAGTTTGTTAACAAATATTTGACAATTTTTATCGTAATACTACTGGAACGTCAAAAGATTTTTTTCTTAAGGTATGACAGCTCCGTCGTCATAACGAAACCATCTCCATTTAGATCTCTTTCCTCTTATGCTCCGATTTGAGGCCCTTAAGATTGCAAAATCAATCTCAGTTTGACCCAGTTCATGATAATGCTGTATGGTTTGTTCCATTTAGAAGCGAGTCTGTCCGCCAGACTTCTGAGAAAAATTTTGCCTTCTCTGGCCCTCTTACCGTCAACACTGGAAACTAACGGAGTAAAAGCGATATTTTTTTCCTGGCAAGCCTCGGAGTATTTTCTCGTTTCGTCAGCGCAGCTTTCCAGCACATCCTCTGGTTATCTGTCGCTTTGAGATTTTGCGTCAGTGTCTGTCACTTGAATATGAAACGAGACAGTTTCCTGTCGGCTTCAGACACCTCTTATGAGAAGATCGGCTCTTACATCTTTATGAATCTCTGAATGTTCATGAATTACCGACTCTTTTTGAGTAAGTCATGCAAGGCACGACAAGTCTCTCCCAAAAAATCTCTTATTTCATGCCTTTGTAATTAGGCCTTCTTTTTTGCAGATACGGGCATGCTGAACATGAAAATTCTCACAAGCGCCACATTTTACAGGGAGGTTTCTAAGGGTTAAACCGTATCTTAGCGGCTTGGAATCTTGGTATTCTTCCTTCGACAAATCAAAATAAATTGTCTGACATTTTTGCTGTTAACCAACAAGAGTTTCCGGTTTTGAAATTCCGCTCCATTCTTTTCCTCTCTGATGTACATGCTTGTTCTAGTAAACCATTACATGTATTACTCTGCGGGGGCTCATTTTCAAGCTGAAATTTTTGGTTGCTACCGCGGTTTTGAATTTTGTGTGCGTTGACCTCCAATGTCATTCCACTCGAATTAGAGTCCGAAATCAAGATGGATATTTGCTTGGGCATTTCAAATTGCTCACTCGCCTTTACTACTGAGTTTTGAATACCTAATCCTCCATTATTAGTAGATAAGTTAAATGATTTTGTGAAACTCGCACGAGGACAGAAAACGACTGCAGTGCTCAAAAGTTGAATCCTGGCATGCCAATTTTTGATTTTTTCGTGAACAAATTCTTTCAATGTAATTTGATCTCCAATGAAGCCTGCAAGATGACGTTTTCCAGTTTGCAAGATTTTCAAACCTGTTTGCTCAAAGCAACGGTTGGCTTCATCAATACGGTCTTAATAAACAATAAGGAAGCTGTTTTTGCTCAGGGTAGTAGCCATGCTTCGTTCCCTCCTCAACTATGTGTCGCAGCCATTGTTTTAGGTCATTGAACTTTTCGCAAGCAGTGGCGCCATCTGCATGAAAGCTTTGTGTGTTTCGTCGGATTGAGCATTTGTTTGGTTACAGACAATAGAGCAACACCATCCAGCAGCATAGAAAGAGGGTCGCCTTGAGTTCTCCCTTCTTCGCTGCGGATACAGACGTCAGTACTGTTCAGCTTTAGTTTAGAGCTTTCCTGGTAACTATTGTACAGAAAAGTGGAAGCTCTGGGCCAAAGGGTTCTAGCGTTTAGTAGCGCGGAACTGGTTTATATAACTGAATGCATACTTTGCATCCAGCAGCAACAGACCAAAACCATTGGAGGACTTTTATTGAAACAACTTTCGAAGTCCATTTATCAATCCCTCAATACCACATGACACTCCCCCCCCCCCGCAACTTAGTCTGATCCAAACGCAAACGCCAAGTAATCACTAGTCACATCAGCGACTTCTTTACCGGGTAATCTTCGCAATGTTTCACCAATGACGATTGCTCTGAGTCCTGGCTGTTTGTCCAATGCAATGAGTCGACATGCGAACAAGGCTTTGATTTCAAGCCACGGAATGATTTTGTTTGCCATCAAATTGCCAATCTGAGAAACTAAGTCTCTCAATGTGGAGCTTTTGAGCCCAAACCTAATTAACGCATCAAACAAGTGGTTGGCGTCTGATCCAAAGGGTCCCGAACTACCAAAAAGTTTCCGGGCTTGATTTTCAGTTGTACTATCGTTATGTTCAGTTTCTGTAGAGGAGGTTTTGATATGCTGAATGTTTCCTCACATAATGGTGAGGCTTTCGGGTGCTTTTCGGATACCGTTCTTCCGTCTATTACATCAAGAGGCTTCAGAACAGGCGCTGTCTTCATCTGCAAAGAACCTTGTTGCATTTATGATGTTACCTTCTTGAACCATTGTAGCAAACGCTCGGAGTTTCTCCGCAGGTCCGCTCTTTCGAGTTCTAACAGCTTTGCGCGAGAATTGAGTGAATTTCTAAGATTGAACAAAAGATTGAAATTTTTCCATCCATCACTCCTTCAATCTATTTTCAATTGTTATTTTTACATCTTTGGAGTGTCTCACTTGGTTGTCTCGGTGGAGCCGAACAAACCAAAAGTTGCTCCGATGGAATATTTGATTTTGGGAGCATCTCAAGTTCGCAATTTAGCATCGCTTCATACTCTTTACCAATTTTTCCCGTCGGCAATCTCTAAAGGTTGCATCTGCGTGTGCAAAAAATGTCCCATCTTTTTTCCAAAAGCGCTTCGTTCTCATTCTTTCTCCGCATCTGATAAAAACTTCGCATCTGCATGATTATTGCCACTTAGATTAAGCCTCGCTATCTTGTGTTAAGCCGACTAGAAGACTCAATTCCCTTAAATTGTTGGCTGTTGTTTTTAAATGCGTTTTGGATCAATTCGTTTACGTCATTGGTCATAACTGTATGCTGCTTAAGTTTTTCTACCAATTGAAGATAAATTGAAACTGAAAAAGAGTCAAAAGTGGTGTCAGATTTTCTCTACCATTTCACATAATGGACGTAGGTCGATTGTTTTTGTGCGCAATAACTTTTGCTATGTATACTTTTTTATCGTGACCAGAAACCGGATTTCAGAGTTCTTATGAACAAAATGCTCCTCGTGGATTTCTTGGTTTTCGCTATCACTGAACTCGACCGATTCAATATGTCTGCATCTCTTCTGCTGTTTGAGTTGGCTCAGAACTAAGTGTGTTGTTCAGGTTAATTGTTCAAATTTGACTGAGTGTTCGTACACTTAACTCAATACCTGTCTATCGTAAAACGCGCATTGGGAATGATTTGAGAAAATTTTTTTCACAGGCAAACCTCCCCAGAAAACCTGGGGGGATAGCCACCACAGGAGGTTTACTGTGGGGGGATCGGATTGAAGTGGCTCCTGACAAAAGTCCATGGCAACCGCCGCACCCAATTCCGGGTAAAAATATTAGAATAGGAACTATCGCACCATAGAACTGATATCAGGATCTTCGTCTAGCCCCAATAGCCACAAATAGATTCCACTTGCACTCCACAAATCAAAAAGGACACAAAAATAGGTCGGGGCAAAAGTACTTCTATGGATTGTATAATATTACTAGTGATCCTAGTAATTCTTCCCTAATATTCTGTTTTAGAAAAAATCTGCTTGTTTTATTAATTGGTTAGACATTTGTTTGTAGATTTTCGATTGCTCGGAAACGAGGTTTGTAGCAATTATATTAGTCCCGTGGTCTCTTTTATGTGATTTTTCGCTTGACCAATTTTTCGTCTTGCTCTTTTGACTTTTCATCCTCAAAACGGGATAAACAAGTGACGCTGGAGAACAATAAGTTCTCTTAGCGCCTCATGCCTTACTGGTCTCCAAGAATGTGCGATTCAACAAAACTGTTTTAAGGAGACAATTTTATGTGTGAAGGGTGATTCTTGTAAGATTGACCCCCCCCCCCCCCAACACACACACATCGCCCCCCCCCCCTAATGTTAACATCCCTAAGCCCCAGCTGGTAACTGTCAGAGCCAACCGCTCGCCGGTCAATTGAGAGCAATTCGTCCGAAGTTAGTCATTGATGTTCATTTCTTGTCCTTGAGGTTTGGTATCATGTGTGCGGTATGCATGCATTTAACTGAGCTGGAACTTCTCAGTCACTTTTGGCCTGTTTTTTTATTAACTTAAATTGGTTTCATAAACTACTCTTAAACAAAATGTCTTGTTTATTTACACTCCCCATGCAAATGGTATTTTTTGTACCTGATTGTGAAATTCGTGAAATTTTTGAAAAAAGGAACTGTTTATCAAATGTATTATTAGGGTAACTTTGATTGACTGAAGAGCTGCTATCGTTGATGTTTAGGATGTATCTCCGTGGTGACAGGCGCTGAAATGATGCCTCACTTGATCAACCAACACAACCAGCAATCAGCTTGTCACTCTTGCTTCCAGTGCTTCACTTCCAATCATCAGTTGGAAAGACATCTGCAGGTAGCGAACAGCTTTCTCGTCAAATAAGACAAGAAATGAGGCTCTTGCTTATTATGGCGCTGTTAATTTAAATGAATATAAAACATCAATGCAAACTGTTACGCATTAACTTTTAAAGCGTTTCTTGCGGGTCTGGAGCGTTACTATTCGGCGTAATTAACAAGTATAATCGTCATTTTACAAGGACTTAAAATAGTTGTGCCATAGTACAATTTTAGCGGATACAATCACAGTACAATTAGCTTGTAATAGTCTTTATTTGAGCGGCTCAAATGCGTATTTTATCCACTAGTTGCCTTGTATTTATATAGCTTTTCACTGCTGTAACTAAGCTCTTCAATGTCTTCGTAAATTGGAAACGATCGAAGATTTTCCAGTTATATCTTTCAATCTATTAGTCCGTTTCAATGAAGAAATAATTATTTAAAGGAAGAATAAGATGTTTTACTAGAGTTCAAGAAAATTTCGAGACTAGTTTTTAACTGATTCCCAGGTTGGTTCTCCGGTTGGTTCCCAGGTTGGTTCTGCTTTCTATAATTCCGCTGACTTGTACCTCGAGCAGTATTGGCCCTTCGTAAATATTTACTGATTAATAGCCGCACAGCGATAGCTGAGGCTATTATTGGCCTTCTCTTGGTTTTTTTTTTATTTCGTCGTCATGATTTTTGTTACGACCATATGACGTCACAGCCATTTTTTGTTCATTCGTTCATGCAATTTCAACTGAATTGCATGGGTGACGTCATTTTTCGCTCTTAGTGGAGCGAGTTTTTTTGTTCATGCGCGTGATTAAATTTTTGGTCACACTTGACTTACCTCACTCTCAAAAATGACTTCCTCTCTTTGAAATTGACTTTTATTTACTTTAATTCAAAGAGATAAGGTCAAATGGGTGTGTATCACTCTAAATGAAGGTTATTTGAGATCAGCTAATAGAGGCAGCAATAACTTATACAGATTTTTAATCAAAATATAAGAGATCAGCCTTCAATGAAAAGACGAATTTTTTTGGTCTGTCTTTTTTACTGTTTTTTTTAGACTGCCGATCTACGATTCTATTGCGGCTATTTTCTGGCAATCTGCCAGCTATGTTCTTCAGGTTGGGTAATTTCCGGCGTTTGTACGTTTCTTAATGTTGTTTAAGTACATATGCCTTTCCGTATTAGCACCTACATTATCAGCATTATTACTTCACCAAGAACAGGACTTCTCTTTACAGTAATTATCAATTAAACGAATTCATCCTCATGGAACTTAAAAAGGTAAATAATAAGACTTTTGGGTACGTAATATGTGTATCAGTTATCTGTCATTCTGCGGTTGTATTCATTAAACTTTTTAGGCGTTACAGTCCTAGATGGAAATGCAGACCAGATATGGCTTGAGAACTATTTATTAATGAATCAATTTATAGTAATTAATTAAGGAGATTTAGAGCTGTATAAAAGAAAAAAAATCATGTAACTATGAATCACGAATTACGGGCGTGACATTAACCTATTTGAACTGTAGTGTTACTGGTGGTGCATTTTAATAGCGACTTTTGATCGGGCGCTGGTGCTGTTTTTGCGAGTCTTATTGCCCTGCCTGTTTTTTTTTAAATCGAAAAATTGTTGGGATTGCAATGGTGGGCAGTCTTTTTTAAGGATCTGTTCATACCCTTTTCGACTTTTTGATGTCAACGAGATGTCAAATTAGAGTGGTGGTTTAACGAAAAAGCTATCAAGTTTGAAGCGTGAATTTTTTCAAATTGCTTGTAAAGTGGAGTTAGAAAGAGGCATTTGAGCGAATTTCCGGCTAATTGATGTCTGAGCAAATAAAGAAGTTAAACTAATTGTGTTCTAATTGTGCCTAGTTGACATTGTTTGAATCCATCAATTAGCAGCTAATGCTCTTTATGACTTGAGACTATTTTTGGTCATAGAATATTAGTCAATTCTGGGTTTTGTCCGTATTTGGTGTAATTTTTATCGCTTAATCACATTAGGGACATTACATGAGGTATAAGTGGAATTAACACAAAATATTAGGCTTCACAGCTATTGCTTTTTACGACTTCGACACTATTAAATTGCGAATAGCATTAGTGAATTCTGGAGTTGGTCGGTTTTGTTTGTCTAAGTTGTGTTTTCAAGTGGTGCTGAGGATATTATTCTCAAGAACTACCAAATTTTTATGTTGACCGTTTTTGCTGCTGTTTAAACATCATTTTTGCCTATATTTGTCTCTTATATAATCAAAAAGTTGTCGGAAAGTTGCTTAGCTGTAAAGCTGTAAGATGTTGTTACGTTTGTGCTACAGTTAACAGATAAGATTGTATTGATGTCTTTAATAATAGCCGCGTCAGCAATTCCAGGCGGCTATTATTGCGCTCCTAGTTTTTTACAATTCAAAGAATTTGAATTGTAATGGTGCGCTGTGTTTTTTTTTAAGATGTGTTCACACATTTTTCAATGACTTTGATCTTTCAAAACGGGATAAACAGGTAAAGCCCAACGGGCATTAAGTTTCATTAGAGGCCCAAAATGGGCTTTAGTAGTCCTTCAAGTGCGTATAGTGGTGCAGCTGCTGGGATGGTCTTAATTTAAGGTTAAAAGGTCATTTTTAAGAGTTTTTCGGCTCAAAATGGTGCAATTTTTTAATGTTTTTTGTGATTTTTTTGAGATTTTTGTTTGATTAGTCTTAGGTTGAAGTTTTTAAAAGCTGATGAAAGACTTTTGCGAGACAAAATTGTTTGTCATGACCATTTTATGAGCTATATGTCGTGGTACTACAAACACAAACACACAAAATGATCCTAAATTTTGCCATTTTTTCAGGTTTTTTGAAAATTTTTGTCATTTTTTGAGTTTTTTAGCCCTAGGTGTAACAAAACCTCCATTGCACAGTTTCTAGTGGTAATGGAACGGTTTTCAATTTTTTGACATCATGAATATTAGCATTTTTCTGAGAAATGTTGCAAATTTTTCATGTTTTTTGACATATTTATTGTCATCATTCAAGTTGTTTGAATCCCAGGGGCACGAAAACCTCATTAGGAGTTGGATAATAAGTTACTGCAAAATTTTTAGTTGCCATGGAATAGGTTTCAACTTCTGAATATCACTAATTTTAGCAACTTTTTGGAACAAATTTGCATTTTTTTCAGGTTTTTGAAAGTTTTCATCATTTTTTTTCAGTTTTTCCAGTATCAGGGACCAGACAATCTCCTTTGAGGTTTGTTAATAGGGCAGTGCATAGTTTCTAGTAACAATTCAATGCTTTTTAACTTTTTAATGTCTCGAATTTTAGCATTTTTTTGCTGAGATCTGCAATTTTTTAATGTTTCCTAAAGTTTTTGTCAGTTTTTGATATTCGTTCATTCTTAAGTGCAAGAAAACCTATTCCACGTTCTGATAAAAAGTTACTGCATGGGTTTTAGTTTCAATGGATTTTTCAACAATTTAGTCTTTCGACTTTTAGAAATTTTTTGATGGAATTTGCGATTTTTTTAAAACATTTGTGTTTTTTTTTTATTTTTTCTTGCCTCAGTAGCCAGGTAACCGCATCCAGGGTTTGACAGTATGTTATTAAATAGTTGCTAGGGGGCAATTGAATGGCTTTCAACATTTTAATAGAACGAATTGCTATTTTTTGAAGTTTGAAATTTTTTCTAAAAGTTATTGCCTATCGATCTATGAGCCAGTGAGTTTTTTAAAGCTTGGAATTGGGTTACTGGATAGCCTCTAGAGACACAGAAATGATTCTGAAGATATCTATATCAAGATTTTTAGCAACATTTCCTTATAATTTTCAATTGATTTCTTTTTTTCTTAAATTTTTGAGTCATTTTCGAGTTAATCGATCTTCAAGGGCCAATGAATATTTTTCAGGTCTTGCAGATATAATACTGGACCGATTTCGGAAACAAAAATTGGTTTTGAACAAACTTTTGTAATATGTGTTTTTAAAGGGAAAAATTTTTGCCTTAGGTGTAAAAGCTTTAGCAATGAGTTTTAGCAATGAGTTAGTTTTTGTTTAGTTTTGATCCTTCTAGTTTCTCAATTCTTTGATGATTTGTGTTCTGGCTGGCATTGTTCAATTGTTCTATTAAATGTGAGAAAGCTCCATTAGGGCTTTTTCCTTGTAGAGCAAATGTGTCTCATAAAAATGACAGTCCGAATCTAACCAAAAAGTTTAGTGGTCTATTAAAAAGCTGGTGGTCAATTCATGGTAGGCCACAAAAATCTATCGCGGCTATTTTCCGGCAATCTGCCGGCTATGTTTTTGAAACAAATGGACAATTTAGCAGCGATTTTTGCTTTTTTTCTTTGCAGAATTTCTCAATTTCCTGGTCATTGTTGTATTTTATTGCTCACGTTGTCCTGTAAACGTCTTTTGAGGTTGATGCTGAGTTCTTGTGTCCTTCTTGATTTCACCATTCTGATTCTGAAGATTTTAACACCAATAATCATAAGCGAATCTGTAGTATTGTATTGATGATTTTGTTTCCTTGACATTATTTGATTGTTCTGCATGTCTGCATGTCTCATATGAAACTTTATGAAACTATGTTCATTTTTGATTTCAATGTAGAATTGGTCTGTTGATAAGATTGATTAATTTGGTAGTTTCCCGTCAGTTTAAGGATTGTACGTCAGCGCTAGTACTGCCATGTTTTTTACTTCGTTGAACAGAATATGAGATCTTTTCCCTTTGTGCCCCCAGTATGTTATGCACCCCCAGTTACACTGCACATGACATTACATATTAAACCATAATGCAAGAATTTGGCAAGTGCGTCTGGGGGTGCAAATAATATGCATCGTCTAAGCCCCGGGGAACAAACAGCAAAAAAGAGAAAAACATTGCTAATTCCTTTGAGTATGAACTATATAATACAGAACATAGTTTAAAGGCAATGTAGTGTTAAGAAGTATAAATGAAACAAACGTCACATATGTGAAAGTTTAAAATTGTATTAAATTTACAATGTGCTAAAATATCGACAAATTAAGAGAGATGAATTATAATTGAGAAAAATTTTAAAAAATGCTAATTCTACAATTAACATTTTCGAGAAAAGAGAAAATTTTAAAAAATGCTAATCCTCCAATTAACATTTCATAGAAGACTGAATGACGCCCTAAAACTAAATCAAATTAAGATTGCACTTGAAAGATTTGAGATTAGAATTCAATTCAGAAACCGTTGGGTCTTTTAGAAACTCATTCCAGAAATGATTTTTTATTGTAGTTTTGAGAGCCCGCTTTTTAGGGATATTCCGCCTCAAGGTGAGAGGCAAATCGTTATACCAGTCAATTGCTTTTTTGAAAAACAGTTTTGCATTATATTTGTTTTTTGGTTTGCTCCAAATGACAGCTTGTTTGTACGGCCATTCATTTTAGCACTTAGGGTGGCTAACTTGAGTTCATCGAAAGCTGGTAGATCTGCTTTTAGAAGCTTTGTAAAATATATAATAACCCGATATTTTGAGGTAGTCTACTGGTAAGATTTTGTGTTTGATCTTGAGATCAGTGGTCCTGTCAAATTTGGTTCTATTGAAACATGCCTTTAATTCCAAGTTCAGTTGTTTATTTAGAGTAACTCTGATTTTAAGACCTGATTAAACTGATTTTTTAAGATCTGAGAACAGAACAATTGGGTAATGCAGATGACTTAAAACAAGAGCGTTTAGTAAAGCAGATCTAGTTTTTTCTGGAAATATTTTTTTGATGGAGTAAATGACCTTTATGCCAACAGCCATTTTTCTTAGTACATTTGTTATTTTTTCATCGAAAGAAAGATTACAGTCAATATGAACTCCCAAGTATTTCACAACTTTTATCTCGAGAACTGTACATCCGTTAACTACTATTTCTTCGATTTTGTTCCTTTTAGGTTTGCTTTCATTTACAATTAACTCATTTTTCCTGAAAAGAGTGAGTTGAGCAATACTTTTTTCAAGATGTAACTTTGATTCAGAAATTGTTTTTCCACTGCAAAAGATAAAAGTATCATCAGCGTACTGGATTATTTTAGAATTCACATCAGTATCATCTTTCATCATTTACATATATGTTGAAAAGCAGTGGGCCTAGCACAGTACCTTGTGGTACTCCACGATTAAGTGCTATCCAATTTGATTCATACTTCGAGAATTTGACTTTTTGCACACGGTTTTCTAGATAAGATTTTAGAATTGTATTTGCTTGTTCACTAAAACCTAAAAGTTTAGTTTTGTGCAAAGAGTAGGATGTGATATCGAATCAAAAGCTTTTGATAGGTCTAAAAAAGCTCCTGTGATGATGTTTTTTTTATCGATATCATATCTGATTTTTTTCAGTGCAATATAAAAGAGCATCTGTAGTTGACACTTTTTTTCTGTATCCCAACTGTGTTGTTGCAAGCAACTTATTCTTCTCTAAATAAGCTAATATTTGATCTCGAAACAGTATGTCCAACTACAAAATGAAATCAAATAAGTTCGCGCTTTAAAATTGTTTGTACAACAATAAATTTTCTGTTCCCTCAATCCCAATCGGTGTTATCGGAATCAATGGTGGCTTTTTGCTGGCAATCTGAAAATCAGTGAGAAATCTAAAACACTTGGAAACAGTAAAAGACTGCAGTTAATAGTAGTTATTAGTATAATAATTGTCAATATCAACGAAAAGTTGCAGACAACGCTCATTTACTACGGGCTAGAGCCTTGAGGTTCATTTCGACTTATGTTCTTTGGGACTCACCTATAGTTCTTCCGCTCAAATTCATTTTTGGTTGATTGAATTTGTCCCTACACAAGTACCGCGTAGTAGATAAACGTTGCAAACAAAAAACCACCCACCCCATCCTCCAGTTCCAGTCACGTTCCTTTAACCACTTAAAACATCGAAAAATATCTGAAAGATTAATTTTAAGACATTACGAATAAATTATTGGGTAGTTTGCTTCAGGATGTCCATCAAGAGGCAATAAGGAGGCCCAGGGTAGTCAACGGAGTTAAGCAGAGAGGAACTAATGCCAAAAGACAATAGCGACAGTGGGCGATTGTTGGTGTCTTTGGCCTTCGCACAATCAACTGGGATGCGTTATTTTATTCCTCAGTCACAAGACATTCCATACTTATAACATTTATCATTTTTATCTGTTTTAACGGATTTCATCAAACGTTTTTAAAAGGATCAACTATGGCTGGTGAAGTTGAACACACCGGGTCGAGTAGAAATTCTGATATTGATCTTACATTTTCGTATCATTATACGCCACGTCGTTAAAAAACTGACGATTGGTCGAGAGAATTCTCGATCTGATTTCTAGCAGTGGTTACTATCGCCCAAAATAACCAGCAAATAATATTAGTCTGCGAGGTAGATGGAAGACAACGTAGGTTCCGTGTGGCTTTTTAATTGCTCTCAAACGAAGTTTGTAGCAATTATATTAGTCCTGTCGGTCTTTTTTTATGCGATTTTTCGCTTGACCGATTTTTCGTCTGACGCTTTTGACTTTTCGTCCTCAAAAACGGGATAAACATTAAGTGCTCTTAGAGCCTTACAGCTCTGTTTCAGCTCAAAGTGTTTAGGAGACTTATACTTATACTTATGGTGTGAAGGGCGATTCTTAGAGGTTGAAGACACCCCCACTGTTGACCCCCCCCCCCTATTGCCCCCCCTCCCACCGCGCTGCTGCCCCCCCCCCACCCCAGTGTTGCCCCAACCCCCATTTGCCCCGGTGCACCCCCCCCCCCCTCTCCGTGGCTAGCTACTGACGAACAACCGCTTGCTAAAAACGCAAATTTATTTTTTGCAATTTTTCTCAAGCTTTTTGAAAATTGCAATTTTTACCATTTTTTGATTTTTATCAGCCCTAAGTGTCAACGAACCTCCTCTAGGATTCGATATTAGGTTTTTGCATTGTTTCTAGTGGTAATGGAATGGTTTCAACATTTTAACATCACGAATTTTAGCAATTTTTTGACAAACGTTCAATTTTTTCAAATTTTTTGACTTTTTCTTTATTCAGGTCTTTTCAGACCCAGGGGCCAGCAAACATCCTAAGGGGGATGATAATAAGTTACTGAAAAACTTTTAATGGCCTTGGAATAGTTTTTCAACTTTTTCATGTCACAAACTTTAGCAATTTTTTTTTAATAAAACTTGCTTTTTTCAAGTTTTTTTTGAATTTTTTTAGTTTTTTAGATTTCCTGAGCCTCAAGAGCCAAGGAACCTCCTCTAGGGTTTGAAAATACGTTACTGAATATTTTTTAGATTAAATGGAAAGTCTTGCAAGATTTTAACATCACGAATTTCAGCATATTTTTGATATTTTTAGCCATTTTTCTCCAATTTTTGACATTTATGCTCATTATTCAAATTTTCTGAAACCTCGAAGGTCAGAAAGCCTCCGTTAGGGTTTGATAATAAGTTACTGGAAATTTTTTTCTGTTCATGGATCAATTTTCATCTTTTTGATATCACAAGTTACAGCAATTTATTTTTATAAAACTTGCAATTTTTTTAAGTTTTTTTTAAAAATTTTTTGTCATTTCTTAGGTTTCTCTAGCCTCAAGGGCCGCGGAAATTCTTGTAGGGTTTGATAATATATTACTGCATAGTTTAGAGATGTAATGGAATGTTCTTCAAGATTTTAAAATCATGAGTTTAAGCAATTTTTTAAAATATTTGCAATTTTTCATGTTTTTTTTTATTTTTTTCAGGCAACAGAGGCCCTCGAACCTCCTCCAAGGTTTGATAATAAGCTGCTGCATAGTTTCTACAGTTAACGGAATGGTAATCATTTTTTACTCCAGTTTTAGTAATTTTTGGATAAAATGAACAATTTTTTCAAATTTTGTGGAAAATTTTTATCGTGTTTGAAGTATATGGATCTTTATGAGCCTGTAAAACAATTTGTGGTTTGAAACAGGGATACCGGATAGTCTCTTGAGACAATGAATTGGTTCTTAAGATATTAATGTCTTGCGTAATGTCATCATCTTCTTTGCGTAATGTCATCATCTCTGATCCCTATTATCAATGAGTTTTTTATAACTGATCCTATTATCATAACTGATCTAACAAACACTTTTTAGGAAACCATTGTTAATTGCTCTTAAAGGCAATTTGTAGCAAATTTATCAACCCTGTTTGTCTTTTATGCAATTTTTCGCTCGGCCGATTTTTCGTCCGACCCATTTGACTTTCGTCTTCAGAAACGGGATAAAGATGTAGTGCCCTGAGGTCACTAAACCGTGGCTAGCTGTTGACAAATCCAACCGCTCGCCCGTCGTTTGAGAGCAAATTGCCCGACGTTAGTCGGTTATGTTTACACTTGTTCGAATATTTCTACCCCTAATTTCAACAGCTTCAAAACCAAATAACAAAAATAATAATGAATTCAACCAAACATGGTTAAAACCAGTTTGGTAGTCCCCAGATTAGGGGAGAAAACAAGTTTCAGTAATTAAAATTTCTCGAAAATTTTCCATCCTGAAGGGTAACTTTTATATTTGAATCTTTTCACTGTAAAGGCGTTCAAAACGCTCAATCGATAACTTTCAATTCATATAGTTAATTATTAAAGCCAACTGTATTCAATAACGTATTAAGGCAAAAAGCATCGTTTACTTACAGGTAGATCTAGCTTGATCTTTTTTAGCAGGTAATTGTCTGAGCCGATTTCCGGCTCAGATTGGTAACCGATACGTTTTTGAAACATAAAAATATTAAGCCTAAAAAGAGCGCAATCGATTTAGTATATTAGTAGGCTCAACGAAAATTATGTTAAACGAACTTTTTCTGAGCTCTTTACGTATAAAAGAACGGATATAAGGCTTATATGGTTAAGAAATTAGTAATCCTTTCTCGCTGGATAGATTGAATAGATTTCTTGCTTTGTTTAAATAGCGCTTTAAATAGATTGTTCATTTACGCGGTAACATCCTCCAGCCCGGAAGAAAATGTTGGGAGGATTGGTACAAGCCTAACGAGTGGGTGGACGAGCGATCCAGACGACGTGCGTACGACGGCGGAGCGGGCGACGCTGTCGGAGCCGTAACGGAGTTCTTCAATCCGAGCAGTTGGATAGTAACCCCTAGGGTGGGTTGCTTTCGCCAACGATCCAAACTAAATCACCTACATTGAGGTGCTGCTCAGCGGGCGTCTGCCACTTAGATCTACGGTTCAGCGCAGGTACATACTCCTTAAGCCAACGTGTCCAAATTGCATTGGCGTAGGACTGTGCACGGCGTACCGCTTACGATGATCGAACTCGTCGAAGCCAACGATAGACGGAATTCTGGTTGCTTGGTTACCGAGTAGAAAATGGTTAGGTGTTATTGCGCCTAGTTCGGACGGTTCGGCGCTTATGGGCGTTAAGGGACGTGAGTTAGTGCGTAGACGCAAAATTTAGTGTTCAACACCTCATCTGTGAGGCGACGCGTACCGAGGATAGTGTACAGTACTCTCTCAGAAAGCCTCCGTTAGGGTTTGATAATAAGTTACTGGAAATTTTTTTCTGTTCATGGATCAATTTTCATCTTTTTGATATCACAAGTTACAGCAATTTATTTTTATAAAACTTGCAATTTTTTTAAAATTTTTTTGTCATTTCTTAGGTTTCTCTAGCCTCAAGGGCCGCGGAAATTCCTGTAGGGTTTGATAATATATTACTGCATAGTTTAGAGATGTAATGGAATGTTCTTCAAGATTTTAAAATCATGAGTTTAAGCAATTTTTTAAAATATTTGCAATTTTTCATGTTTTTATTTTTTTCAGGCAACAGAGGCCCTCGAACCTCCTCCAAGGTTTGATAATAAGCTGCTGCATAGTTTCTACAGTTAACGGAATGGTAATCATTTTTTTACTCCAGTTTTAGTAATTTTTGGATAAAATGAACAATTTTTTCAAATTTTGTGGAAAATTTTTATCGTGTTTGAAGTATATGGATCTTTATGAGCCTGTAAAACAATTTGTGGTTTGAAACAGGGATACCGGATAGTCTCTTGAGACAATGAATTGGTTCTTAAGATATTAATGTCTTGCGTAATGTCATCATCTTCTTTGCGTAATGTCATCATCTCTGATCCCTATTATCAATGAGTTTTTTATAACTGATCCTATTATCATAACTGATCTAACAAACACTTTTTAGGAAACCATTGTTAATTGCTCTTAAAGGCAATTTGTAGCAAATTTATCAACCCTGTTTGTCTTTTAAGCAATTTTTCGCTCGGCCGATTTTTCGTCCGACCCATTTGACTTTCGTCTTCAGAAACGGGATAAAGATGTAGTGCCCTGAGGTCACTAAACCGTGGCTAGCTGTTGACAAAGCCAACCGCTCGCCCGTCGTTTGAGAGCAAATTGCCCGACGTTAGTCGGTTATGTTCAGACTTGTTCGAATATTTCTACCCCTAATTTCAACAGCATCAAAACCAAATAATAAAAATAATAATGAATTCAACCAAACATGGTTACAACCAGTTTGGTAGTCCCCAGATTAGGGGAGAAATCAAGTTTCAGTAATTAAAATTTCTCGAAAATTTTCCATCCTGAAGGGTAACTTTTATATTTGAATGTTTTCACTGTAAAGGCGTTCAAAACGCTCAATCGATAACTTTCAATTCATATAGTTAATTATTAAAGCCAACTGTATTCAATAACGTATTAAGGCAAAAGCATCGTTTACTTACAGCTAGATCTAGCTTGATATTTTTAGCAGGTAATTGTCTGAGCCGATTTCCGGCTCAGATTGGTAACCGATACGTTTTTGAAACATAAAAATATTAAGCCTAAAAAGAGCGCAATCGATTAAGTGTATTAGTAGGCTCAACGAAAATTATGTTAAACGAACTTTTTCTGAGCTCTTTACGTATAAAAGAACAGATATAAGGCTTATATGGTTAAGAAAATACGTAATCCTTTCTCGCTGGATAGATTGAATAGATTTCTTGCTTTGTTTAAATAGCGCTTTAAATAGATTGTTCATTTACGCGGTAACATACTCCAACCCGGAAGAAAATGTTGGGAGGATTGGTACAAGCCTAACGAGTGGGTGGACGAGCGATCCAGACGACGTGCGTATGACGGCGGAGCGGGCGACGCTGTCGGAGCCGTAACGGAGTTCTTCAATCCGAGCAGTTGGATAGTAACCCCTAGGGTGGGTTGCTTTCTTCAACGATCCAAACTAAATCACCTACATTGAGGTGCTGCTCGGCGGGCGTCTGCCACTTAGATCTACGGTTCAGCGCAGGTACATACTCGTTAAGCCAACGTGTCCAAATTGCATTGGCGTAGGACTGTGCACGGGCGTACCGCTTACGATGATCGAACTCGTCGAAGCCAACGATAGACGGAATTCTGGTTGCTTGGTTACCGAGTAGAAAATAGTTAGGTGTTATTGCGCCTAGGTCGGACGGTTCGGCGCTTATGGGCGTTAAGGGACGTGAGTTAGTGCGTAGACGCAAAATTTAGTGTTCAACACCTCATCTGTGAGGCGACGCGTACCGAGGATAGTGTACAGTACTCTCTTAAAACTAAGAACCAACCTCTCCCAGATGCCACCTTGGTGTGGCGCACTGGGTGGATTGAACCTCCACTTAATGCCTTTATGTGCAAGTTCGGTGGCAATGTTAAGCGTATTCCATTTTTCCATACGTTCACGGAGCTCTCTCTCCGCTCCAATGAAGTTTGTACCATAATCCGACCAAATCATTGCAGGATTACCCCGGCGGGAGACGAACCGCTCCACTCCCATTACACAGGAGCTAGTGTCCATGGACGGGACAACTTCAACATGGACAGCACGAGTAGTGAGACAAGGGAAGAGAAATCCCCACCTCTTCTCAGTAGTCCGACGAACTGTGACGTAGAGTGGGACGAAGTAATCAACCCCGGTGTTGGTAAAGTGAGGAGACTGGTATGCGAGTCTCTCCTTTGGGAGGTCTCTCATGATAGGTTGAATGGTTACTGCACCGAACTTTTTACACAAGACGCAGTTTGATTTGATGGAACGCAGTGTCGAACGTAGTTTAAGGATGGCATAACGTTCCTGTACCTTTGACCGTAAGTAATCGATGCCCTGATGATGGTTCATCACATGAACATGAGTATGCCGCAGAAACAGTTTAACAAAATTATGACGCGCATCCAGCACTGTTGCGGTCAAAACTAATATTTTAGTTTTTTCATATCGAATTATTAGATCGTTTTATGATGAGTATATAGCTATGCCCTCTACCGGCAATTCTCATCTATTAGAGCGACGGAATTGGGTCAAGTTCGATGTGGATGGTAACTAGATGTACTACGCTTGAGCTGATCGTAATTATCAGGAGTTCCCTCTCTGGGGCAATACACTATAGCTTCTATGCGCTCCTGATAATCTTCAAGCACTGCAATAAGCTGCGAAGGTGTTGAAGGCTTATTGTTGTTACTGCGATGACGGGACAATGAATTGTTCACCACATCATGCCACGTAACCAGCCTTTTTATCACGGAAGAAATGACTCAATTGGAACTGAGCTGTTTTTCGTACTTTCACCGCGTTAGGATTGAAACTCAGACCCGGTAATGCATAAATTCCTTTTTTATAATGGTCTTGTAACGCTTGAGGCAAAGTTTTTATGGCGTGATGCAGTGAACTTGCAGCTAATATGAAAACCATATAATGTTTTATACAACATAATTGATTTAAGTTTTGCTCAAACTCCGAACCCTGATGTTAAGTGCACAATTTTCACGAGTTACAAAGAATAAGCGCTTATTTGCAAAAAAAATAAGCGCTTATTTGCAAAACAGTCAGTTATCTGATTCTTTTTTTCACAATTTGAAAATCTTGACCAAACTCTTAATTCTACCCTTTTTTATACAAACTTTTTTTTTGCTTCGCTGAGTTTATTTCGTATAAGACTACCCGTTCCAATTACTAGTATTTAGCCCGATTTGGTCAATTCCAAATTGAGCAAAAATTTTCAAATTCGATGTTTTTCAACAAAAAAGTGTATGGGGTGGGTTATCGGTTACAGTTATTCAAAAAAATCAGATTATAGGAAATGAAACCAAAAATATAAGGGGGGTTGCTAGATTTGCCGGCTAAAATACCAATATAAAGGCGTCAAAAGAAAATAAGTTCTGGGTTAAATCTTACAGTTTACAAGAATTTCTGCGGTCTTTTCTGACAATTTCACTGACCACTATGGACGTCCTGTGGCTGTTGAATAAACTGTACTTGCTCCAAAACCACTTGTAACTGGAGTAGGGTAGCGTTTGCCTTCTTATATATTATATATCCGGAAACTTTTGGCGGCAATATTCGTGAGATTATTCTCCTGATTTATCCTCTGAGGTAGCACTGTTGATAGTGATTCAGCAGACTAATTTCCAATTTACCAATGTTCAGCGTGAATGGGGCTGTTTTAGCGAATTGTTCTGATTTTAACTTTCCTTTTTATCTGTACGTGCTTTTTTCGCGGGTCATTCGGCCTCTGAAAACGTTGTCTGAAAGAGCCTCTTTCAACGAGGTTAATACAGCCTCCCTTATCGTTTTGAACGGGTCGAGGCATCAAAAATAAAGGCGTTCAAAACGCTCAATCGATAACTTTCAATTCATATAGTTAATTATTAAAGCCAACTGTATTCAATAACGTATTAAGGCAAAAAGCATCGTTTACTTACAGGTAGATCTAGCTTGATCTTTTTTAGCAGGTAATTGTCTGAGCCGATTTCCGGCTCAGATTGGTAACCGATACGTTTTTGAAACATAAAAATATTAAGCCTAAAAAGAGCGCAATCGATTAAGTGTATTAGTAGGCTCAACGAAAATTATGTTAAACGAACTTTTTCTGAGCTCTTTACGTATAAAAGAACAGATATAAGGCTTATATGGTTAAGAAAATACGTAATCCTTTCTCGCTGGATAGATTGAATAGATTTCTCGCTTTGTTTAAATAGCGCTTTAAATAGATTGTTCATTTACGCGGTAACACACTGCCTCCCCTTCCAAATGGATCTTGATTTATCTGCTTTGTGTTTCTAACTCTTGGACTTTGACTGACAATGAGTTTTTTATTTGACCTTCTGCTCGCATTTTTTGGTAATCTTTTTCTAAAGAATAGATGTGCAATGTGCCTTGAAAGATTGATGATGATCTACTTTTGGTATGTTTTTGTCGTCGGTCCAACTTTACAATGCTTGACTCAAAAGGGTTACTAATAGCCGCCCTCATCTCAGCCAGCTATTATAGCGCTCCTTTTTGACATCTCTAGGCTAGTTTCACTCTTCTGTCAATCTGCTCAAAGTCCTTTTAAACAGCAGCTGCTCAGCAAATCAATTCAAAATGAAGAGAGTCAATATAAAAAAAATCAAATTCAGAATTTGGACAAACCCATAAAGCCCATTTTTAGATGCGCGGTACTTGAACTTTGTTCTCATAAGTTTTCGTTACTATCTTTAATGCTTATTAGTATTGATACTAAACCCTGTAGCCTCTCACTGAGAGACAGGAATATGTTCAATTACGAAATGACATCAAAATAAGTCGCACTTAAAGATGTTTTTGTACAAAAATCGATTTTTGTTGATTTCTTTTTCTTTAAATCCCAATAGAGTTATTGAAATCAACGGTGGCTATTTTCCGGCAATCTGCCGGGTATGTTTCAGTGATTAAGTTTTTTCTTGGAGAAAGCTTACTTAGTTTGTTTCGGTATAATCAGGTGCTTTGGTATAATCTTTCCTCAAGATTTCCCGCGACTGTCCTCAAGAGTTCCTGCGGCAGTAATAGATGAAAAATCTATAGCTATAAAGTTTTTGCTTGAACCTAAGTGCTGAAAAATTGTTCAAAAACAAAAATTTACTTTTATGACTTGCTGATACTATGATAATCTCCATTCAACTACCCAAATGTGGGGATGTTGAACTAAGTCCTTGGCACAAGGGCGTTATCTTTTTGAACACAAGGCCGCTATCTTTTTAAACACAAGGGCGTTATTAATAGCCGCACAGCGATAGCTGGGGCTATTATTGGCCTTCTCTTGGCTTTTTTCGTCGTCGCGATTTTTGTTGCGACCATATGATGTCACAGCCACTTCAAATCTGCTTTTTGTTCATTCGTGCGTGCACTTTCAACGGAAGTGCATGTGTGACGTGATTTTTCGCTCTTGGTGGAGCAATTTTTTTGTTCATTTGCGTGATTAAATTTTTTGTCACTCTTGACTTAACTCACTCTCAAAAATGACGTCCTCACTCTGAAATTGACATGTATTTACTTTAATTAAAAAGATAAGGTCAAATGGGTGTGTGTCACTCTAAATGAAGGTCAACTGAGAGCAGGTTATAGAGGCAGCAAAATTTTACAGATTTTTAATCAAAATATAACATATCAGCCTTCAATGAAAAAACAGTTTTTTGGTTTGTCTTTTTTACTGTTTTTTTGAGACTGCAAGTTTACAAAGCTATTGCGGCTATTTTCTGGCAATCTGCCAGCTCTGTTCTTTTTAAACACAAGGTTGTTATCTTTTTAGACACAAGGTCGTTATCTTTTTCAACACAAGGTGGTTTTCTTTTTAAAAACAAAGTCGTTATCTTTTTAAGGGCAAGGTCGTTATCTTTTCGAACTCAAGATCGTTATCTTTTTAAACACAAGGTCGTTATCTTTTTGAACACAAGGTCTTTAACTTTTTAAACAGAAGGTCGTTATCTTTTTAAACACAAGGTCGTTGTCTTTTTAGATACAAGTTCGTTATCTTTTTAAACACAAGGTCGTTATCTATTTAAACACAAGTTCGTTATCTTTCTAAACATAAGTTCGTTATCTTTTTAAACACAAGGTCGTTATCTTTTTAAACAAAAGGTCGTTATCTTTTTAAACACAAGGTCGTTATCTTTTTAAACACAAGGTCGTTATCTTTTTAAACACAAGGTCGTTAACTTTTTAAATACCAGGTCGTTATCTTTTTTAGACACAAGGTCGTTATCTTTATGAACACAAGGTCGCTATCTTTTTAAACACAAGGTCGTTATCTTTTTCAACACAACGTCGTTATCTTTTTAAACACAAAGTCGTTATCTTTTTTAGACACAAGGTCGTTATCTTTGTAAACACAAGGGCGTTATCTTTTTAAACACAAGGTCGTTATCTTTTTCAACACAAGGTCGTTTTCTTTTTAAGCACAAAGTCGTTATCTTTTTAAGGGCAAGGTCGTTATCTTTTTAAACACAAGGTCGTTATCTTTTTAAACACAAGGTCGTTAACTTTTTAAATACCAGGTCGTTATCTTTTTTTAGACACAAGGTCGTTATCTTTATGAACACAAGGTCGCTATCTTTTTAAACACAAGGTCGTTATCTTTTTCAACACAACGTCGTTATCTTTTTAAACACAAATTCGTTATCTTTTTTAGACACAAGGTCGTTATCTTTGTAAACACAAGGGCGTTATCGTTTCAAACACAAGGTCGTTATCTTTTTAGACACAAGGTCGTTATCTTTTTAAACACAAGGTCGTTATCTATTTAAACACAAGGTCGTTATCTTTCTAAACATAAGGTCGTTATCTTTTTAAACACAAGGTCGTTATCTTTTTAAACACAAGGTCGTTATCTTTTTAAACACAAGGTCGTTATCTTTTGAAACACAAGGTCGTTATCTTTTTAAACACCAGGTCGTTATCTCTTTTAGACACAAGGTCGTTATCTTTGTAAACACAAGGGCGTTATCTTTTTAAACACAAGGGCGTTATCTTTTTAAACACAAGGTCGTTATCTTTTTAAACACAAGGTCGTTATCTTTTTAAACACTTGGTCGTTATCTTTTTTAGACACAAGGTCGTTATCTTTATGAACACAAGGTCGCTATCTTTTTAAACACAAGGTCGTTATCTTTTTCAACACAACGTCGTTATCTTTTTAAACACAAAGTCGTTATCTTTTTTAGACACAAGGTCGTTATCTTTGTAAACACAAGGGCGTTATCTTTTTAAACACAAGGTCGTTATCTTTTTAGACACAAGGTCGTTATCTTTTTAAACACAAGGTCGTTATCTATTTAAACACAAGGGCGTTATCTTTTTAAACACAAGGTTGTTATCTTTTTAAACACAAGGTCGTTATCTTTTTAAACACTTGGTCGTTATCTTTTTTAGACACAAGGTCGTTATCTTTATGAACACAAGGTCGCTATCTTTTTAAACACAAGGTCGTTATCTTTTTCAACACAACGTCGTTATCTTTTTAAACACAAAGTCGTTATCTTTTTTAGACACAAGGTCGTTATCTTTGTAAACACAAGGGCGTTATCTTTTTAAACACAAGGTCGTTATCTTTTTAAACACAAGGTCGTTATCTTTATAAACACAAGGTCGTTATCTTTTTAAGGGCAAGGTCGTTATCTTTTCAAACACAAGGTCGTTATCTTTTTAGACACAAGGTCGTTATCTTTTTAAACACAAGGTCGTTATCTATTTAAACACAAGGGCGTTATCTTTTTAAACACAAGGTCGTTATCTTTTTAAACACAAGGTCGTTATCTTTTTAAACACTTGGTCGTTATCTTTTTTAGACACAAGGTCGTTATCTTTATGATCACAAGGTCGCTATCTTTTTAAACACAAGGTCGTTATCTTTTTCAACACAACGTCGTTATCTTTTTAAACACAAAGTCGTTATCTTTTTTAGACACAAGGTCGTTATCTTTGTAAACACAAGGGCGTTATCTTTTTAAACACAAGGTCGTTATCTTTTTCAACACAAGGTCGTTTTCTTTTTAAACACAAAGTCGTTATCTTTTTAAGGGCAAGGTCGTTATCTTTTCAAACACAAGGTCGTTATCTTTTTAGACACAAGGTCGTTATCTTTTTAAACACAAGGTCGTTATCTATTTAAACACAAGGTCGTTATCTTTCTAAACATAAGGTCGTTATCTTTTTAAACACAAGGTCGTTATCTTTTTAAACACAAGGTCGTTATCTTTTTAAACACAAGGTCGTTATCTTTTTCAACACAACGTCGTTATCTTTTTAAACACAAAGTCGTTATCTTTTTTAGACACAAGGTCGTTATCTTTGTAAACACAAGGGCGTTATCTTTTTAAACACAAGGTCGTTATCTTTTTCAACACAAGGTCGTTTTCTTTTTAAACACAAAGTCGTTATCTTTTTTAGACACAAGGTCGTTATCTTTATGAACACAAGGTCGCTATCTTTTTAAACACAAGGTCGTTATCTTTTTCAACACAACGTCGTTATCTTTTTAAACACAAAGTCGTTATCTTTTTTAGACACAAGGTCGTTATCTTTGTAAACACAAGGGCGTTATCTTTTTAAACACAAGGTCGTTATCTTTTTCAACACAAGGTCGTTTTCTTTTTAAACACAAAGTCGTTATCTTTTTAAGGGCAAGGTCGTTATCTTTTCAAACACAAGGTCGTTATCTTTTTAGACACAAGGTCGTTATCTTTTTAAACACAAGGTCGTTATCTATTTAAACACAAGGTCGTTATCTTTCTAAACATAAGGTCGTTATCTTTTTAAACACAAGGTCGTTATCTTTTTAAACACAAGGTCGTTATCTTTTTAAACACAAGGTCGTTATCTTTTGAAACACAAGGTCGTTATCTTTTTAGACACAAGGTCGTTATCTTTGTAAATACAAGGGCGTTTTCTTTTTAAACACAAGGGCGTTATCTTTTTAAACACAAGGTCGTTATCTTTTTAAACACAAGGTCGTTATCTTTTTAAACACTTGGTCGTTATCTTTTTTAGCACAAGGTCGTTATCTTTTTAAACACAAGGTCGTTATCTTTTTAAACACAAGGTCGTTATCTTTTTAAACACAAGGTCGTTAACTTTTTAAATACCAGGTCGTTATCTTTTTTAGACACAAGGTCGTTATCTTTATGAACACAAGGTCGCTATCTTTTTAAACACAAGGTCGTTATCTTTTTAAACACTTGGTCGTTATCTTTTTAAGCGCAATGTCGTTATCTTTTTCAACACAAGGTCGTTTTCTTTTTAAACACAAAGTCGTTATCTTTTTAAGGGCAAGGTCGTTATCTTTTCAAACACAAGGTCGTTATCTTTTTAGACACAAGGTCGTTATCTTTTTAAACACAAGGTCGTTATCTATTTAAACACAAGGTCGTTATCTTTCTAAACATAAGGTCGTTATCTTTTTAAACACAAGGTCGTTATCTTTTTAAACACAAGGTCGTTATCTTTTTAAACACAAGGTCGTTATCTTTTGAAACACAAGGTCGTTATCTTTTTAGACACAAGGTCGTTATCTTTGTAAATACAAGGGCGTTTTCTTTTTAAACACAAGGGCGTTATCTTTTTAAACACAAGGTCGTTATCTTTTTAAACACAAGGTCGTTATCTTTTTAAACACTTGGTCGTTATCTTTTTTAGCACAAGGTCGTTATCTTTTTAAACACAAGGTCGTTATCTTTTTAAACACAAGGTCGTTATCTTTTTAAATACCAGGTCGTTATCTCTTTTAGACACAAGGTCGTTATCTTTGTAAACAAAAGGGCGTTATCTTTTTTAGACACAAGGTCGTATCTTTGTAAACACAAGGGCGTTATCATTTTAAGCACAAGGTCGTTATCTTTTTCAACACAAGGTCGTTTTCTTTTTAAACACAAAGTCGTTATCTTTTTAAGGGCAAGGTCGTTATCTTTTTAAACACTTGGTCGTTATCTTTTTTAGACACAAGGTCGTTATCTTTATGAACACAAGGTCGCTATCTTTTTAAACACAAGGTCGTTATCTTTTTCAACACAACCTCGTTATCTTTTTAAACACAAAGTCGTTATCTTTTTTAGACACAAGGTCGTTATCTTTGTAAACACAAGGGCGTTATCTTTTTAAGCACAAGGTCGTTATCTTTTTCAACACAAGGTCGTTTTCTTTTTAAACACAAGGTCGTTATCTATTTAAACACAAGGTCGTTATCTTTCTAAACATAAGGTCGTTATCTTTTTAAACACAAGGTCGTTATCTTTTTAAACACAAGGTCGTTATCTTTTTAAACACAAGGTCGTTATCTTTTGAAACACAAGGTCGTTATCTTTTTAAACACCAGGTCGTTATCTCTTTTAGACACAAGGTCGTTATCTTTGTAAACACAAGGGCGTTATCTTTTTAAACACAAGGGCGTTATCTTTTTAAACATAAGGTCGTTATCTTTTTAAACACAAGGTCGTTATCTTTTTAAACACAAGGTCGTTATCTTTTTAAACACAAGGTCGTTATCTTTTGAAACACAAGGTCGTTATCTTTTTAAACACCAGGTCGTTATCTCTTTTAGACACAAGGTCGTTATCTTTGTAAACACAAGGGCGTTATCGTTTTAAACACAAGGGCGTTATCTTTTTAAACACAAGGTCGTTATCTTTTTAAACACAAGGTCGTTATCTTTTTAAACACAAGGTCGTTATCTTTTTAAACACAAGGTCGTTTTCTTTTTAAACACAAGGTCGTTTTCTTTTTAAACACAAGGTCGTTATCTATTTAAACACAAGGTCGTTATCTTTCTAAACATAAGGTCGTTATCTTTTTAAACACAAGGTCGTTATCTTTTTAAACACAAGGTCGTTATCTTTTTAAACACAAGGTCGTTATCTTTTGAAACACAAGGTCGTTATCTTTTTAAACACAAGGTCGTTATCTTTTTCAACACAAGGTCGTTTTCTTTTTAAACACAAGGTCGTTATCTATTTAAACACAAGGTCGTTATCTTTCTAAACATAAGGTCGTTATCTTTTTAAACACAAGGTCGTTATCTTTTTAAACACAAGGTCGTTATCTTTTTAAACACAAGGTCGTTATCTTTTTAAACACAAGGTCGTTATCTTTTTAAACACAAGGTCGCTATCTTTTTAAACACAAGGTCGTTTTCTTTTTAAACACAAGGTCGTTTTCTTTTTAAACACAAGGTCGTTATCTATTTAAACACAAGGTCGTTATCTTTCTAAACATAAGGTCGTTATCTTTTTAAACACAAGGTCGTTATCTTTTTAAACACAAGGTCGTTATCTTTTTAAACACAAGGTCGTTATCTTTTGAAACACAAGGTCGTTATCTTTTTAAACACAAGGTCGTTATCTTTTTCAACACAAGGTCGTTTTCTTTTTAAACACAAGGTCGTTATCTATTTAAACACAAGGTCGTTATCTTTCTAAACATAAGGTCGTTATCTTTTTAAACACAAGGTCGTTATCTTTTTAAACACAAGGTCGTTATCTTTTTAAACACAAGGTCGTTATCTTTTGAAACACAAGGTCGTTATCTTTTTAAACACCAGGTCGTTATCTCTTTTAGACACAAGGTCGTTATCTTTGTAAACACAAGGGCGTTATCTTTTTAAACACAAGGGCGTTATCTTTTTAAACATAAGGTCGTTATCTTTTTAAACACAAGGTCGTTATCTTTTTAAACACAAGGTCGTTATCTTTTTAAACACAAGGTCGTTATCTTTTGAAACACAAGGTCGTTATCTTTTTAAACACCAGGTCGTTATCTCTTTTAGACACAAGGTCGTTATCTTTGTAAACACAAGGGCGTTATCGTTTTAAACACAAGGGCGTTATCTTTTTAAACACAAGGTCGTTATCTTTTTAAACACAAGGTCGTTATCTTTTTAAACACAAGGTCGTTATCTTTTTAAACACAAGGTCGTTATCTTTTGAAACACAAGGTCGTTATCTTTTTAAACACCAGGTCGTTATCTCTTTTAGACACAAGGTCGTTATCTTTGTAAACACAAGGGCGTTATCTTTTTAAACACAAGGGCGTTATCTTTTTAAACACAAGGTCGTTATCTTTTTAAACACAAGGTCGTTATCTTTTTAAACACTTGGTCGTTATCTTTTTTAGCACAAGGTCGTTATCTTTTTAAACACAAGGTCGTTATCTTTTTAAACACAAGGTCGTTATCTTTTTAAACACAAGATCGTTATCTTTTTAAACACAAGGTCGTTATCTTTTTAAACACAATGTCGTTATCTTTTTAAACACCAGGTCGTTATCTCTTTTAGAAACAAGGTCGTTATCTTTGTAAACACAAGGGCATTATCTTTTTAAACACAAAGTCGTTATCTTTTTTAGACACAAGGTCGTTATCTTTGTAAACACAAGGGCGTTATCTTTTTAAACACAAGGTCGTTATCTTTTTCAACACAAGGTCGTTTTCTTTTTAAACACAAAGTCGTTATCTTTTTAAGGGCAAGGTCGTTATCTTTTCAAACACAAGGTCGTTATCTTTTTAGACACAAGGTCGTTATCTTTTGAAAAACAAGGTCGTTATCTTTTTAAACACCAGGTCGTTATCTCTTTTAGACACAAGGTCGTTATCTTTGTAAACACAAGGTCGTTATCTTTTTAAACACAAGGTCGTTATCTTTTTCAACACAACCTCGTTATCTTTTTAAACACAAAGTCGTTATCTTTTTTAGACACAAGGTCGTTATCTTTGTAAACACAAGGGCGTTATCTTTTTAAGCACAAGGTCGTTATCTTTTTCAACACAAGGTCGTTTTCTTTTTAAACACAAGGTCGTTATCTATTTAAACACAAGGTCGTTATCTTTCTAAACATAAGGTCGTTATCTTTTTAAACACAAGGTCGTTATCTTTTTAAACACAAGGTCGTTATCTTTTTAAACACAAGGTCGTTATCTTTTGAAACACAAGGTCGTTATCTTTTTAAACACCAGGTCGTTATCTCTTTTAGACACAAGGTCGTTATCTTTGTAAACACAAGGGCGTTATCTTTTTAAACACAAGGGCGTTATCTTTTTAAACATAAGGTCGTTATCTTTTTAAACACAAGGTCGTTATCTTTTTAAACACAAGGTCGTTATCTTTTTAAACACAAGGTCGTTATCTTTTGAAACACAAGGTCGTTATCTTTTTAAACACCAGGTCGTTATCTCTTTTAGACACAAGGTCGTTATCTTTGTAAACACAAGGGCGTTATCGTTTTAAATACAAGGGCGTTATCTTTTTAAACACAAGGTCGTTATCTTTTTAAACACAAGGTCGTTATCTTTTTAAACACAAGGTCGTTATCTTTTTAAACACAAGGTCGTTATCTTTTGAAACACAAGGTCGTTATCTTTTTAAACACCAGGTCGTTATCTCTTTTAGACACAAGGTCGTTATCTTTGTAAACACAAGGGCGTTATCTTTTTAAACACAAGGGCGTTATCTTTTTAAACACAAGGTCGTTATCTTTTTAAACACAAGGTCGTTATCTTTTTAAACACTTGGTCGTTATCTTTTTTAGCACAAGGTCGTTATCTTTTTAAACACAAGGTCGTTATCTTTTTAAACACAAGGTCGTTATCTTTTTAAACACAAGGTCGTTATCTTTTTAAACACAAGGTCGTTATCTTTTTAAACACAATGTCGTTATCTTTTTAAACACCAGGTCGTTATCTCTTTTAGAAACAAGGTCGTTATCTTTGTAAACACAAGGGCATTATCTTTTTAAACACAAAGTCGTTATCTTTTTTAGACACAAGGTCGTTATCTTTGTAAACACAAGGGCGTTATCTTTTTAAACACAAGGTCGTTATCTTTTTCAACACAAGGTCGTTTTCTTTTTAAACACAAAGTCGTTATCTTTTTAAGGGCAAGGTCGTTATCTTTTCAAACACAAGGTCGTTATCTTTTTAGACACAAGGTCGTTATCTTTTGAAAAACAAGGTCGTTATCTTTTTAAACACCAGGTCGTTATCTCTTTTAGACACAAGGTCGTTATCTTTGTAAACACAAGGGCGTTATCTTTTTAAATACAAAGGCGTTATCTTTTTAAACACAAGGTCGTTATCTTTTTAAACACAAGGTCGTTATCTTTTTAAACACTTGGTCGTTATCTTTTTTAGCACAAGGTTGTTATCTTTTTAAACACAAGGTCGTTATCTTTTTAAACACAAGGTCGTTATCTTTTTAAACACAAGGTCGTTAACATTTTAAATACCAGGTCGTTATCTTTTTTAGACACAAGGTCGTTATCTTTATGAACACAAGGTCGCTATCTTTTTAAACACAAGGTCGTTATCTTTTTCAACACAACGTCGTTATCTTTTTAAACACAAAGTCGTTATCTTTTTTAGACACAAGGTCGTTATCTTTGTAAACACAAGGGCGTTATCTTTTTAAACACAAGGTCGTTATCTTTTTCAACACAAGGTCGTTTTCTTTTTAAACACAAAGTCGTTATCTTTTTAAGGGCAAGGTCGTTATCTTTTCAAACACAAGGTCGTTATCTTTTTAAACACAAGGTCGTTATCTTTTTAAACACAAGGTCGTTATCTTTTTAAACACAAGGTCGTTATCTTTTTAAACACAAGGTCGTTATCTTTTTAAACACAATGTCGTTATCTTTTTAAACACCAGGTCGTTATCTCTTTTAGAAACAAGGTCGTTATCTTTGTAAACACAAGGGCATTATCTTTTTAAACACAAAGTCGTTATCTTTTTTAGACACAAGGGCATTATCTTTTTAAACAAAGTCGTTATCTTTTTTAGACACAAGGTCGTTATCTTTGTAAACACAAGGGCGTTATCTTTTTAAACACAAGGTCGTTATCTTTAAACATAAGATCGTTATCTTTGTAAACACTAGGTCGTTATCTATTTAAACACAAGATCGTTATCTTTAAACATAAGGTCGTTATCTTTTTAAACACAAGGTTGTTATCTATTTAAACACAAGGTCGTTATATTTTTAAACAAAAGGTCGTTATCTTTTTAAACACAAGGTCGTTATCTTTTTAAACACAAGGTCGTTATCTTTTTAAACACAAGGTCGTTATCTTTTTAAACACAAGGTCGTTATCTTTTTAAACACAATGTCGTTATCTTTTTAAACACCAGGTCGTTATCTCTTTTAGAAACAAGGTCGTTATCTTTGTAAACACAAGGGCATTATCTTTTTAAACACAAAGTCGTTATCTTTTTTAGACACAAGGTCGTTATCTTTGTAAACACAAGGGCGTTATCTTTTTAAACACAAGGTCGTTATCTTTTTCAACACAAGGTCGTTTTCTTTTTAAACACAAAGTCGTTATCTTTTTAAGGGCAAGGTCGTTATCTTTTCAAACACAAGGTCGTTATCTTTTTAGACACAAGGTCGTTATCTTTTTAAACACAAGGTCGTTATCTATTTAAACACAAGGTCGTTATCTTTCTAAACATAAGGTCGTTATCTTTTTAAACACAAGGTCGTTATCTTTTTAAACACAAGGTCGTTATCTTTTTAAACACAAGGTCGTTATCTTTTGAAACACAAGGTCGTTATCTTTTTAAACACCAGGTCGTTATCTCTTTTAGACACAAGGTCGTTATCTTTGTAAACACAAGGGCGTTATCTTTTTAAACACAAGGGCGTTATCTTTTTAAACACAAGGTCGTTATCTTTTTAAACACAAGGTCGTTATCTTTTTAAACACTTGGTCGTTATCTTTTTTAGCACAAGGTCGTTATCTTTTTAAACACAAGGTCGTTATCTTTTTAAACACAAGGTCGTTATCTTTTTAAACACAAGGTCGTTAACTTTTTAAATACCAGGTCGTTATCTTTTTTAGACACAAGGTCGTTATCTTTATGAACACAAGGTCGCTATCTTTTTAAACACAAGGTCGTTATCTTTTTCAACACAACGTCGTTATCTTTTTAAACACAAAGTCGTTATCTTTTTTAGACACAAGGTCGTTATCTTTGTAAACACAAGGGCGTTATCTTTTTAAACACAAGGTCGTTATCTTTTTCAACACAAGGTCGTTTTCTTTTTAAACACAAAGTCGTTATCTTTTTAAGGGCAAGGTCGTTATCTTTTCAAACACAAGGTCGTTATCTTTTCAGACACAAGGTCGTTATCTTTTTAAACACAAGGTCGTTATCTATTTAAACATAAGGTCGTTATCTTTTTAAACACAAGGTCGTTAACTTTTTAAATACCAGGTCGTTATCTTTTTTAGACACAAGGTCGTTATCTTTATGAACACAAGGTCGCTATCTTTTTAAACACAAGGTCGTTATCTTTTTCAACACAACGTCGTTATCTTTTTAAACACAAAGTCGTTATCTTTTTTAGACACAAGGTCGTTATCTTTGTAAACACAAGGGCGTTATCTTTTTAAACACAAGGTCGTTATCTTTTTCAACACAAGGTCGTTTTCTTTTTAAACACAAAGTCGTTATCTTTTTAAGGGCAAGGTCGTTATCTTTTCAAACACAAGGTCGTTATCTTTTCAGACACAAGGTCGTTATCTTTTTAAACACAAGGTCGTTATCTATTTAAACATAAGGTCGTTATCTTTCTAAACATGAGGTCGTTACCTTTTTAAACACAAGGTCGTTATCTTTTTAAACACAAGGTCGTTATCTTTTTAAACACAATGTCGTTATCTTTTTAAACACCAGGTCGTTATCTCTTTTAGAAACAAGGTCGTTATCTTTGTAAACACAAGGGCATTATCTTTTTAAACACAAGGGCGTTATCTTTTTAAACACAAGGGCGTTATCTTTTTAAACACAAGGGCCGTTATCTTTTTAAACACAAGGTCGTTATCTTTTTAAACACAAGGTCATTAACTTTTTAAATACCAGGTCGTTATCTTTTTTAGACACAAGGTCGTTATCTTTATGAACACAAGGTTGCTATCTTTTTAAACACAAGGTCGTTATTAATAGCCGTACAGCGATAGCTGGGGCTATTATTGGCCTTCTCTTGGTTTTTTTTTCGTCGTCGCGATTTTTGTTACCACCATATGAAGTCACAGCCACTTCAAATATGCTTTTTGTTCATTTGTTCGTGCACTTTCAACGGAAGTGCATGTGTGACGTCATTTTTCGCTCTTGGTGGAGCGATTTTTTTGTTCATTCGCGTGATTAAGTTTTTGGTCACACTTGACTTACCTCACTCTCAAAAATGACGTCCTCACTCTGAAATTGACATTTATTTACTTTAATAAAAAAGATAAGGTCAAATGGGTGTGTGTCACTCTAAATGAAGGTTAATTGAGAGCAGGTTATAGAGGCATTAAAAACTTTACAGATTTTAATCAAAATATAACATATCAGCCTTCAATGAAAAAACAGTTTTTTGGTCTGTCTTTTATACTGTTTTTTTTGAGACTGCAAATCTACAAGACTATTGCGGCTATTTTCTGGCAATCTGCCAGCTATGTTCTTTTTAAAGACAACGTCGTTATCTTTTTAAACACCAGGTCGTTATCTTTTTTAGACACAAGGTCGTTATCTTTGTAAACACCAGGGCGTTATCTTTTTAAACACAAGGGCGTTATCTTTTTAAGCACAAGGGCGTTATCTTTTTAAACACAAGGGCGTTATCTTTTTAAACACAAGGTCGTTATCTTTTTAAATACCAGGTCGTTATCTTTTTTAGACAAGGTCGTTATCTTTGTAAACACAAGGGCGTTATCTTTTTAAACACAAGGGCGTTATCTTTTTAAACACAAGGGCGTTATCTTTTTAAACACAAGGGCGTTATCTTTTTAAACACAAGGTCTTTATCTTTTTAGACAGAAGGTCGTTATCTATTTAAACACAAGGTCGTTATCTTTTTAAACACTAGGTCGTTATCTATTTAAACACAAGATCGTTATCTTTAAACATAAGGTCGTTATCTTTTTAAACACAAGGTTGTTATCTATTTAAACACAAGGTCGTTATATTTTTAAACAAAAGGTCGCTATCTTTTTAAACACAAGGTCGTTATCTTTTTAAACACAGGGTTGTTATCTTTTTTAGCACAAGGTCGTTATCATTTTAAACACAAGGTCGTTATCTTTTTAGGTACAATGTCGTTATCTTTTTAAACACCAGGTCGTTATCTTTTTAGACACAAGGTCGTTATCTTTCTAAAAACACAAGGGCGTTATCTTTTTAAACGCAAGGTCGTTATCTTCTTTAACACAGGGTCGTTATCTTTTTTAGCACAAGGTCGTCATCTTTTTTAAAACAGGGTCGTTATCATTTTAAACACAAGGTCGTTATCTTTTTAAACACAAGGTCGTTATCTTTTTAAACACAAGGTCGTTATCTTTTTAAATACCAGGTCGTTATCTTTTTTAGACACAAGGTCGTTATCTTTTTGAACACAAGGTCGCTACCTTTTTAAACACAAGGTCGTTATTAATAGCCGCACAGCGATAGCTGGGGCTATTATTGGCCTTCTTTTGGTTTTTTTATTTCGTCGTCGCGATTTTTGTTACGACCATATGACCTCACAGCCACTTCAAATTTGCTTTTTGTTCATTTGTTCGTGCACTTTCAACGGAAGTCCATGTGTGACGCATTTTTCGCTCCTGGTGGAGCGATTTTTTTGTTCATTCGCGTGATTAAGTTTTTGGTCACACTTGACTTACCTCACTCTCAAAAATGACGTCCTCACTCTGAAATTGACATTTATTTTAATTTAAAAGATAAGGTCAAATGGGTGTGTGTCACTCTAAATGAAGTTAATTGAGAGCAGGTTATAGAGGCATTAAAAACTTTACAGATTTTTAATCAAAATATAACATATCAGCCTTCAATGAAAAAACAGTTTTTTGGTCTGTCTTTTTTACTTTTTTTGAGACTGCAAATCTACAGGACTATTGCAGCTATTTTCTGGCAATCTGCCAGCTATGTTCTTTTTAAAGACAACGTCGTTATCTTTTTAAACACCAGGTCGTTATCTTTTTTAGACACAAGGTCGTCATCTTTGTAAACACAAGGTCGTTATCTTTGTAAACACAAGGGCGTTATCTTTTTAAACACAAGGGCGTTATCTTTTTGAACACAAGGGCGTTATCTTTTTAAACACAAGGGCGTTATCTTTTTAAACACAAGGTCGTTATCTTTTTAAATACCAGGTCGTTATCTTTTTTAGACACAATGTCGTTATCTTTTTGAACACAAGGTCGCTATCTTTTTAAACACAAGGTCGTTATTAATAGCTGCACAGCGATAGCCGGGGCTATTATTGGCCTTCTTTTGGTTTTTTTATTTCGTCGTCGCGATTTTTGTTACGACCATATGATCTCACAGCCACTTCAAATATTCTTTTTGTTCATTTGTTCGTGCACTTTCAACGGAAGTGCATGTGTGACGTCATTTGTCGCTCTTGGTGGAGCGATTTTTTTGTTCATTCGCGTGATTAAGTTTTTGGTCGCACTTGACTTACCTCGCTCTCAAAAATGACGTCCTCACTCTGAAATTGACATTTACTTACTTTAATTAAAAAGATAAGGTCAAATGGGTGTGTGTCACTCTAAATCAAGGTTAATTGAGAGCAGGTTATAGAGGCATTAAAAACTTTACAGATTTTTAATCAAAATATAACATATCAGCCTTCAATGAAAAAACAGTTTTTTGGTTTGTCTTTTTTACTGTTTTTTTGAGACTGCAAATCTACAGGACTATTGCGGCTATTTTCTGGCAATCTGCCAGCTATGTTCTTTTTAAAGACAACGTCGTTATCTTTTTAAACACCAGGTCGTTATCTTTTTTAGACACAAGGTCGTCATCTTTGTAAACACAAGGTCGTTATCTTTGTAAACACAAGGGCGTTATCTTTTTAAACACAAGGGCGTTATCTTTTTGAACACAAGGGCGTTATCTTTTTAAATACCAGGTCGTTATCTTTTTTAGACACAAGGTCGTTATCTTTTTGAACACAAGGTCGCTATCTTTTTAAACACAAGGTCGTTATTAATAGCTGCACAGCGATAGCCGGGGCTATTATTGGCCTTCTTTTGGTTTTTTTTATTTCGTCGTCGCGATTTTTGTTACGACCATATGATCTCACAGCCACTTCAAATATTCTTTTTGTTCATTTGTTCGTGCACTTTCAACGGAAGTGCATGTGTGACGTCATTTGTCGCTCTTGGTGGAGCGATTTTTTTGTTCATTCGCGTGATTAAGTTTTTGGTCGCACTTGACTTACCTCGCTCTCAAAAATGACGTCCTCACTCTGAAATTGACATTTACTTACTTTAATTAAAAAGATAAGGTCAAATGGGTGTGTGTCACTCTAAATCAAGGTTAATTGAGAGCAGGTTATAGAGGCATTAAAAACTTTACAGATTTTTAATCAAAATATAACATATCAGCCTTCAATGAAAAAACAGTTTTTTGGTTTGTCTTTTTTACTGTTTTTTTGAGACTGCAAATCTACAAGACTATTGCGGCTATTTTCTGGCAATCTACCAGCTATGTTCTTTTGAAAGACAACGTCGTTATCTTTTTAAACACAAGGTCGTTTTCTTTTTAAACACAAAGTCGTTATCTTTTTAAGCGCAATGTCGTTGTCTTTTCAAACTCAAGTTCGTTATCTTTTTGAACACAAGGTCGTTATCTTTTTGAACACAAGGTCGTTATCTTTTTAAACACTAGGTCGTTATCTATTTAAACACAAGGTCGTTATCTTTTTAAACACTAGGTCGTTATCTATTTAAACACAAGGTCGTTATCTTTAAACATAAGGTCGTTGTCTTTTTTAAACACAAGGTTGTTATCTATTTAAACACAAGGTCGTTATCTTTTTAAACACAAGGTCGTTATCTTTTTAAACACCAGGTCGTTGTCTTTTTAGACACAAGGTCGTTATCTTTGTAAACACAAGGGCGTTATCTTTTTAAACGCAAGGTCGTTATCTTCTTTAACACAGGGTCGTTATCTTTTTTAGCACAAGGTCGTTATCTTTTTAAAAACAGGGTCGTTATCATTTTAAACACAAGGTCGTTATCTTTTTAAACACAAGGTCGTTGTCTTTTTAAACACGAGGTCGTTGTCTTTTTAAACACGAGGTCGTTATCTTTTTAAACACAAGGTCGTTATCTTTTTAAACACAAGGGCGTTATCTTTTTAAACACAAGGTCGTTATCCTTTTAAATGAATGCAGATTTTGAGCACAATATGTTCCTAAAGCACTTTCCATGCTTGAAAGAGGGGTGCGGGCACCCGCTTTACTGGTTTCTAGTATCCTCTTTTTCGGAGACGCTTGTCATCAATGTTCAGAATATGAATGATTTTTTCTACCACATTTATGACCGCGTGCATGTTTTCATCGCAACTGCCCATTGTTTGTTTTGGGCTGCTGCGTTTCCGTATGCCAAGTTTTGTTTCTTTCCTCTCCCTGTCGATTGCGTGTCTCGTTTTTATGCTCTACATTATAAAAGTTATTGATCAATTTGAACTTCAGTTTGTACCGACTGTAGTTTTTCGATGTACTTCGACTGCTTTTGTTTTCACCCGATGTGTATTTTAGAGCCTCTTAGGTGAGAAAACCCTCTTTTGAATATCACTCAATACATTCGAGCTTGTTTTTGTCTCGTGTACACAATTCCGTGGATCCGTTTTTAAGGTGACTGTTGATTACTGTGCTGAAAATATTGTGCCAGATAATGATTTTAGCTTATTTTTAAGTGACCCGTATTCCAGTTGTGTTAGAGGTCTGCTGTTGGGGTTGAAACTAGGCGCAACAATTGCTGTGCAGCGTCAGTAAATCATAAGGATTTATGGCACAGGTGTTGTGCTGCGTCTGTAACTCGAATATTAAAGCAGACAGAGTACTGTGGGCTTCAGGCTCTCTTTGCCATAAGATGAGATATGAGCGCAAGTGTTTTATGTACCTTCTAAAGAAAGAAAGAAAGAAGCATTTATTTCACTAATGCGAGGACAAATAATGAGGTCGTCAGACCTGATTCAAAATTCCCATATACTTGAACACTATTCAAATTGGAAAGCAAAGATATACTTTACTAGCTCAGTGTTACAGAACAATTGCGAGCTTTTCAAATTGTGACAGAAATCAGATATGATTTTGTTGAACTATTTTCTGTAAAAGGTGTAATGATTTTTGACTCATTCAATTTTTTTAGAATTGCAGACCTATGCTGTAGAGAGAATTTAAGTATTTCCTTCTTGCCAGAGCTAAGACTGAGAGACCCTTTTCTTTGGCGTGTAGTTGCCATTTTTGATTCCTCATACTTCAACATCTCATTGAAGTATTTTTCACCATGTAAGTTAGTCAGTGATTTCAGAGAAAACTTGAGACGCTGGTAGAGGTCAAGTTCTAATACCGTGAGGATACCATTTTGGAAATAAGTAATTAGAGGAAAAAATATTCTGCAAAAATAAATAAACTTAAGAATTTTGTTCTGCTTCATGAAAATTGAAACAGTGAGGTATAGTTACAACAGATGTTTAAAAGGTTATCATATTAAATCGTTGGCTCACTGTTTGATTTGTAGTATAAAAGCAGTTGTTTCCTATGCCCATAGTGTTTTAGCTTTGGTATTGTTCCACGTTGCTTTCCTAACTTAAATGTTTTTTATGATGTATAATTGACAAGTTTTCCTCAAGGAATTTCCGCATTGGTTATTTTTTAATTATTTTTTAAAAATTGTTTGTTGCAATTGTATTAGTCCCGTAGTATTTTTATCCAATTTTTCGCTTGATCGATTTTTTGTCTGACCCTTTTAAATTTTGTCCTCAAAAGCAGGATGAAAAGGGAAAGCCAGGAGTAGCTGAGAGCAGCTCTTCTGGAGCCTTTCCGCCTTGCTAATCTCTTAAGTATTAATTTCACCGAAACTATTTTGCGGAGAAAATTTCATGGTGTGAAGGGCGGTTCTTAATCTTGCAAGTTGGACAATTAGGCGTTTATATTCGTCTGATTTTTTTCGTCTGATCAGTTGACGTTTGGTCTTCAAAATAGGTAAAGGTAAAGCAGGGAGGGCATTAAGAGACTAAACACCCCTCTTAGAGCCGTATGCTTTACTACGAGTACGCGATTCACCGAAACCATTTTCAGGAGACCATTTCATGGCGTGAAGGGCTGCTCACCGCAGCCACCCCCTCGGTCCAGCCCCCCCCCCCCACCCACTCCTCCACTGGCGATTCGGACCCCCATATCGTCCAACCCTACCCCCAGCCTCCCTCACCCCCTTCACCGCCCTAATACTAGCATCCTTAAGCCCCTGCTGGCTACTACCGAATCGAAACGCTCGCCAGTAGTTTGATAGCAATTCGCCCGACGTTAGCGCGTTATAATTTCTTGGCCGAGTTGAAAGCGATTTGATACTGCTTTTTTGAGTTCATATGCAACTGAAAGGTTTTCTTGTAATTAAAGACTAGGTTGTTTGCATTTAGCCATTCACTCAAAGCTGTTAAATTTTGCTAAATGGTTGCAACTGAGCATCCAATAACACAATTATTTGTATCATCAGCAAACAGTAAAACATTAGCTCTTTCATAAGCGAAGATCATTTATATTGATCATGAAAAGCAGGGTCCTTGTGATGTTCAATTTCTAACTGGATAGTCATCTTTGCATATTTGGGTTAACACGATCTACATGTGCGTCAACTCAAGGCCAGTTAAATTCAAATTGGTTGTGAAATTATGTATTCTTTGGCATTATTTCTTTACGTTTTTAGTTGTACGTACTCCTCCACTTGTTTGCTGATCAGTGATATTCTGTCTTTGTGATAGGGGCAACAGTTCGGTTCGTGTTGAATTTTCCAGTGGCTTCAAGCATTTATCAACTCCCATTGAAAGTTTCTACTTAGCTTTGATTAGACGTCGTGAAAGCAGAAAAGTCAGCCATCAATAAAATGCTCGAACGCGCTACAGGAATTTTTTTCTTTTTTCAAAAAAATCGTGGCAACTGTTGTGGTCACCTAAAATTAAGGTATGTGATTGCGAATTGTTGTGTTCGCAAAGATCAACTTCGATTCGAATTGAGTTTTCTCGAATTTTTGATCCTGTTGTTCCGAGACGCTTTCATTTGTGGATCTCAGAACCTCATTTATTTTTTTTACATGGAAGCTTGGTAATGTGAGTTTGCAAATAATGTTTCAACTCCGCTCATACACATTTTTGATTTCTTTTGCTACCAGCTGAAATATAAAACTTCCTAAGTTCACATGCTGTTCAATAGTATTTAGTGTTTGAGTGAAAAAAAATGTTACAAGTCAAATGCTGAATTAGAGTGCCAATGAGATCTGCCATTAAAAAGATTATGTAAAAATACTGATGACAAATTAAACAAAAAACCTTAGTTATTGCATAGACTCAATAACTATTTTATAAACATAGCAATAAAGTCAAAATAACATCTGATAAAACCTTAACTAACGAAATTCAATTGTACTTAACTAGAAACACATGGGGCTTGCCCTTGATGAGACTAGGCAACGAGTCGACAAAAAAGGGGCGAAGTTCAACAATCTATTGAACATTTTGAAACCAAATGATTTCAAAAGTCATAACAACCATTGTCATAACAATCACAAAAATTTATCAAATATTTACAAAAACAAGACGTATTGAAGACGTTTAAATCAATAGCTATTGAGTAATGTTATCAATTCTTTCAGATATTATTTGTCTTATTTTGGGTTATTATGTAACGCAAAGATGATATATGTTCACTTGGTTCTCATTTGAAAATCATTGGGACCTGTTATTACAGTGGCTAGTGAAAAGACAACAAAAGGAACCACAAATATTGACCACATGGAAGTTTTTATGAAAACGCTTAGCTTCCAATTCACAAAACATTTTTTGAGAAACAAAGAATTGAGACGTATAATTTATTTTTTTGAGACGTTATAATAAAGTGGATTGGACTTGTCTTTGATGAGATTAACTTGCCAAAGCACAGAACAAAAATATTGATTTTTTGGAAAGAGTTAAACTCAAAATATTTAAAAACTATTTGCTATTAACTTACTTTGTTAAGCAGGTTCATTTATACCTCAATATGAGGCTACTGAGACCTGTTATCAATCAAAACAATTCTTAAAGTATAAAAAGAGAAACTTGTGAAAGAAAAAACGAGAAATCCTGTAAAAAAGCGAGAAAAGTGACGAAGCCATTGAAATCTTGAGCTATTCACTTAAAATTTTACTTTAATATGTGTAATTGGGCCTCTTTTCAATTTCAAACGGACTTGTTTTTTTTATAATGCGATAAGATTTTATAAATAACTACAATTGGGTCTGATTATTTTTTTTATAAACACGTATCAAAATCGTTAAAGCATTAGCTATCAAAGGACGGCATTGAGTAGGTCCATTTCAACCTCAATAGGAAGCCAATGTGGTCTGGAATTTTTCAGAATAAGCGTTACCACTACGAAAAAAAACCAATACAGGCAAAAACCAAAAATTCAATATAAATGTGCGAAGAAAATGTCGAAGCCTTTAAAACCGGAAGCTATTCACTGAAAATCTTAGATATATTCAATTGGGCCTCTTTTTGACAATATCGCAGTTTGATACTTTGACAAGACATGAATGAGGAAGAGTAATAAAGAACAAATATCCAAAAATCACAATTTTAATGAAAGCTTCCACTTAAAGTCTTGAAACCATTAAAAAAAACCGTTGAACAGATTTATTCTTCCCTGAAACAGAGAAGGGACCTGATATTTGTTAGACCGAGCTACAGTTTGACAAGTAATAATAAAAAGGACAAAATTCATGTTCGTGTATTTGTTCTTGTATTTGTTTTTTCAAAAATCTAACAGCCATTTGGTATCTACTCAATGCAACAGATAGGTTTACTTAGTCCAACCTATGAAGGCAATCGGACTTTTGATTAATGACACTATGTTTTAGAGTTGGAACTAATAGAGCTTTGATATGAAAATTGTTAGCCTGTAAATGACATGAGAAAATTAAAAAATATTGTGAAATGATTTTAAAAACCTCTCTCCAATAGTTCGAATCTTTTTTATTGTGAAATTCTACGATGAGACCAAAATTAACCTTTCATTGGCTCCCCGTCTAATAAAAACACGTTAATTTCCAAACTGATACCGAAGAATGTAATTTGAAACAACGAAATCGTCGCTTAAAGGGAACCTAATCACATCAAATATCGAAAGTTTACAAAATTTAAATTCTCATTAACTCCTCGACAAAAACGAAATACAAAAACTTATAAAATTTAAAATTCTACGCTTGACCGGATTTCTAAGATGCCACTAACTATAAATATATCAATCGGCCAAAATTGATTGAACAAAAAAAACAGTTGACCATATAATTCCTCCCCTCAAATTGGATTGGAACTGTAAAAACTCCTCATGGAAGATGAAAATCTGCTTAAATATCCTGACTTTGATTTCGCTATCTTTAAACATCCGCAATGCATTGGGTCTATTGCTGTGTGAACTAAGTTCATGAGTGCGAAACATGCGATAAAATGTGAGGTGCAGTCATAAGTTACTTTCAGAACCTTTTCGTTCAGGGACTTGAATCTAATGGTACCCTCGCAGGCGAACAACATCAAATCCCATTGAAAATAATTTTTAAACCTATCAGTGTGCTACTTATTTGATGGCTAGTTAATGACGTGCTAAAATGAACTGTGAACACGCGTTCTTCACTTTACACCTGCGCACCGGAACTGTATTCCGCGAAAAGCCATGGCAAAATCAGTCTTAACTGAATAATTGGTCATGTTTGGTAATTATTCGCCGATGATGCAATGTTACTGTTCCATTGCTCTTTTTGATTTTATAAATGTGCATTCTACTTCACCAAATTTCCAGTTAGTTGATCCTATCGTCCTTTTTCACATTGAGCCTTGATGTAACCTTTGTTTTGCGGACGCCTTCCTTTTATTACTTCATTGGTTACGTTGTATTTTATTATCATTTCTCAATTTATTAATTCAAAATCTTGAGTTTTACTTTTCATTTTTTAGTAAGTCATTTTAGAAACGTTGATTACGAGGTGGAATCAATTACTTCTAAAAGCTAGAAAATCGAACAAACTGCGGAATTTTTCCGTACTGCGTTTCAGATTTTGCAATGTCCAAAGTTCGATGTGTAATTTGTTCTGGTTTCCGCAACCGAGTGACTCAATACAGTTCTAATGGGTTAGACCTGTCCGCCGTAACTCTATCAAAACTAAATATGAAATTATTTCGAACATTTTCGTGCTCCAAAAATAGAAGCAACCACCAATTGAATATCATCAAAAGCTGTATCAACGTCAATTCGGAAGATTTTTCTGAAAATCATAAAAGAATGTCATTTCTGGTGGAAGATCTCAAGTCAAAAGCGTGTCATATCTCTAAAGGTGGATCTCCAAAAGAGGTTGAACGTCATTTAAAGCGAAAAAAATTGCTACCCAGAGATCGTATCAAATATTTACTGGACGATGATTCGCCATTTTTAGAATTATCTCAAATGGCTGGCTACGAATTATACGAAGACGAACTTCCAGCAGGTGCGTTGATTTGTGGCATCGGTCAAGTATCCAGGGTGACATGTATGGTTATTTGCAATGATTCAACAGTTAAAGGCGGAACCTACAGGCCAATTACTGTTAAGAAGCATTTGAGAGCACAAGATATTGCCAAGGAGAATGGATTGCCTTGCGTTTATCTGGCAGATAGTGGGGGTGCCTTCTTACCAATGCAGGCGGATGTGTTTCCTGATCGAGATCATTTTGGAAGGATATTCTACAATCAGGTAAATATCATATTTGATAGCAAAGTTTCAGTTTGGCCTAAGTTTGTTGAAAACGCAAATCTCTGGGGCCTATTGGCCAATATTGTGTATACGAAAATAAATGCCTTGGTTTATCAATACCAATTTCAATGCGATGTCAGTTTGCAAAAATACGAAGACAGAGTTCTGCTATGAAAACTGCTGTGATCTAATGTTGTTAAAATAAATATGCTACGGAAAAACTTATACTACAAAGCTCAGGGTGCAAAAATTAAAATATGCTTTACAACTAGACGTTTTCGGGAACCTCAATTTGATACAAACTTGACATGTGTTCTGATAGCTTTCTGGCAGTTTTCGCTCGTTTAAATAGAATTATATCTTAAAACATGTTTGTGTTAGCAGTGCTCTTTCTGCTTTTAGAATTGTTTCAACTTCATGTAATGAGAGAAGGAGCTGTATGCTGTCCTGGCTTCTTTTTGTTCTGTCATTTTTGATCCCTCTAAATACTGATAAAATGTTAGAAGATAATGATGTTTTTGTTGATCTTTTGTGAAGGTCAAATTCGACGTACATTTGAGATGATTGTTAGTTTTTGTCTCTTGTTCACTCTTGTCATTTGCTATGTGTGTTTGTAGGCTAGAATGAGTGCTCAGGGTATTCCTCAGATCTCAGTAGTGATGGGACTATGCACTGCAGGTGGTGCTTACGTGCCTGCAATGTCGGATGAGAATGTGATCGTACGCAACCAGGGAACTGTGTTCTTGGGTGGACCTCCATTAGTACAAGGTAAAAGTCTGACAAATGCCGTTAATGCTGCTCGAATTTTGGCATTTGCTATTTTTGACTGTTTCATTAAGCTCTTTCAGAGCCCTACTTAGAGCCTTACTAGTCCCTTAAGTATGCGATTCGCAGAAACTGCTCCGAAGATATAAATTCAGATTGTGAGGCCGGTTCTTAGTCTTAAATGTTTGACCCCTCTGTCAACTTTGTTCATGAAATTTCAACTGATTTGCGTACGTGACGTCGTTTGCGTGGAGAGTCTTTTTGTTCGTCCGCGTGATGAAGTTTTTGGTCACACGTGACTTACTCTCAAAAATGAATTCCTGACTCTTTTGGCTTTCTTTTAGTTTAATTCAGAGAGATAAGGTCACGTGTGTGCCACTCTAATTAAAGGTTATATGAGAGCATCTATTAGAACCAGCAATAAGTTTGACAGATTCTTAGTCAAAGTGTAACATCTCGGCATTTAATAAATAGAAGCTTTTTGGTCTGTTTTTTTACTACCTTTTTGAGACTGTAGATCTACGAAGATATTACGGATATTTTCTGACAATCTGTGAACTTTGTTTTTTTTTCATAGCTGCAAATCTGTAAGCTGAGCGGAGATGAATTGTGTTGTTCGTGTCGTTTTTACAGTTCATGGAATTTGAACTGTATTCGGGCGCTGTCTTTTAAGATCTGTTCGCATATTTTCAGGTTTTTACAATTCAAAGAATTTGAATTGTATTGGATCGTTGTCTTTTTTTTAAGATCTGTTCACACATTTTCATGATTTTTGAAGTCAAATTGGAGTAGTGATTTTGGTCACGCCGAAACAGGAAATGGAGCGAAAAGCGAGTGATTTTGCGGCGTGAAATTTTTTTGCTCTAATTTTTAAGTAGAGTGAAGAAACGGTGTTTGAACAAAAATTCGCTTTCTCGCTAGTGGTTTTTTGTTCACATGCGGCAATTTCACTCTGATTTTTATTGTTTTTTCGATTTTTTGGATCGGATTTTTTTTCTAAATGGTTTTCCCAATCCATCCACAGCTCATTCTAGACCTAGTTTTTTGTTTGAATTAAATTTTCATTTCTCGCTAGTGGTTTTTTTCGTTCACATGAGGTACTTTGACATTGATTTTCTGTTTTTTCGTATTTTTTATCTGATTTTTTTTTAAAAAATGGCTTTCTCAATTCACTAATAGTGCATTCTAGGTCTAGTTTTTCTGTTTAGTCAATGAAAATGCTTTGAATTGTACGTCAGGACTTGTCCTGCTATGTTTTTTTTTGTTTCGTCGTGTGACGCTCTTTTTTGTTTTACATTTGTTCACACCGCAAAGCTGAAAAAGTCAAATTTTCTGAGTGTGTTCTCCCTCTAATTCAAATGACTTTTGCACTAAAAAACTTAAATTTAATTTGAGTTAAATTAAGGTCAAATGAACTCATATGTGTGTAAAAGGTCCCTGATAAAAAGCTTCTGCAGAATGAATTTTAACAAGCTTTGAATTTATCGCTGAATGTTTTTGAGATAGCTTTTTGAGCGCCGTCGATACTTTTTTCAACTAGTTTCTGTAGCTGTTTCTATCTCTGTTACACTCAAGTCTATTTTAGCTGTGCCGGCTATGTTTTTTTGGCCGTTGTTGCATTATTTTTATCTCCTTTCTTTTCTAAGACTGTTGAAAAGGATATTGTGTCACCATCCCCCCAGCAGCACTTCACCCTCTCCCTCGCCACGTCACCCCCCCCCCCCCCATCCCTCAATATCCCCACCCCATGCACATCGTTCCGCCTGTAAGCCAGCGTGCCCGACCAACCAACGCCCCTCCCCCACCGCGCTCATCACACGTCCCCTTCAATTAAGATAAATCTAACCTCCCTAAACTGCAGCTAGTCGTCATCCGTTTGAGAGCAATTCGACTGACATTAGTCCGTTATGATTTGAATTGCGCGCATTCAGAATAATATCTGTTGCCGAAATAAAACCGCTTTTGAGCGAAGAAAGTACATAGCCCGTGTAGTGTAGAGGTTAATGTCACCGACTCCTAACCGAGAGGTTACGGGATCGTACCCCTCCCTGATTTTTAAATTCATATCACCTGGTTGACCATGATCTTGGTTCTAGTTGATTGAAATTCATTGCCCGTTAATTGAGTTTGTGAGTTCCTTTTCTATGTAATTATTTTTGTCTTTTGTTCTGTCTGCTTCTGGTGCGCACCCTTTCGTCAACTCACATTTGTTGAGTCAAGCAAAACTGGTTGTTGAACAAGTGTCCTCGCTCATTGGGTGGCAGTAACCCATATCACGAGCAGAATGTGTGAAAGTAGTGGGAAAAAGGTGCTATTCCGCCACTTCCTAATCGGAAGATGACTAAATACCACCTTTTCCCCACTACTCTATATATCTACTACTTGCTTATACCCCCATTTTATTCACTACTATATATTCACTCTAAGTCTAACAATAAATTAAGAAATGGCTTAATTCTAGAAAATAATAATAAGCTCGTTTGCAAATTCGCCGATACATATTCACTCAAAATCTATCATTTTCTGTCTCACTTAGTATCGAGTAAACTATGCTTTTAACAGCCAGTAGCTTGGAACAACCAGAAGCCTGTAACAACCAGTAGCATGGTAAAAACCAGTAGCTTGTAACAACCAGTAGCTCGTAACAAAAATAAAGAATTGAAACAACCACTAGCCAGTAACTCCAGTAACTAATCTTCATTCTGATTGGCTAGTCAGTAACGTGTAACAGGTTACTTCACAAAGAATGTTCTAGAATAATTCTCCATGTGGGGACCTTTATTCTCCACGGCATATTTTGGCTATTCATCATGGCTTTCGCTTGGCTACACAAAATATAACTCATTTGAACAATAACATTTATTAAACAAGCATAATTAAGGCATACGAACTAAATAGCAAAACTTGGACATAAAATATACGGATTTTTAGCAATATCTCGAGAACTAAAAAAGGTATCAAATTCAAACATTCTGAATGGATAACTATTAGTTGGATACACACTCTGTATGAGAATGAGGTCTGTACGCCAAGGGGGTGGAGTGGGGCTACCTTTTTAATTCTATAACCAATCTTTATACGTGGGGGAATTTTTCAAATTTAAATAGCTCCAAAACTGTTGGTTCAAAATTGAGCAAACTTGGCAGTGACTACCACAGGCCTATATTATAAGACATGCAAGAGGAAGGAACGAAATCGGACGGATACTTTTCGAGATATTGAGATTTAAATTTCAGATTGCAGCAACATTTAGTAATGAATGTTATCTTCGCTTCCAAATAAATCTTCAAATATAAGTTCTACGACTCCAGTGTTATGGTCATTGTCATAAATGCTGGAATGGTAAACTCGAATATTCCTTTTTGAATATTCACCAGATTCGTGGAGAAAAACTAAAGCTATTTTAAGCAATTCTCACAAATTTCTTTCAGTTAATTTTTTGTGCATAATTTGCAACATATTTGAGTTATAGTCCAAGTAATTCACATTTGAGTTATAGTCTGACTTCATGTACTATAGGTGGTTGCTAAATATGAGAGAAAGCTAATTTTACGTATTTTTTTCTTTTTAAAAAATTAATTTTTTTCCAAAAACAAAAAAGTTATTAAATTTCAAAATGAGAGAAATCCCTCTTTTAAGAGCGAATCACTCTTTAAGAGCGAAATCGCCCTCATCGGAGTGATGTCCCAGTACAAAATCACTATTTATCGCGCTTAAAGAGTGATTCCCCTCTTTTTAAATAACTTTTAAAATTATCTAAATTAAAAAATTTTTTTATTTATGCTTTTATTTCAAATTATCTATGCTCTTCAATAAATTTATATTTTCTTTTACTTTTTCTATATTTAACCCATTATTAATAAGAAATGATACAAAATTATAATTTTTACACGAACAACTTTCCTCAGTTTGGCTAATAACTAAAGGACTTACAGTCTTGCTTTTGCCAACTAGGATTAATTGTTTTCTCACTCAAATTTCTACTGAATCCTCTAGTTAATTCTACATCTGGATGTTGTTTCTTTACATGAGCCCGTATCCCATCATATCTCACAACAGAAGCACAATATGGACAATTAACTTTAGCTGAAGTACAACTTCTTCATGTATACTTACTCTCATCAAAATCAGTTAGTGGTTTTATATAACTACATTTATTACAACTTCTAGTTAAGACTTCTGGGCTAAGGTTAAGGTTAAGGTTAGGGTTAGGGTTAGGGTTAAGGTTAGGGTTAGGGTTGGTGTTAGGGTTAGGGTTAGGTTTAAGGTTAGGGTTAGGGTTAGGGTTAGGGTCTGAGTTAGAGTTAGAGTCATAGATAGAACTAGAACCAGAACTAGAACTAGATTCAACCCTGACCCTAACCCAGAACAACCACATGGAGAAAAATTATTAGCACAAATACCACTTAGTATTATATTACCACACATACATTTATCCGTTTTATCTTTATGACATGATTCATAATGATATTTTAAAACAGCAATGTTTCCATATCTATAGTTACACTCTAAACATTTTAAAAGCATTTATAATAGGGTAAATTTTAATATTTACCTAATCATATCGCAGATAGGACTTTGTCCATGTTTCACTATCGGTGTAACCGCTTCGCAGAAACTATTTAGCCATGATTTCAATTAAATCTTTAGTATTATCTTTAGATGTGATACACTCTATTAAATATTTATTTCCTAACGTATTGAGTGTATTAGTTTTACATCTCTTATCTAAAATCAATTCAAAGTCTAATTCTTTTTTATCTTTAACAAAATTTTTAATCTCTTCTCTAAATTCTTCATTATTTCCATATAGTCTGGTTAAAAACTTTCCTCCCTTTCTATTCAAAATTCCCATCTCTTCGTTTATATATTCTTCTTGTAGTTTTTCTAAGAGTGTAACAAGTTTACGTGCCCCATTAACTAAACTATTTTTTAGATCAGTATAATCATTTCCCATATAGGACTTTATCCCTGTTTCACCATCGGTGTAACCGCTTTGCAAATAGGACTTTGTCCATGTTTCACCATCGGTGTAAACGCTTCGCGGATCAGTATAATCATTTCCCATATCAGGGAACCTGCTTGGCAGATCTTCTCCATATCCAACGTTAACCAAAGTGTTTGCTCTATTCAACATATTGCTTGCATTCATTGCCACGGCTCCAAAAGTTTTTATTATTGAATCAGGATAAATACAACTAGTTATAACTAAACCCCAACCTATAATTCCACCAATATTTGATAATTGTTTTAAACTTTTTTCTTAAACCATCTCTTTTCTTAAAACATCATTCTCAATTTTAATATCATTTAAGAAGTTTATTCAAATAAAACTGATTATTATCATGATTAATAGTATTTCTATCTGTTGCATTTATCATGAGTGGTTTCATATATGCTATATGTTCATTTATATCTTCTCTTTCTAATTCATCTTTTAAACTAAGAGCTTTTAAATCAAGGAAACCAACTCTTGAATCATATATCATTGTTCTATTACTATTAATAATAATAAAAGTATTTTCCTTCATATTATATTTAATTATACCATAACGAAGTACATCTGACATTCCATCTGTACAATTATTATGGTTAATATTTAACTCACTAATTATTTTACTAAAGTCATGTTCACATTTTTATATCTCATTAAAATTTTTAAATAGATCAGGTCCATTATAAGTTGTTAATAAAATAGTATCACAACTCATTCTTGCCGTATTAATTATTTGAGCTGGTTTATGACACCTTACAATCATTGGAATATTATAATGTCGGCCTTCAGTAAAACAATAAGCTATATCCTTATTTAACCTATCACCCATATCATCAAGTACTATTACACAATTTTGAAATTGATGCATATTATTTTTTGTGATCATATTTATATCACATTTTTTAAACCCAGTATAAATTTTAGTAGACTCAGGATCTATCCAGTCTCTGTCATCTTTACACACTATAACTATTTTTTTAGCTTGCTCTTGGTTTTGGTCTTTGTTTTGGTTTTGGTCCCGGTTTTGGTTTTGGACTGAGTATAATTTTAAGTATTGTCTAATAAAATATGTTTTCCCTGTACCAGTTCCACCATAAACAATAGTATGTAATGGTGACTTTTCATATTCAAATCTAACTAGACTCCTATTCATAAATCCACCAAAGCTTTCTTCTAGTTTTGTGTGTTTACTCGGTATTGAATCATATATTATAAAACAAAGTATAATTAAGAAAATAAAAATTATAACTGCGCTATCTGTCTCCATTTTTATATATAAAATTGATTTAGACTTAGACTTATTAAATTTATTATATAAAAATGCTTATCCTAACTTTTAAGGAATTCAATAATAATTTTATTATTGATAATAGTGCTATGAGCGATATCAGAATAAAAGATATAGGTAAAGATATAAGCCTAACACCAATTGAAATAGTAATGAGAGATCAAACTCCAGATAGTATCCGTGAAACGGCTTCACCGATCAGGCATGGGACGAAATCCTTGGTACCCCAACCTGCTTCGCAGACTACCAATCCTAACTTCAACATTATTGTAAATCTACATCCAACTGATGGTACACATTGGGTTTTAGTTATAAGAAGAGAAGATGGTCCAACATATTACTTTGATAGTTATGGTGTAGAAACCCCACCATTATTCCTAGAAGAATATGTTGATCTAGGCTCTAATGAAAGAATACAACAATATGATGAATCTTATTGTGGGGCTTATTGTTTATATATGATCTATCTTATTGATAGAGGATTTAGAATTAAAGTGCTTTAAATATTCTAGTTAATCAATGTAAATATCGAGGAATGTATAATGAGTGTTTTTGTTTAGGTTGTAATGTTAATGATAATGTTAATGATAATGTTATTGATAATGATAATGATAATGTCATTGATAATGATAATGATAATGATAATGATAATGCTAATGATAATGATAATGATAATGTTAATGATAATGATAATGTTAATGATAATGTTAATGTTAATGATAATGTTAATGATAATGTTAAGGATAAAGATAATGTTAATGATAATGATAATGTTAATGATAATGATAATGTTAATGATAATGTTAATGATGATGATAATTTTATATATCTATTGGAGGAAAAACATGGTGAAACATGGGCGAAGCCTCATCAAAGGGGTAAACCTGACAACAAAGAATGTCCTACTAACACTATCTCTATAAACATAAATGATGATCTACAATCATGGCTAAATGATGATGATATAATTACTGAAGCTGAATTCCCAGATAACTTTAGATGTATAATATCTGGTCCCAGTGAATGTGGTAAGACTTTCTTATTAAAAAAACTAATTCTAGCTAGTATATATTTTCATAAGCTATACATCATTGGAACTACTGGTGATCAATACAATGGATTAGAAAGTTATAATCGACGAAGTCGCAACTCTGTTGACAATAAAGCAATTATAGAATTTATTAAAGATATAAAAGATTTACCCTCTCCCGATCAACTACCAAAAGACTTAAAGCAAGTAATGATATTCGATGATGTTAGAGCCTAAGAACCAGTTATTAATGAATACTTTTGTAGAGTTAGACATAATAATTGCAATATATATCTTAATCAAAACCTGTTCTCTCTGGATACGCAGAGTGTTAGAGACAACTGTAATCTATTTATTTTATTTGAACAGAGAGGTAAAGTCCTAGCATCGATATATCAAGATTTCTTTAATAATGTTGAACTTAGTTATAATGATGTTGCTAATATATGTAATAAGGTATGGAAAGAGCCTTATAATTATAATGTAATTGATATAACTAAAAATATAAATACTATTGTTAAACTAAGAATTAATTGGGATCGGAGAGTTTTGTAGTTAAATTATTTCGATGTCCATGGCTATTATTATAGATAGAGGTTGAACTATAACTATATCATTAACTATCAGGGAACCTGCTTCGCAGATAAATATATTCTAAATCAATTGCAAAGTAAAACTTAATACATCGCCATTGAAGTCTATAGGTCTTCCATGCTCATCTTTAATATGAAACTCTATATATTCTATTCTATTTTTGGCTACATTTTGATACAAGATATTAGTTTGTATAATATTTATCAAGTAACCTGGTGGTTCAGTTAGATTAAAAGTATATAATATATCTATCTTTACCATTATCTTTAGCTCCACATATAATATTGCAATGAATGTTAATATTATTGAAACCCATAGTATCAATATTTTTCTGAGATTTATATTTACCTTTTTTATAAACTAGTTTTCTAAATCCTAGTAATGAGGCTATTGAGTTTTCTATATCAAAGCTGAGTGCTCCTTGTTTTGTTTCCATTAAACATTTCATCGTATTCTTATCAGGTTCTATTATAACATTACCATCAGTTTCTTCTTTTATTAATTCTGCTATGTCAGTTAACTCATATGCCCCCGGTGTAATAGTTGAATATAGCAATGGGATTCCTTTATAATTATAATTAGGTATAGATGTAATGTTTGCGCTTGAGGTAGAGATAGGGTTGGGGTTATGGGTAAAGTTAGAGTCAGAACTAAGAGCCTGAGGTAAAGCTTCTTCACCTTCTATAACAGTACTAGCATACAAGAATTGAATATTTCTCCTATTCACATTAAACACTGATTTATAAACCGATAATCTAATTAAACTTAATTTAGTTGTATTAAGTATAGGTTCACTAAAGTTAAACTTTTCTGTTGGCTTTATCATTCTAAAGTTAAGTGTATGCTCTTCTTTAGTTTTAGTTAAAGCATCATGTATCTTTTGTAGTTCATATAAGATTAAGTTATCCGTCATTTTTTGACTTATAAAAATGGACTTTAATTTGCATACAACTTATGGTTATAATAATGATATACACAAAAGTAAGATTATAAATTATAAACCAAATAATCTGGCAGGAATGAAAACAATCAATACTAATATTAATATCATTCTCAATAGAGAAGAGAATCACTTAAATTTGCGTGATTCCTATCCAAAGATAGAGTTTGTTGTATCAGATGATGCTGGTGGTGTATTTGCTAATGATGCTAACATCAGATTAGTTAATTGTGGTATGATGGCATTGTTTAGTTCAGTTAAGCTTGAAATTAGTGGTGGCAGGACTATAGAATATATAGATCATTGTCATCCTAATCTATTGATGTATAAGTTATTAACTAGTATTGGTGATGAAGAGGAGAGTGTTCTTGTTAGGAATCAGGGCAATAGAGATAGTCAACTTAAAGGTGACCATATTGCTGCTCAACGAGGTCATATGTATATGATGATTAAGATGAGTGATCTATTTTGTTTCGTAAATGATTTAGAAAAGGTTATTTATGGTTTAGGATTTAAACTAATATTAAAAAGAAATAATAATGATAGAGCTCTATATAGAATTAATGCTAATCCTGGTGCAGTTGGTAATGATGGTAATATAGATATTAGAGATATATCATGGTGTATGCCTAGTATTGATCCTGGTATTGACAATAGAATTTTTGTGAAAAAGGGTTTAAGTAAAAAGAATAATGTAGACTTTAGCTATTGTGAAAAAAGACATTTTATAAGAATGTACCCAATGCTACTAACTTCTTGTTTGATCTACGTATGGAAAGTGGGATGGAAAGATCACAATATATAATAGTTGGTTTTGAAAATAATAATGTTAATGAACAAACTCATGATGCAAGTACATTTGATATAATGAATGTTACTGAGTGTTATTGTAAGATTGATAGTGAGTTGTATCCCGAGGATAGAATGAATAATAATTATGGTACTAATAATTATAATGAGACTTTAATAATAATTATAAAGAGATTGTTAGCTTTAATAAAGATTATAATGGGTTACCACATAATATAAAACCGTATATAAATCATACATCATTCAAAAGCAGTTATAGAATATATGTATTTGATACTAGATATCAAAGTGATCATATAGGTCCACAACCAATACAACTTAATTTTAAATTTAGTGCTGCAGTTGCAGATGTTATATATCATGCATTAGTATTAACTAGAAAGGTTATTAGTGTTAATAGTGATGGTAATAAGATGGTTGATATTATATCATAATTTTAATTATAGTTAATGACTTAATCAATCACTAAATCAATGACCAAATCAAGGACTAAATCAATGATAATCAAACTATTTCCTACTAGTCTTAACAAAACCTTTCGCATAAATAGTATCCAGTTTCTTTTTATTATCTAGAGTCAATCCCTTAGCTTCACGTTCAGTTTTAGGCTTTGGCTTAATCGTAGCCTTAGGTAATGGTTTACCCTTAGGCTTAGGCTTAATAACAACAAAGGGATTATACTTTTTAACTTCCATTATTTTTTATGTATAGAAATGAGTCTTTTAAATAAGTTCAAAACTAATTCGTATTGTGTTGGAGGTAGACATTATAGTGGTACTAATAATATAAGTGGAGCTATCACTTCAAAAGGTACTAAAATGTTAAGAGAATCCTGCACTAAATATAGAAGGAATAAATCAATGACAGTATCTGATGCAACAATAGAAGCTGAGATTTCTTCAAAAGTGTTGGTAAAGCTACGGTTAACTTTGGAAAGAAAGTTGCTAATAATCCAGTAAGAGCATTAGAAATAGCAAGTAAAATAGGAAGTGCAGCTGCAAGTAGAAACCCTAGAGCTGCTTTATCAGCCACACCTGATTTAATTAAATTTGCAACTACTGGTGAAGGTTTAAAGGTAGTTCAAAAAGGAAGAGGGTTATACTTAGGAACTAAGAAGAGATAATTATTTGATTATGATTATGAATATATTAAGTTTATGATTATATTTATGATTATGATTATATTATAATTATGATTATGATTATGGTTATGATTATATTTATATTATGTTTATGATTATCGATAAATATTAATACTAATATTATTATTACTAAACATACTATTATTACTAAACACTAATATCTTTAATCTAAAAAAATACTCAGCTTGTTTTTCTTGTTCTTCTTATATTCTTCATATACCTTGACTAATTCATTATATTCATCATTATCTATTTTATTATCTTTCATTGATTTAGTATATAGTTTATCAAACTTGTCGCTAAACTGTTTACTTAAAATATACATTTGTGAATACTTTATAATTTTATTTCTCATTTTAGTATTAATTGTTTTTGTTAATGAACCACAAACAGTTGCCGTAGCAAAAGCTGTTGGTATAGAATAAGGTAATCCTATACCTATTAATGCAACTGATGTTGTTGTTGCCGTTGTTGCAGTTGATGATAATAGTATTTTTGTTATCTCAGCTACGTTAATATAATTAATATAATTTTTATGTCTACTTAACTTCTTATTATAGTTATTAGTTTCAGTTTCATAATAATTTCTAATATCTTTTATAATGTTAATATTATTATTAAATTTATTATTAGCTAAGATCTTTTCATTTATCAATCTTTCTGATACTGATGACAAATCTGGATATAGTAATCTCTCTCTCGGTGCTGTTGGATTGGTCATGGACTGCGTCATAGCTTTGCTTATTTTCATTAGTAAAAAAACTTTCTATTTCTTTCGTTATATCTTCTTGTTTAAAACCATAATGCTTCTCAAGTCTTGCTTGCTCTTTATTATCAACTAACGTACTTCGTAGAAGTATAGAAATTATATATTGTACTTTTGTCCTTTTATTCTTTATAAGTGCTTCATCAACGGCAGAATTAGTCTTTTTATTAATTTTTTTAAATTTTTTTAGACCCGTAGTAAACATATCATCTAAATGTATGTTAGTAATATTTTGATTAAACTTATTATTATCAAATTCTTGTTTTAATTGATTATATTTAGAGATATAATCAGCAGCAACTTTATTACAAAAGTTAACAGTTTTTCTGACTTCATTTGCTGATTCAATAAACTCATTAATTAGTTCATCATTAACTTGAGTTTCATTTAGTTGTAATGTTTTAGTTATAACTGTATCAAAGTCACCCTGTCTTAGTTCAGTTATGTTTCTACTTAAAATGTCTATTTTATTAGAAGAGGATAATAAGTTATTGTCACAATACTCTTTAACAACATCTTCATCTGTAGGAGGATGTCAATTCGTAATTTTATAGGTATCCTTCATATTATTGTTATCATTATCTTCTAGGAATAACCCACGAGCCTTACTTAGTGTTAGGGTGTTTCCATTCCCCATATGATGTTTCGCTTGGTTAAATCTATGTCTTGTCATTGTTTATATTAAGAAATAAATCCGGCTTGCCGGCTTAAGACCAAGGGTCTATATTTAATGATTCTAAAATTATTATTCGATTCAAAATCAAACTCCGATTTTTAATTATTCCTGTTCGTAATATTTACCTTCTATTATATCTCCATTAATATCTTCTATTTTATTTGTTGTTGGTTGTGTTTTTAGAACTTCATTTACTTTAAACAATTCTCTATTCCAATTAGAAGTGTAACCTTTAGACAAGATATTACGTTTATCTGCATTTCTAACATAATCACCAACCTTAAGTTTAGGTTTAATATTCCTATAAATGAAAGAGTATCTAACCCTATCGGGATTATTAGAAGCATCAACAGGTGTCATAGTAATTGTTGAATGAATGTTATTGTTATATGTTACAAGAGCAGCATTTAATTTATTTACCCAATTACCATCGCCATTGATGAACATAGGTTTATTTATCATGTGTAATAATGTTCTATTAAATCTCTCTATGAATACAGCCTTTAAATCACTATAAGTAGAATATAGTTTTGTTTCATATTCTTTAAGTAAAGATTTAAATGTTATATTGTAAAACTCGCAACCTCTATCTACCCATAACTTTTCTGGTTTTCGACTCTCAGAGCCACCCTGTGGATTTTCACTTAATACTATTTTAAAACCATTAGTTATAGATTAACCAGATTTATTCTTTAATGGAATAGCCGATGCGTATTTTGTGAATATATCTATAACAGTTAATATAAACTTATAATTATTATTGTATTTACTTAGAGATGACTTATCAATTAAATCAGCTGACCATGTTTCATCTTTATATAATGGTATTATTCTTTTCTAAACTTTGTTATTTGAGGACTGAATACTTCTTTAGCTAATCCGTGAAGCGGGTTCCCCGATAGTTGTTGTTTTTCCATCATTAATTATTTACCATAGTTAAAAACAAAATTATCTAGTTGCTCTTGATTAATAATATTCATAGATAATAGTTGCTTAGATATATCTAGCATTTCATCATATAATATCATGACCCGCTTTTGTTTCTGGTATTAATAATTCTAGTCTTTCTACTAAATTATTTGGGTTAAGGTTGCTATTTAATCCCCTACAATATACATAATCTTTTACACCTATTATACGTTTTACTGCTCTATATCTAGCACTTTTCTTATCCCCTTTCCTAAATCATATCCAATATCAAATAAAAACCTTTTAATTTTGTTTTCATCTTCCTCGATTTCACCATATTTTATATTTGGGTTAGTAAGAAACTTTATAAACACATCTGAAAATTCATATATAATATCCTTAACTATAAATGCTTTTTCTTGATAAATTAGTTTAACACCATTCATTTCAAATTCAGCGATATCTAAATTTCCGAACTTTAACTTTAATTGAGGGTTAGATTGAACTGACATTAAATTAATAATTTGAGCTGTGTCTTTATCTGCTAAAATTCCTGGTTTATCTCGAGCTTCCTCTACAGCTTTGCCATTGGACTTCATTAAAGCTTCATTAAACTGGGAGCTAGCTTGCTGGATCATCTTAGTTTGTTTTTCTAACTCTTGATTTTGCCAATCTATTGCCCTTAATGTTTGTTCACTTAATGCTAGATTGTGTTCACTGTTCGCATTTAAAGTTTCAGTCAAAGGATCAAATAACTCTTCTATTTCACCATAATATTCTTGTTGATTAATTTATCTTCTAATCTGTTCTTTCTGTTCTGTTTCTCTAGATAGTTTAATTCTATAAGTGTTTCTAGTTTAGTCATTATATATATATATATATATATATATATATATATATAGAAATATTATTATATTAAGTAGGTAGGTTATTATATAATCTAATAGCGGTTTCAATAAACTTTCTATCTTCCTTAATTGTTAATTCTTTAATATTATTTATTAGTGCTTCTAATGATTCTTTACTTACATCTAACCCTAATTTTATTAATAGCTCTAAGGTAGTATTATTAATCAGGGAAGGGCCTTTGGCCTTGGTTCCCCAACCTGCTTGGCTTGCCACAGACAAAGTTTGTTCGCAGATTTTATTTACTAGATCTCTTTTGAATAGATACATGTTCTCATCTAGGGGATAATTTTTTCTATTATTTACATAAAATCTTTATCATCAAAATTACTTAAACTTCTTTTACTTATCTTAATTGTGGCCATACAATTCCTATTTTTTGAATCCTGCTTTCCTCTACTATCCTTTCCTTATTATCTATTAGAGCATTATAATATTCCTCGTGCTTTCCATTACTTTCTTTCTTTATTCCTTTCTCTTTTGCCCCATAGTTCTTTATACTATATGTTTTGGGTTTTAATACCACGAATTCTTCTATAATCTTACTACCTAATTCGTTTTTAAGTTTGCCCGGTATCTTATTATTAGTTTTTATTGGTTTATCTAGATTACTCAGATCCATGTGCTCATTGTCGACCTTGCCCTCGCTAAAACTTAACACGAAGCTATCCGTTTCCATGTAGTGTAACATTATATCTTTAAGCGAGGGATTTAATACATTATAAATGAAGTTATACATATGAAGCTAACTGAGCTCTAGTACTGTAGATCCTAAATAAATCGGCTTATCATATTGTTTTTCTTTTTTATAGAATTCTATTAGAGTATACTTTTCATATCTAATTACATCTTTACATGTTGGTTTACTAACAGCTTTAAGTATTTCATAATCATCGGTTAGAATCTTAGCTTCTAGATACTTTAATGGATTCTCACAACTTTTACCAAACAATGAATTATTCATTAACTTAAATATATCTTTCTCAGGTTCAGTTTTAGCTTCAGCTCTCATTTTTGTATTAATTTCAATGTAGTCTCTAATTATATAATCTTGCTTAAATTTAGTTATTCTATGGACTTTAGTAACCTTTATACCCATCTCAACAACAAACTTTAACATCCGATAGTGTATTGGGTATTCACATTTATTATTCTGATCTAATATTAGTTTCTTGCTTTTTGATGAAGTTGGGGGTCTTTGTTTGTATCCCAGTTCATTATTCTTTACTTCTCTTCCATGGGGTAGTAGTTGGAAGTTGCTAGTTCTCTCTTTACATTCATTAGTGTATTCTAAATCACAGATAAGCCAATAGCCATAATCTTTAACATCTGAAGTATTTAATACTTCATCTAGAGTTGTATTGGAGTACTCAAAATCTTTATATGGTAGCTTTTGCATTAGTGCATAACGGTATAAGTTATTGGCATCAATGTACTAGATAGACCTTCGGTCATGGGACTTCGTCCATGCTTCGCCATGCTCTGCCATTGATCTTTGACTTTGACTATAGCTTTCTATTTGACTTCTAATATATCTATCACCCATAACACCACATATGCCACCTCTCATTGCACTAATGAAGTCTTTTATTATTTGCTCATGTTGTTTTGTGTCTAATTCAACGTTGCTTAGTTTTAGGAAACAATCGAAGCTGTAGCTTGGTAGACTAATATAATGTAGAGGATTGAGTTTATATGTATTCATGTTTAGTTTAACAAAGATTGAAGCGATCTCCTAATATGAATATATCATTTTCCATATATTCTAATGTTAATTCTTTACCTGTTTTATTACTATTATAATTATTAAAATCATCTACTTCATCTTGAGTTGGTAACTTAGTTGTTAGTGATGATCTAAAGTCTTGAATTGATAGATTGCCTAATTTAGTATTATAGCTACTCTCATCCTTAAAGTATTCATAAGGATATAATGTTTTATTTTTTTATGTTGTAAACTTTTGCTATTTTATCAAGAGACATTGTCAAGAAACTGTAACTATCTATAAACTTTAATATGCCTACTCTAAACATTCTAGTTTTACCATTAGTACTAGGTAAGATATCAATTCTTCTCTTGCTATTATTCTGTTTAAATATCTCATTAAATAAAAGATTGAAGTCATAGCATTTACCATTATGAAATATTACTGGAATGAAATTTTGATGTTTATAGTTCAAGTTACAAATATTACATGCTGGACCTCTATATCTACCTGTTTGATGACAGTGATCTCTAACTTTATTAACACAGTTTTTATTACAAATGTGGCATATATCATTAGCATGATACAATTTATCTTCTTCTGTAAATATCATTGCTTTGTTTATCTTAATACTATGTTCTTTTTCTGTTTCTAATAAATCTCTAACATAATCTTTGATGCAGTCTGGACCAAAGTATGATCTGTTATATACTTCATCTTTGCTAAGCACTTCATCTTTGCTAAGCACTTCATCTTTGCTATGCCAACTATAACCAATAGCAATAGGTACATGTTCAGATATCTTATATGTATTGCTGCCAATCTTTTCGTCTGTTCCTTTCATGTAACATTCCATATCACTAAATATAACAATATTCACTTCTTGTTGTCTATGTTGATTCTTGACTTTAATTTGTTTTAACTTAGGGCAAACAATCTTTGGTTTGATTTGGACACAGCATTCATGTGTTTCATGTTTATATTGAGAGCTAAACCAATATGTGCAATTATCACAAAACCAGAACTTTGCATGTTTGGTGTTAGGTCTTTCTAGTAAAACTTCTACATTTTTAATTAGGGCACAGTGTTCATTCCAAACTAGAATCCTATCATTTTGTCTATCTTTTACAAAGTTAGAACTTTTCTCTAAGCGTTCTACTTTGGCTATGGTACTATCTTGAGCAGGCTTGTAAAGCCAAATATTGATATTATATTTATTTTGGATTTTTGTTGTATAATCATATGCGGTTTCATTTTAATCCCAGTCATCGACTAGATTATTAATATACTTATTTTCTCTTAGTTGCATGTTCAGTTACAGGATGCAAGCCATTGGTTTAGATTCAGTCGGTGATCTTTATCCATATATTCATCGGCTCTAAAGTTTATATTAGTAGTCTTTTCTTCTTCTGAGTCTCTCTTCTTATATAAGCAGTTGGCGGTAACTTTATATTTATATGATTTAAATGGTTTAAACTCGTCTAATATGTAATCTACTGGTTCATTAATATCCTTGATAAAACTACCATTAGATTTAGTAATATATAACTTCCTTTGATTAAAGCTTGATTTAATATTATAATTATTGTTTAAAACAACGTTTTCTCTCCAGTGTTTATTCGTGTGAGTTTGTAGACCTATCAGATTTTTAATCTTATCGCCACAAACCCAGCATGTTTCAGTTTAAGTTTCAGTTTTAATAATATACTTAGTTTTAATAATATCCTTAGTTTTGGTGTTAGTTTTAATAATATAATCATCTTCATGCGAATTATACACCCTCTCCGAGATTTCTTCTTCTTCAGACTCAAACATTTTCTCCAATAGTTCCTTATGTTTGAGATCGTATGATTGATGCCTGTATAAACCCTTCTTTGATTCAAAGGATAGATTACAGACATCGCAGAAGTTTATGACACTAGTATTAGTTGATTGAGACATGATGTATTTATTTAGGGAAATAATCAAAAAAAAAATTTTCGAAAAATGAAAATGAAATGCAATAAGTGTTTGAATAAACCTTGGAAAGAATGTTGTAATAATTGTAAAGAATTAGAATATTCTTGTTATGTATGTAAAAATTTGGTTAAAGTGAAAGATTATATAGAACATTTGGGATATCATTATTCTGATCCTGATCAATATCTAGTATGTAGTATGTGTAATGTTTATAAACATATATCACTATATAGATTTAGAAATAGGAAATGTAGACTATGTATTTATCTTCATAGATATAGATATGGTCATACTAGAAATCAATTCAGAGAGCATGTTTATAAGTATAATATTCAAGAAGCTAATTCTTCTTCTTTTAATTTATCTTTCATGTAGTTTTTGGGTTTTATTGATATTAATTTTAGATTTAGACCTTTTTTCTTAATTAATACCAGATTTAGAATAAATAAAGAGTGAAAATCACTCTTAGAGTAATTCATAAAATAATGATTGATTTTGATTGGTTTTTTGATTTTGATTGATTTTTGATTGAATATAGAGCTAATATATAGTAGTGGATAAAATGGGGGGTATAAGCAAGTAGTAGATATATAGAGTAGTGGGAAAAAGGTGGTATTTATTCATCTTCCGATTAGGAAGTGGCGGAATAGCACCTTTTTCCCACTACTTGTGAAATATAGTTTGAATTTAAAGTGTCTTCGCTTTTAAGTTTAGTTTTTAATCTGCTTGAGCTGTAATTATTGTTTTTAGCCGCAACTGGTGAAATAGTCTCTGCTGAGGATCTTGGTGGTGCTGATGTTCATTGCAAATCATCAGGTGTCACAGATCATTATGCTGAAAATGATTTCCATGCTCTACAAATCGCCCGTGAAATTGTCTCCAATTTAAACCGATCACCCAATTCATCAACCTCGAACGTTTTTGAAGAGCCGTTGTATAACTCTGGGGAAATTTACGGTATTGTTGGCGACAATTTGAAGAAGTCTTTTGATGTTCGAGAAGTAATTGCGCGAATTGTCGACGGCAGTCGATTTCACGAGTTCAAAAAACTTTACGGCGATACGATTGTGACTGGATTTGCCGAGTTGTTTGGTAATAAAGTGGGAATTATTGGGAATAATGGCGTTTTATTCTCTGAAGCTGCATTGAAAGCGACGCATTTCATACAAATTTGTTGTCAGAGGAAAATTCCTCTTTTATTTATGCAGAATATTACAGGTCAGTTATGATTTGCATTTAAGTATTAACTCCTAAGCGAGCATAGTAATTGAAAATTAGATCAAATGTAGACCAATATTTTTTATTCGAGAAACCTAATTTTTCGCTTTATCATCTTTGATAGATATGCGGGCAGAGCAATTTTGGCAAATAAGGAATGGACATCCGAAAACACGATCAAAAGAGAAAATATTTTTATACTCAAACGAATGTAATCGCCAGCGTTGCCGATCTAATTTTTTCTACCGAGTTACAAACTTCAACTATTCGATGTCACTGGCGCGTGATTTTCCCAACTATAACCCATATTCAAGTCCTCCCAAATTCAAAAGAGAAGTCAAAGAATATCTATTTGATTTAGCTAAGAAGTATTTTAATTACAAATCATACCCATGTGGATGGACACTGTTTGAGGGAAATCAAATTCTAGCCCCGTTAGGGACTTACTAAGCTTGGTAAAACCAAGTTTAGTGAAATTCATTATTATTATTATTATTATTATTATTATTATTTTTATTATTATTACTATTATTATTACTATTATTATTATTATTTTTATTATTATTATTATTATTATTATTATTATTATTATTATTATTATTATTATTATTATTGTTATTGTTATTATTATTATTATTATTATTATTATTATTATTATTATTATTATTATTATTATTATTATTATTATTATTATTATTATTATTATTATTATTATTATTATTTTTATTATTATTATTATTATTATTATTATTATTATTATTATTATTATTATTATTATTATTATTATTATTATTATTATTATTATTATTATTATTATTATTATTATTATTATTATTATTATTATTATTATTATTATTATTATTATTATTATTATTATTATTATTATTATTATTATTATTATTATTATTATTATTATTATTATTATTATTATTATTATTATTATTATTATTATTATAACTTTTTAAAAAAAATTTTAAACTTTACTTTTATTTCACTTTTATTAAAAAGTGAAATCATGGGTGTTGTAATCGAAGGTTTAAATCTCAAATCCGTAAATTTTCAATGGATCGACGTGAACTAGCACATCTTCCGAAGGTCCCAAACTTGCTAGGATCGTGAAACATAGACTCGATATTGTAATACTTGTGTTATAGGGTTTATGGTGGGTAAGGAGTACGAGGCCGGGGGCATAGCCAAAGATGGAGCTAAAATGGTCACTGCTGTCTCGTGTGCCAATGTGCCCAAAATCACTCTAATCATTGGTGGATCATTTGGAGCAGGTTTGCATAGATTCATTCTGCTCGATAGAAATTCTACTCTTTCCCAAGAACAAATATGCTTGAAAATTTTGCAGTTTTTGAGTGACAACATGAAAAGGATCTCCCCTTGATTTTGTGCAAGAGTTTGTTTCGAGAATGCTGCTCATTTTTTATGGCTATTTAAAAACTGTGCTCATATTTTTAGTCAAAAGTGAATTCCAGTGAGTCAATGTCAATGTCAAAAAGTTGGCTGGTTTCGCTCATTTTTATGTTTAAATTCATAGAATTGCTAAAATAATTAATACATTTTTGCGTGTCATTTCATTAACCCTGAATGCAATGCTAGCGTCTGAAAGCCTGATATTTAAGGTAACTATGGCATGTGTGGTCGAGCTTATAGTCCGAATTTCCTGTACACGTGGCCTAACTCTCGTATTAGTGTGATGGGCGGAGAACAGGCAGCCACTGTGCTGGCCACAATCCAACGTAACCAGAAGGCCAAAGAGGGACAGGAGTTCACGAAAGAGCACGAGGACAGGATCAAAAAGCCAATCATTGCCAGTTTTGAAAAGGAAGGTCGGTGATACGGTTTTCAATTGTTTCCTTTTTCCATATGCTAAGGAAGTGAACGTTAATATCAAGTGCTCATGGTAATGTTTAAAGAACTCAATAACATTTTTTGAAAAGAAACTGGACAACCTGGATGGTTGTCTAGAAGTTTGGTTGATTATTTGAATGCATCACTCTGGTTATTGCATTATATGCTGCGAAGTTAATCCTATAATAGATGTCAGAATATTCCTATTCATGTCACCGAAAACTTCATTTCGGAGTTTTCTGTATCTCCTGATTTGCCCAATTTTCTGTGTCTTGCCATTATGACTACTATTTTGTCCACCGCTCACTGGTGAGGTAAATATCAAACAAACTTCTCAAATGCCAGCGGGACAAACTAAATTCCTGCTTTATTGCTTTGCTGAGCGTAGTGCTTTTCTAAGCTGGCACGGCTATTCCAAACCTCTTAGCCGCGCCGCATGTGATAAAAGATCTATTTGCAGTGCAAAGATGAATTTAACGTAAAAACTAATGGTTGTCCTGCATCCAACTCGGCTTGTTGTTTTTTAATAGCCGCCCTCATCTTCTCAGCCGGCTATTATAGCGCTCCTATTTTTTTTTACAATTCAAAGAATTTGAATTGCATTGGGGCGCTGTCTCTTTTTTTTTTAAGATCTGTTCACACATTTTCATGATTTTTGAAGTCAAATTGGAGTAGTGATTTTGGTCACGCCGAAACAGGAAATGGAGCGAAAAAGCGAGTGGTTTTGCGGCGTGAATTTTTTTCGCTCTAATTTTAAAGTAGAGTGAGAAAATGGTGTTTGAACAAAAATTCGGTTTCTCGGTAGTGGTTTTTTGTTCACATGCGGCAATTTCACTCTGATTTTTACTGTTTTTTTTCGATTTTTTGGATCGAATTTTTTCTCAATGGTTTTCCCAATCCATTCAAAGCTCATTCTAGGCTTAGTTTTTTGTGTGAATTAAATTTCATTTCTCGTTAGTGGTTTTTTCGTTCACGTGCGGCATTTTCACATTGATTTTCTGTTTTTTTTTCTTATTTTTTTGTCAGAATTTTTTGAAAATGGTTTTCTCAATTCACTCTTAGTCCATTCTAGGTCTGGTTTTTCTCTGTTTAGTCAATGAAAATTCTTTGAATTGTACGTCAGGACTTGTCCTGCTATGTTTTTTACTTCGTCGAATAAAAAATTGTTTCACTTTACCTCATTTTGCCGCCTTTTCAACATTTTGCGTGAAATCTTTTTGACTTCTCTAGGCTAGTTTCTCTCTTCTCTCATTCTGCTAAAAGTGATTTTGAACATCAGTTGCTCAGCAAAGCAATTCAAAATGAACAGTCAGTATAAAAAATTGAAGTCAGAAATAGAAACGGGATAAACCCATAAAGCCCAATTTTAGATGCCCGCTATTTGAACTTCGGTCCTATAAGTATTAGTTACCTCTCTCTAATGTTTATTGTTATTGATAGTAGCCCCTGTATCCTCTCTCTAAGAAACAGAAGTATGTTCAACTACGAAATGCCATCAAAATAAATCGGACTTAAGAAATCTTTTTTTTTCAATGTCTTCTGTTATTTCAATCCCAGTCATGCTTATTGGAATCAACGGCGGCTATTTTCCGGCAATCTGCCGGGTATGTTTTTGTAACAAATAAAATTATATAACCATATGGTTAAATATACTTGAAACAAAAAACACTTCAAATCATTCAAACAAAATAATAAACATCAATCAATTGTCTTAAAAAAATCACATTATAAAATTTTCGTCCAATTGTTTTCTTCCTAAAAATTGAGAGAAGAAATTAAAAGTCATTAACAGATCACATATTAACAGTTCACTATTTACAGTAGATTTCATTCCCTGCAAATGTATTCAAAAGTATATTAAAGGTCAAGAACAGTATTTACTAAAATGCTGACAAAAAATTATTTCTATCAGTGCCAGTTAAGAACAACAACAAATTTAAAAAGGAGATGAGAGAAGTTTTGATACAGCGAAGGGTTTGCTACAAACCAGTAATCAACTTAAATGGGATAAAGATTATCGAAACGTAAAACATCTAAATGAAAATCAAACAAAGGAGAATCAACTTAAAGCCTCCCTTCCTCGACAATAGCCCCCATGGAAGACTCAACTGGCTGCGGTCGTCGGAGCGAGCGGGAACCGCGCAGGCAGAGTACGGAGCTCTGGAGTAGCTCAAAGCTGATTTTCGTTCGGATAAACATGATGATGTTGGCGTAGGAATCGCCGTTCTTAAGGCTCAGTTTGCTGGCAACTTGCTTTATCACCCGAGTTGCTGAAGGTTCTGCTCCTCCCGTGCAAGAAAAAATTAATTGACTGAAAGTGACCTCGACATTTATAACTCGAGGCTCGTGTTTCAATTTTTTGATATTCTCATAGTAGCTATACGCGTCTTCGATTTTTATCGGGCAGCTTTTCGCAAAAGGGTTGGAAATTTTGCATCGAAGAATGTTTTTGTGAATCTGCTGACCCAGAGGCCATTGGCTTTAATATCGAATTGTGCGTCATCTTCAGTGCTGTTTTTTTTATTTGCGGAGGACTCGCATTGCAACGGCAGAAAATTGGGATCGATTTCAACGTCAGAACAAATTTCCTCAAGCAGATTGGCGAAAGAGTCACGGATGTTGTTATGTCTTAAGTGGGTATGGTATAACTGACTCTGGGACAGTGACGGGCATGGGCAACTGTGAATGGCTCGCCACAAACAGTTGGACGCAAGTTTGGGGGGCTCCCAAGCATGCCGAAGGGCGATACCATATCGGAATTCAGACTTGGACAGATTGAAGTTACATTTTTCAATGACACGGCATTAAGCCAGCATGAAACTCCCTTTTCAGAGGCTAAGTCAATTGCAAACATTTTGCTTGCATTCAAACAATTTTTAATGCTGGATTTTTTTCTCATGTTCACTGATTTATCTTTTATGATCTTCTCAACTCTTTTTAATTGTTCGGACTCGAAATTTGATACGTCCCCGAGGGATAGCGGCTCTGAAATGGATTTTGAACGACGTTGATATTCGAGAATTATATCTTCAGGACAAATGATGCTGAGTCTGCCTTCGCGTACGGGGAGTGAAAATATGTCGCGATAGGTCTCGTCATAATTGGTGTTATATACAATGTTAGGGATTAGTTGATCATTGATAACTTTCCCGGCTTCTTCCAACAAGTTGAATGTGTGGCGTTGTCCTCGATAAGAAGGTTAATTTATGTTGCACGTCAAGCATTTGTACACATTTTGAGGTGCAATTTTCGCTGTTTTGCTAATTTTTGCAATATACGTAGATAGTTTTGCTTTTGATCATCTATGTATTGTCTGCAGGAGTCTACGTTTCCGATAAGATCCAAGGACTCTTTGATCCATCAATAATACCTACTTCTTCACCTTTAAACACATTTTTTGCGTCATTGACGAACTCCTAAAAATAAAAACTTTTGAAAGCTCCTGCGTTGCTATTCAAAGGAGTTTTTTTATGTTGTGAGAGCAAGAAATCATTCAACGTTTTCTTAGAAATGTTTTCATTTGTTTGCCAACCGGATCCATTGTGGTAACTTATTCAATTTTTGTACGCATTACCTCGTCTATAGTTATTGTCGAGTAGCAGACTCTTCTGTTAACAGACAGTTGCTGCATGAAGACAGTATTTTTCTAATGCAATTGTGCCGCCCTATGTACACACGGTCGTAGCATGATATAGCGTGGCCGATGTTTGTCCAGAAAAACCAGACCTGCAAAAAGGAGGCATTTCATTTTATCTTCATACCCGGGAACAGCAAGTTGGTACTTCATGACTACTCGAAATTCGTTCGATGAAACATGTAACTGGAGATTCAGAAAGCCACGCTCCTGATTGAGGTAGATAACGCTAGTGACCGCGCTTTCGTCCTTGGTGAACTTTCTGTCGTGGAAGCCCAGTAGTTGGTTGGAGAATTTGAGTTACTATTACTTTTTATTAAATCATGGCTCAGCTACCTAATCAAATCGTTGTTACTATCACGTGTGTTTAATTCCATTTTCGTCATTGTCAATTTTGCGTGAGTTTTTAAAGGCACAATCTTATTGGTAACACTTTCTTTACTGTGGAGATTAATTAAAGTTGCATTATCAATTGTTCAGTGAGATGGGTTGCCGCTTCATCCCACAACCCTTTTGATAAAACCAAGGGCCTCTAGTCGTTTTCGTTCGCTGTCATGCTATTTTAACACACCGATGTTTCAGCTGCCATACTAACCCCACATTGATTGCTTTCAACTTGTCAATCGCTCGCCTCATTAGCACGCCGCTTTTCTGATTGGGAGACATGCTTGATCGCTGTATGTCAAAGTGCAATCAAGTATACCTTCAGAAGTGGTAGGAGGTTATCAAAACACTCTAAGGCATTGAGAGCATCGATAGAAAGTAGTTGCATTGAATAGAAAAAAGAACATCTTTTTACACCACGACAGTGCCTTAAAATGTCCATAGCACCTTGTGTATCGTTCAGAAAAGTCAAGTTGTCCGATAAAAACTAAATTTTGCAAAATAGTTTTGGCAAAGGTGAGGCTACAAAGGGTTGTGAGCCTTTATTAGTCCCTATAACTTCGCTGTCAGCAGTACTCATTTTCTCAACAGACCAAAGCTCAAACATCATTTTTGTGCTCTATTTTTTCTTGAGATAAAGATCTACTAAGACTTCGCTCAACTGATTTTTGGTTGCTGCTATTGTTTCATCGTTATACTATGAATAATGCAAATGGTTTGTTGTCTTTTGCTTAGATTCAACAATTATTGGCATATTGTTAATGAAAACAGATGAGGTCCCTAGAAATTTACTTGTTGCACCTCAAAACTGACTGCTTACTGTTGGTTACAAAGTTACTTTTGCAAATAACAATATTTTTATTGTTATTTGCTCTAGGCATACCATTTTTAGCACTGCTCAGAAGATTGCTCCGTTTGATTTAGTTAAACGCAAGTCAATATGCAAAATACTTCCGCTTCGTGCGTTATGCAGTTTTCTTAATGTGTTTTCAAGCTTCCACAATGCTTTCGGCAGCTCCTTTAACCGCGACTCCAAGTAGTCTTGGTATTAATGGCTCTTGTTAGTCCGGGCCTGCTTCCGTTGAGATGCATTTTGCCGCCAGACGCGGGAGAATTTCATCCACAGCAATTGGACTAACCCTAGTTTTCCTTTGTTGAGTGCTGTCAAATTAGGACTGTAACAAACTGTTGCAATAAAACGTGGTAGTTGACCCGTGCTGGCTGTTGACCTCTAAAACGTTAAAGTTAGAAAATTATTTAATCTGCGTAAGCAAACACTTTGCCATGTCAAAGTGGTTTGAGTACTCTAATTCTTCAAACTGATCATGACCTTTTTTCAGTGGGTTGTAATTTTTCAAGATTGTTACGCATTTAGCTAATGGCGTGTGCAAATCCTGTGGTGGCTGAGCATACTAACTCAGCAACAAAATTGAATAGCGTTTCAAGGCCATTTCAAGCAGTGAAGTTAGAATGGCATGACAAGCGAAATTTAATGCTACATTCTATCAAAGCCATATGGATTTGTTCACTTTGTTCAACATTTATATTTACTAACTATTATCAGTACGCAATCGCCATACATGAAGTTAAACTGAAACTCAAACTCGAACTACGCTTTGTTGCCACATATTAACGTGTTCACAATCACACAAATTTTGCTCAAACGGAGTAAGAGATACCAAATTGGTATGCCAGATTCGATGAATTTTGCGATTTTTTACCAATTCGGAGAATGCAGGGCACCGTATAACGTATCCCGATCCCCCAACTCAGTGCCTTCAGGGAATCTTACAACATAGTGATCTACAACCAATCAACAGTTCAATTTGACATGTAAACCCCACGTGACTAGCAACATAAAAGGAGCTTGAAAAACTACCAAAAATCAGTTTAAATTTTTCAATTTTGGCTAAATTAAACTGACATACATTGCGTATTGAAGCACATTTCTTCAGTGGTAAATTACTTGTTATCATGTCTTGTTTCTGTAGATCATATTAGTGATTGTACAGTTTTAACCTAACTTTGACTTGTGAAAAGAGAATTAACTTTGATATTCTCAAAACTTTCTTTCTGAGGAACAAAGTTCCTCAGTAAGAGAAAATCTATGCAAAGCTTATAGTCAGTTTCGCTCACTGGTTTTATCGAAGCCAAGCATAGTTTTGATATTTGTGGATATTGAAGCCAATTGAGAAACAGAAAGTTGTTTATAAAATTGAATCAGATTTGTTATATCTGAGTCGCTTTGAAAGCGCCCCCTTAACGAGGAGGTTCGCTACAAACTTGAAATTTGGTTGACAGTTACTTGAAGTCCTCCTTAACAAATTGTTAGGAGCCGAATTTGCAATTTCGAATTATAAGTTGAGTTATTAACAAAAACCCAAGCCAAAGTTGTATTGTTTCAATTTGAATTATTTTGTTATTCTGAGAGAAACAAGTTGGTTAAACAGCAAAGCTGAAAAACTAGTTATCAGGACTAATTAAGCAACAACTAATGCAACGGTAATCTACAGTATAGCGGATAATACAGTTCACAAAATCTTACTGCCAAAACAAAATATCCGGACAGATTTGAAACCGCTGAAACGAACTGGGCGGTGTAAAGTTTTCCCTGTCTTTGATAGGAAAGCAGCCGTTACAACTCCGTTCGAGAACGACCAAACTAACACTGCAGACAGTATTTTAGCACGAGCTGTCGAGGTACTTAATGAAGAATTGCTAGTTGACTTTGATTGTTTTCTTGATTGTGCTTCATCCCAAAATCCTCCGTAATCACCTGTCTGCCAGCGTTCAAATTTGTGCCACATTAACTTTTTTGGTGTGGTTGCTTTTTGACTCCTTTATTAGATGCCCCACGAGGCACTTGCTATTAGCAAAAAAAATCTGCAGTTGAGAAGGCTGTCTGTGCCTGATATGCACCCCTTTGCAACCTTTGAGAGCATTTCTGACCGGATCTGACAATCTAAGATGATACGTTAGAGATGGTTTTCATCGTTTGAACGTTGGTCAGACTGAAAACCTCGGTCTGGTTATTCAATTTGAAGAACAGGAGTAACACTGTGTTTTGTTCATTTAGAACTAGCACCATTTGCATTTTCAACGAGTATATCAACCTGGGTAGTTACTTCAGGAACCTGGGTAGTTACTTCAGGAAGGACCAATTGATCAAACTCTGCCTCATTGAAACAACCTATCTAATGTTGGAGACATCCTGTTGGTGCTCTAGAATCGATGTTTTGTACAGCCGCTCCCATTTTTCTGGTTAAAATTAGATACTTGCAGCGAGTAATTAGTTTTACGCCTGTTCGTCTTCGATGCCCAAATTCTGTATTTGCTGAGTAAGTCTTGTCGAATATGTACACCGCAGTTGTACACTCTTGGATATATTCAGTTTCTGTTTATTCAGCTGTTGTTTTCTACTCCTTTTCTTTGTGTATGTTGATCCCCAATTTTGTCGAATATAACGATATGGCAAAACAACTATAGAACTCAAAATGCTTTGGTAAGTTGTTCAATTTCATTTTGAAGGAAGAAACTTGATCCCGCGTGCAAAAATTCATTAGTTCTTCTTGCTGAAAAAATTAGGGTCTTTCCCATTATAGCCCCCCATGAAATTATAGTCCCCCATTATGGTATATTTACCATAATGCCATAATGGGGAGTATATGTTATGTAAGCTGGTGGGGGGGGGGGGGGGGGGCTATAATGGGAAAGACCCAAAAAATTATTTTAGCGGCGAAACATGATTTTGCCTATTCCGCTAAACACTTTCGCAGCAGCAGATTAAATTGGGTGGGTTTTCTGCAAATTTTGATTTGTTTCTAGGTCATCCATATTTTGCAAGTGCCAGACTGTGGGATGATGGAATAATTGACCCAAAAGACACTCGGCAGGTGTTGGGTTTGAGCTTACAAGCGACTCTTCAACAGCCTGTGAAGGACACTCACTTTGGAGTATTCAGAATGTAGAACAGAGATGGTCACACCACTTATCATTGGGAAGGAATTGTGACAGACTTAGCCATTTATGTGCAGTAATAGAAAAATTTATATTCATTCATGAAAATGTTTATTCAAGTTACGCAATCTTAACTTTATCATATTCATTTGTTACTGAAGCTTCGTGTTTTGAGGCTGTAGTGTAAAACACACTAATTAAGTAAGACGGAATTTCCTCTATAACTAACTTGTCAAAACAATGAAAACTCAAAAATATAGAGAGATAGATATACAGAGATATTGGTTTTTGGGACAAATTTTAAAACAGAAAAATGAGAGGTTTCATACGTTGAAAGAGGTTCCAATAATGTGACTAAAGTCACATCATTAATGTGACTTTGAACCCTCCGCCTCTGTTGTTTATTCGATTACCACATCAACACAACAATTTCACACTCATCTGACGCTTTCAATATTAGCACAGTTGAATGGTTTACCATTTTATGATTCGTTTCAGATACACAATGTATCATTTCTACTTGAAGCTCAGCTTAATTTTATTCTTCGTTGCCTCAAATGATGCGCTCAAAAGGACCGTAAGTGAAGTTATCAGTTACTCAATGAATTGCTGCTGTTGCAGTATTTGGTTTCTGTGTATGAGAAATCTTTGAAAGGATGCATTTACATGTACCTTCGCTGTATTTGAATTAAGATCTTTCCAAGAAATCCCATTTAAAGAAAGAAACAGTTAGAATGAAATTGGCACAATGCATGTTTTTTAATTATAGCTGCAAAGCTGTAAGCTGAGCGAAGCTATATTGCGGTGCTCTTGCTTTTTTTACAATTCAAAGAATTTGAATTGTATTGGGGCGCTGTCTTTTTTTTTAAGATCTGTTCACACATTTTCATGATTTTTGAAGTCAAATTGGAGTAGTGATTTTGGTCACGCCGAAACAGGAAGTGGAGCGAAAAAGCGAGTGGTTTTGCGGCGTGAAATTTTTTTGCTCTAATTTTAAAGTAGAGTAAGAATACGGCGTTTGAACAAAAATTCGCTTTATCGGTAGTGGTTTTTTGTTCACATGCGGCAATTTCACTTTGATTTTTAGTGTTTTTTCGATTTTTTGGATCGGATTTTTTTCTAAATGGTTTTTCCAATCCATTCATAGTCCGTTCTAGTTCTAGTTTTCTGTTTAGTCAATGAAAATTCTTTGAATTGTTCGTCAGGACTTGTCCTGCTATGTTTTTTTGTTTCGTCGTCTGACGCTCTTTTTTCATTTTACATTTGTTCACACAGCAAAGCTGAAAAAGTCAAATTTTCTTAATGACTTCTGCCTCTCACTAACGGCATTTGCGCGCGTGACGTCATTTCTCACTCGCTTTAGCAAAAGTTTTTAGGTTATTTGCGTGATTAGATTTTGATCATACGTGACTTACCTCACTCAATAAAATGACTTTTGCACTTTAAAACTTAAGTTTAATTTGAATTTGTTTAAGGTCAAACGAACTCATATGTACAGTATAGGTCCCTAATAAGAGGCTTCTGCGGAATGAATTTTAACAAGCTTTATTAATTTATTGCTGAATGTTTTTCAACTAGTTTTTATGAGCGGCGTCGATTTTTTTTTCAATTTAGATCTTTATCTGTTTCTATCTCTATTATATGGCACGCAGGTCTATTCTTTCGCAGCTATTCCGGTAATCTGCCGGCTATGTTTATATATGCTTCCGATTCACCTGATTATTTATTATCGATTTTGATTCGATCTTGGTCACTGATTGATTGCTCTCAAACAAAGTTTGTAGCAGTTAATTGTTCCTGTGGTTTTTTAAATGCGATTTTTTGCTTTTGATTGACTGATTTTCGGTCTTAACCATTTGACTTCTCGTTCTCAAAAATCGATTATGGGTAACGCCTGGAGGGCATTAATTTCTCTGTTCTCTGAGAGCCTTCAGTTCCAGCGCTTGGTCCCTTCTCTCAGTGGGTGATTTGCTAGCATTTTACTGTTGAAAATTTACTGCCTTGAACGAAGTTCGAAGCATTTATTGTAAACGCGTGTGTCTTTTATTAAAAAAAAATTTTGCCTAGCCGTTTGCGCTGTTCTGGGACGTTCTTTGATTCCTTAAGTGTCACGATTGTCTTCATTTTTGGGGGTCCCAATTGCTCACACTCGGAAGTAAAGTTTGTTGCTAATTTAAATGCAATTGTAGCATAGGAAGTGTCTGGTGGCGGAGTGAATGATGCTTCTGTCGTCGAGGAGTCCTTAGGTCAGGGGTTCGAATCCCTTACTGGTCGGATCTTTTTTCACCCATATTTAGGCTACAGCCCTTGAATTGAATTGCGCCGCCTGCTGTTTGGGAGCAATTTGTGTGACGTTAGTCGGTTTATGTTTGTTCATTCAAATTTGAGCTGTGACTCTGGTTGAGCTGGAATAGGAAGGGAGTGGTGAAGCGGGTGGTTTTCCGAGTTGTTTTCGTTCACATGTGGCAATTTGACTTTCACCCATTTATAGTTTCATGAAAAATCAAATACAAAATTTTAACCAGAGATACGATTTATGTAGTGGCAGACATTGGGAGAGGATGAACGAAGCAATACGCAGATGGTCAAAGCAGCACTCAAGATAACTATTGGAAAAGGTTATATAACTGGAATGCATGAGGATAGAAAATTGAATTGAAATTTTCTGACTGATTCTGGTGAAAAAATTGACATCTTACTTATGTAGCTCTGGTGCCGACAATGGTACTATTTCCTTCAACGTAGAGAATTTTTCCTCTTTCATTTACTAACTCGCTTACTTCTGTTTTATCAGTCGGAATATTAAAGAGGGTTGGTCCTGGTTGGGTAATATTTGAACAAATCGCAAGCTGTCAGATGATTTTGGGCTCACATCAATAAGCAAATGAGCGTATATTTCTTTTACTGGTAACTCATAACAGTGCCTTAAAAATTTAAAAAGGTTCATCCTAAATATGATTTCCTAAATATGGAACTTGCTGCACATCAGGAGGTGATTTTAATAAATTGAGGTGGGGTGTGTTCAAGTCGATAGTTCTGGGCCATCTTCTGTGTTAAAGATTATGTTTACTGTAAATAACATGTATATCTTTGAGGCGTCCTGCAGAGGCAAGCTTAAAAAACTCTTTAATAGTAAAATTTTCTTTTTTTGAATCATCAAAAATGAACAAACCATTTTGCATATTTTGTGTGAATTTCACATCAACAAAATGTTTTATATTGGCTTCAGTTTTGCTGAAACAGCGGGTAGAGTGGCTGCATATCTCTGTAAAGTAGTTGAATATTATCAAATTTTGAAAAAAATTGTCTTTGTTGCTCTTAGAAATTTATGTTGGTTTTACCTCAACCCGAAGGGGCAACTAGTCTTAATAATTCTAGCCTCTGTTGGAATTGTTTTATTCATAACCTTGGGTTAGGTAGAATGTAGCCAGCTAAACATTATAGAATAGGAATCCAAACTAGTGTTTCCTCGCATGTGGTTTCTAGTGTTGTAAGTCTTTTTATACAACGGGTTATCAAATAGAATAACAAGCTTCTGAAAAACACAACCTCTGATTGTGGTAACATAACTTTGGTACAAAATTTCTACCAAGATTTGTCGCTGCTTTCTATTATAAATCGGAAAGTTTGTCAATCTGATTAACCCTATTTTCCTCCATTGTGAAAGAAGATTAAAAAATTTCTCACGCAAAACGAACATGAATTTCATCAAACAAAGAAATTTGTGTTTTCATTTATAAAGTCACTTCGAATTTTTTTAAATTTTAGCTTCGGTATAACTCATTTGAAGTTTCTTTTGATTGTCCATTTTTACGCAAGTTTTCCATGTTTAATTTTTATCTAATGTATGGCTCCAAAAAAAATTTTCAGTAAGTGAAGGAGCGAATTTTCTCAGTCAGGCTTTTGTTGATATTTCTGAGCAAGCACTGATTGCCGTACTTATCTTTTCGTTTTTCTTTATCGACACTTAGAGTGAGCCCGTTGTTGTATATAAGTCGTTAAAATCTTAGACAATGGTGCCTCCAGCTGAGTCAAAACATCTTTCATTTGTTAGCCAATTGAAATGAAAGATTGGTTTACGTGGTGAGCATTAATTTCGTAAGTGTACACCTATTTGCCACTCAGAATGATTACTTCTTTTTTTGCATTGCTTTTTTTGTAATTTTTGAACAACAGAGATTGTTCAATTTTGCAAGCGGTCTTTCCAGCACTTCAGTCAAAAATTTGGCATTCGCGGAACCTTTGGTTTAAAATCTTGCTTCCTGGTTTCTAACAAATGCTCTGATAAAATTTTTGTAATTATATACAGCTCCCTTTAGCCATGATTTTTGTCTCCAGATCACATTGTTGTTGATAAATATACTTTCAAATAACTATTTTTTTGGTAAGCGATAGAACATTTGCTAGCCCTGTTCCATCCATTCCAACGTCCATGTTTGTTAAAAGTGATGTTTGTTCAAATTGGGCAAGTTTTTCGTGTGAGTATCTTTCAAGTTCAAGAACTGTCTGTTAATTCATAGATGAGATTTTGCGTTGCAATCATTTGCTCATCTTGTGCGAAGAAGTAAGTTCGCGTGACGTCACATCTTAAGGTAATTGAAAAAGGTAATTCAAAGTGGCCTTTAAGCTGAATTGCATGATAAATTGTTTTGAATCATCAGAGTATTTCCCCCAAAGCCTTTTTAGCGCTACATTTAAGTTCACTTAAGATTTCTCTAAACGCCTTTAATGTCAATAATGGAGTTCTATATAATGCAGACTGTTATTAGTTAGGAATGCTGGCCAAAATGACTGAACTATTTACAGCAAGGCGGTCTACTTCGCAGCTATTCTGACGATCTGCCGAATTTTTTAATGAGTTGTTCAGCTTGGGAGGGCGTTGGATTGGCCATTATAATTAACATATACAGTTATAAGGGGTATAAAATTATCAGTTGTTAGTCGTGGTCTGTGGGGTCAGAGCCAAAAAATGTTTTCAATTTAAGCTGTCAGAGCCGATATACAATCCAGATTGCGATGAAGGCCAAACTGTATGTTCCTCTGAAACCGGAGGAGCCAGCTACACTGCCAATGTGGTTCTGACCAAGTCCACTTGTAACACGGACACGATCTACTACATCTGGTCATCCATTGGAGGTTCACCCTCTCTCACATTCATCAGAACAGAACCGGGTTAGAGCTCTGGAGTTTGTGGTTGTTTATTATAGCTGTAAGCTGAGCGTAGCTATATTGCGGTGCTCTTGGTTTTTTACAATTCAAAGAATTTGAATTGTATTGGGGCGATGTCTTTTTTTACGACTCGAAGAGGAGTATTGGAGAATTCCTTTTTTTTGATCAATTTTATTGGAGTGATTTTTGAAGCGGGAAATGAAACGCGTGAAAAAATTTGGAGTGATTTTGGTGCTGAACAAAAATGAAGAGAGGAGCGAAAAGAGACTGGTTTTTGTTCATGCCGCTGTTTTTGAGAGAGCGAGAAATTGATGTGTGAAAAAATTTTCTCTAAGCGAGCGAAATTTTTTTGTTCACGTGCTGCATTTTAAAGCAGTTTTTTTAATTTATTTTGGTTAAGAGGTTTGGTTATGATTTTGTTTTAATTTTAGGCTGGCTTCGGTAGTGCTTTGAAGGTTTTTGGAAATTCATGTGAATTTTATGATAATTCGGAGGTTTTTAATGTATTTTGCTGATTTTCGAGCTAATTTTTGCGTTTTTTTTACGATTATTTTATTTTACTGGCTCAAATGGGTATTGAAGAAACCCCTTCTAATTGAGCAATCTTATGGTAACAACTGGTTACAATTTTGTGAGTAAAAATCAGTTTTTTGTGGAGAAATATGACAAATAAATGGCGAAAGTTGGAACTATTTTTCTTAATTTTTTGCAGTTTTTCGTTTTTTTTTGTTTTAAGCTAAGTTTCTTAGCCTATTATGCCTTACCTTTTGTTTTGCGAGCCACTGGATACCTTTTTGGCTGATGGGAATTTTTCTTTAGATTTATATGCTTTTGAAACTTGAAAAAAAAATTGATAACATTTTCCAGTTTTTCAGTGAAAGTTGTTTTTAAGAGCTTTCTTTTCATAATTTAGCCTAAAGTATTTTTCAAAATTCACGTAAGTGGTTTTAGTAAAAACTAGTTGTTTTGATGAAGTTATTTTGCAGAGATTTGGTGAGCTGTTTTTTACGACTCGAAGAGGAGTATTGGAGAAGTCCTTTTTTTTAAATCAATTTTATTGGAGTGATTTTTGAAGCGGGAAATGAAGCGCGTGAAAAAATTTGGAGTGACTTTGGAGCTGAACAAAAGTTAAGAGTGGAGTGAAAAGAGAGTGGTTTTTGTTCATACCGCTGTTTTTGAGAGAGCGAGAAATTGATGTGTGAAAAAATTTTCTCTAAGTGAGCGAAATTTTTTTGTTCACTTGCGGCTTTTTAAAGCAGTTTTTTTGCAACTTTTGATGGTTATGAGGTTTGATTATAATATTTTATTAGTTTTACGCTTGCTTTAATAGGAATTGAGGGTTTCAAGCAGTTAATTTTGAGTTAAATGCTAATTGGAAGGGTTTTGATCAGTTAATGATTTTTTGCCTGTTTTTTTTAATGCCTTAAGTGGGATTTGAATAGAAGCTTGTTACTTAAGGAATATTCAGCTACCAATTGACTACAGTTTTTTTGGTGTAAATCATTCTTTTTTTCGGAAAATTGACAGAAAAATTGAGAAATTTTAAACCATTTTTCTTATTTTTTTTTGCTGTTTTTCTTTTTTCTTAGTCTTAGACAAGTCTTAGCCTATTATGACTTGCCCATATTGTTTTGCGAGCTTTCCATTGCCCTAATTGGAAAGGAATTTTACTCGGCTTTATGTTTCCTTGTACTATTAAAAAACTCATTAATTTATTCATATTTTTTTAAATTTGTTTTTGAATGCCGTTTCTATTCTTCCTTAAATTTTTTATGGCGTTTGCGGAGGTTCAGGGTTCACAATATTTTTTCTAGTTGTGTAGTCGAAATTATGGGCAATTTTTTCTTCGAGTCGTTTCCAGAATTCTTCGGGCTATGTTTTTTTAAAGATCTGTTCACACATTTTCATGATTTTTGAAGTCAAATTGGAGTAATGATTTTGGTCACGCCGAAACAGGAAGTGGAGCGAAAAAGCGAGTGTTTTTGCGGCTTGAAATTTTTTCGCTCTAATTTTAAAGTAGAGTGAGAGAACGGTGTTTGAACAAAAATTCGCTTTCTCGCTAGTGGCTTTTTGTTCACATGCGGCGATTTCACTTTGATTTTTACAGTGTTTTCGATTTTTGGGATCGGATTTTTTTCGAAATGTTTTTCCCAATCCATTCATAGTCCGTTCTTGGTCTAGTTTTCTGTTTAGTCAATGAAAATTCTTTGAATTGTGTGTCAGGACTTGTCCTGCTATGTTTTTTTGTTTCGTCGTCTGACGCTCTTTTCGTTTTACATTTGTTCACACAGCAAAGCTGAAAAGTCAAATTTTCTGAATTACTTCTTCCTCTCACTAACGGCATAGAGAGTATTTTCTACTAGAGAGTATTTTCTATATAAAATTATACTTAAAGCGTATACTTTAAAAGGATAATGTAGAGTTAATATACACATGCCTTGTTTGTTTCGTTAACATCATCCGGAAATATATAGCTCCCTAGCGACAAAAGGTAAACTAATAACAAACTGTCCTTTTGTCTTCTTTTTATTCTTAGTTGAGAAGATTCGAGGCCTTCGTTTTTTAAAACACCAGATAACTGTCGGCCCTAGAATCTCAGTTTCCTTGACCCCTCCCATTTAATAAGCCACAATTGTCATGAAGGTAGGATGTTTTGTTCATTTACCACAAAAAAAGCCATAAGAATATATTATTGAGCACAACTGAGGGGAGTCTTTTTTATTTAATCAATAATTTTCCGGACTGATGCAGGGAGTGAAACACCTGAACAACATGGCGAGAGAAATGTGGTGAAATTGCTAGAATTTTTTTCAAGTTTTGCTTTTTCAAGAAGTTTCTTTGGTTTTAACTTTTGTTTTCTGTTTTATAGGTTTTAATAGAGGCTAAAGCAATAACGCTAAATATGTTTTGATAGGGTTTTGAGGATTTTTTAGTTAAAGAATGGTCCCCTATGTTACTTTCGTTTTGTTTTCATGGGTTCTGTTGCGAACGTGACGTAATAACTTCAAGTCGGCTGATGTTATTCATTGATTTTGTGACTTCTGTGTTTTGTGCGTGGCATATCTTTTCCTCTCCCATACGAATCAATTCTGGGTTTATTCAGTTCACTCTCATTCTCAAAATGACTTACGTTAAGTTTAATAGTAGGCTTTATGGTCATCATAGTAGATCTTCTCATTGAAAGATATAAAAGTATTTGTTTCCTTGTACTATTAAAAAAACTCATTAATTTATTCATATTTTTTTAATTTGTTTTTGAATGCCGTTTCTATTCTTCCTTAAATTTTCTATGGCGTTTGCGGAGGTTCAGGGTTCACAGTTTTTTTTCTAGTTGTGTAGTCAAAATTATGGGCAATTTTTTCTTCGAGTCGTTTCCGGAATTCTTCGGGCTATGTTTTTTTAAAGATCTGTTCACACATTTTCATGATTTTTGAAGTCAAATTGGAGTAATCATTTTGGTCACGCCGAAACAGGAAGTGGAGCGAAAAAGCGAGTGTTTTTGCGGCTTGAAATTTTTTCGCTCTAATTTTAAAGTAGAGTGAGAGAACGGTGTTTGAACAAAAATTCGCTTTCTCGCTAGTGGCTTTTTGTTCACATGCGGCGATTTCACTTTGATTTTTACAGTGTTTTCGATTTTTGGGATCGGATTTTTTTCGAAATGTTTTTCCCAATCCATTCATAGTCCGTTCTTGGTCTAGTTTTCTGTTTAGTCAATGAAAATTCTTTGAATTGTGTGTCAGGACTTGTCCTGCTATGTTTTTTTGTTTCGTCGTCTGACGCTCTTTTCGTTTTACATTTGTTCACACAGCAAAGCTGAAAAGTCAAATTTTCTGAATGACTTCTTCCTCTCACTAACGGCATTTGCGCGCGTGAAGTCATTTCTCACTCACTTTAGGAAAAGTTTTTAGGTTTTTTGCGTGATTACATTTTAATCGTACGTGTCTTACCTCACTCAATAAAATGACTTTTGCACTTTAAAACTTAGGTTTAATTTGAATTTGTTTAAGGTCAAAGGAACTCATATGTGCAGTAAAGGTCCCTAATAAGAGGCTTCTGTGGAATGAATTTTAACAACCTTTATTGATTTATCGCTGAATGATTTTTAGCCTAGTTTTTCGAGCGGCGTCGATTTTTTTCAATTTAGATCTCTATCTGTTTCTATCTCTATTATATGGCACGCAGGTCTATTCTTTCGCAGCTATTCCGGCATTCTGCCGGCTATGTTTTCTCATTACTGACGCTTTTGTTGTCCTGAATATACGTGGTTAAGCAGGAAAAGTTGTTTCCTAATAGTTTACGCATGTAGTGTGTATTTAGTACAGTTTTTCTCTATAAAGGTCTAAATTTCATGAACTCTTGAACGAAAGTAAACGTTTAAGTAGACATTTATGCGGTATACTGCCTGTTTTTGTAAAGCATTTCCGCAGTCATGCCTACAACATCTCTTTTGATTTTGACATTCAGCGAGCTCTGTGATACCCTAAAGAAATTTGGGTTTTATCTTATGGAAAATTTCACTTATATGGTATATCTTTGTTCATCTATTTATGCCTATATTTACTCTAAAGTTATACGCGTAAAGAACCCACACAGTACAAAGTCAACTACCATTCCGTGTCCATCTACTAGAAGGTGCTAGGCGAGGGTACAGTAAAAAAATGGCGAATTAATTAATTGTCGTAGCTTTATTATCTATGGCGTGCGGTCGGGTTGCGCTCCACTCAGCCTCTCCCTGGCTGTAACCCCCCCCCCCTCTCTGACGGGGGGTTGCGAGCACGGATAGACCTTCGTTAACGCTAGTTTGTAGGTATTTTCTCAAAAATGCCACTAAAGCGATAAGTTTAGTTTCAACCTATCAGAGCGCGGGAAATATTCGGCTTTAAATCTCATTTTATGACATTCTGTTCTGCGCCCGTTCGGCTCTAGTGGCGTCCGCCCTACTAGAGAGTATTTTCTATATAAATTTATACTTAGAGCGTATACTTTAAAAGGATAATGTAGAGTTAATATACACATGCCTTGTTTGTTTCGTTAACATCATCCGGAAATATATAGCTCCCTAGCGACAAAAGGTAAACTAATAACAAACTGTCCTTTTGTCTTCTTTTTATTCTTAGTTGAGAAGATTCGAGGCCTTCGTTTTCTAAAACACCAGATAACTGTCGGCCCTAGAATCTCAGTTTCCTTGACCCCTCCCATTTAATAAGCCACAATTGTCATGAAGGTAGGATGTTTTGTTCATTTACCACAAAAAAAGCCATAAGAAATTATTATTGAGCACAACTGAGGGGAGTCTTTTTTATTTAATCAATAATTTTCCGGACTGATGCAGGGAGTGAAACGCCTGAACAACATGGCGAGAGAAATGTGGTGAAATTGCTAGAATTTTTTTCAAGTTTTGCTTTTTCAAGAAGTTTCTTTGGTTTTAACTTTTGTTTTCTGTTTTATAGGTTTTAATAGAGGCTAAAGCAATAACGCTAAATATGTTTTGATAGGGTTTTGAGGTTTTTTTAGTTAAAGAATGGTCCCCTATGTTACTTTCGTTTTGTTTTCATGGGTTCTGTTGCGAACGTGACGTAATAACTTCAAGTCGGCTGATGTTATTCATTGATTTTGTGACTTCTGTGTTTTGTGCGTGGCATATCTTTTCCTCTCCCATACGAATCAATTCTGGGTTTATTCAGTTCACTCTCATTCTCAAAATGACTTACGTTAAGTTTAATAGTAGGCTTTAAGGTCATCATAGTAGATCTTCTCATTGAAAGATATAAAAGTATTTGATTGCAGTATTCGAAGTCAATATAAGACTAAATCAAGTTAAGAAAAATCAAAGTTTCTTGGTTTTTATGTATGTTTTTATGGCCATGTTTAAACTAAACGCCTATGAAGTAAGTGCGTCTATTTATTGACAGTCTGTCAGCTATGTTATGGTTTTTCGAAATTATTTTGAGCTATATTAGATGTTCAAAGCCAAATCAATCGGGGCTGCTTCATCATTTTATTTGTTTGCAAAGAAACTGTGGAACAAAAGGTTTTCACACAAATATACTTCAATTTGAAGCCAGGCGGAGAGTTGATCTGTTTGCGAGTTTTTCTTTCGATTGTCTGAAAAGTGTTTGAACGATGAGGATTTTAGATGCGGATGTGACGATTGACTGGAGTGGCATGCAGAACACCACTGGATATCCAGACATTGTGGTATATGGCAATATCCTGTCAACTGCAGCCTATGTTCTCACAGGGGTCAGTACGAAAGGATGATTTTTTTGGACATGAAATATTGCTACTTCGTATTCTTGTTTTGATAGCCGCCAACAGCTATTATTTAGGCGCTCTCCTTTTTATATAATTCAAAGAATTTGAATTGTATTGGGGCGATGTCTTTTTACAATCCAAGAATGGGATTGTATTGGTGTTGTCCTTTTTTGTAAGATTTTTTCACACATTTTTCTTGACTTTGATCTTTCAAAAAGGGATAAACAGGTAAAGCCCAGTGGGCAGTAAGTTTCATTAGAAGCCCATAGCTGGCTTTTTAGTATTAATTTAAGTTCTGAGAAATTATGCAATTTTTCGATTTTTTTTTTCGTTTAATCAGTCTTCAATTGTCAAAATGTTGGTCAAAGATAATAAAAGTCTTTTGCAAGTCATAATTACTTTTTATGACAGTTTTGTGAGCTATGTGATTTGGTACTGCAAACAGAAACAATTTTTTACAATTTCAAGTTTTTTTTTGTTTTTTTAAAAAATGTTTGTCGTTTTTTTAGAAATGTTTGTCATTTTTTGAGTTGTACCAGCTCCATACTCTAGGGTATGATAGTAGGTTACTGAAGAGTTCTTAGTTGAGATGGAATTGTTTTCAACGTTTTGATGTCACGAATTTTAGCAATATTTTGATAAAATTTGCATTTAAAAATTTTGTAAAAGTTTTGTCTTGCTCTATTTTTCTTACCTCAGCGGCCAAATAACCTCCTGTAGGTTTGATAGTATGCTAGCATAGTTGCCAGGGAGAATGGGATGGTTTTCAACTTTTTACTGTTGTGATTTAATGCGATTTTTTGATAAGTTTTGAATTTCTTGAAATTTCCTGAATATTATTGTCTTGTTCTACTTTATCGATCTTTAGGGGACAATTGAACTTATTTAGGATTTGCTAGATGGGTTACCGGACAGATTCAACAGACAGAATAATGACAACTTTTGAGACTGTCTTCTTGGCTAGCTTCGCTCTATTGATCTGCTGGTCAGATACAGTAGTTCGAAGGTTTTCATTCAATTCTTTAGATTTTATTTTAGGACTTGTCCTGCTATGTTTTTTAATGATCTGTTGACATTTTCATGATTTTTGACGTCAAATTGGACTAGCGATTTGGTAACGCCGAATGAAGAAGTGGAGCGAAGCGAGTGGTTTTGAGGAGTGAATTTTTCACTCGAGTATTCAAGTAGAGTAAGTAAACGGTGTTTGAACCAAATTTAGCTTTTTCTATTGTGATTTTGTTAGCGTGCGGCAATTTCTCTTGTTTTTTATCGGATTTTACTAAATGGTTTTTCCAAATCCATTCGTAGTCCATTCTAGGTCTAATTTTTTGTTTAGTCAGAGTTTGCTTTGAATTGTAGGCCGGGATTTGTCCGGCTGTGTTTTTACAATTTAAAGTATTTGGGTTGTATTGGTGTGCTGTCTAATCTTCACACTTTTTTTCGGCTTTGTCACTATTTCTGTTAACACTTTATTCGACTTTTTCCCGTCAATGAAAAGTAAAATTAGAGTTATAATTTTATGCTGATTGAAGTAGTAAAGGAAGCACAAGAAATCGAGTAGGTCTGAGGCGTGATTTTTTCCACAAACGCTTTAAAGTGGAGTTAGAATTTGGTGTTTGAACAAGTTTTTTTGTTTTTCAGAGGGATGTCCTATCACTTTATATAAATAATGACAGGAGTTCAGGACTTTTTGATTGTTGGGACCAGAGCGAGTGGTTTTCATGACATGACACTAATTCTTCTCAAAAGTTTACTTGTGTTTTCGTTGAACTTTTGTTTGTCTTAACAGTTAATCGCATTAGGGACATGTCTCATAAGTTCCTAATATATATATTTCTTTTCATCGATTTAAGTTTTTTGTTTTAAAGATTTTGATTTCTCTTGACTTTGACACTAATTGTTTTCAGGAATTGTCGATTTTTTAATTTTGCGGATTTTTATTGTCACTTTGTAGTCTTATCTCTTAGTTTCATTTTTGAAAAGTCTCATCAGTTGCTAATTTAATGAATTGTGTTAATCGTTACAGGTCATAGCTAATACTTTCTATGAATTATATGCTGTTCGTTTTTAGAAATCTTGGGGAAGTTTCGATTTTTGCATGTATTTTTTGTACTTGTTGCTGTCTAATTACTTATTTCCAATAAAGACTGGTCTCTTTGGTTGCTAACGAATATTTAATTGAATGAAAAATCCTTTGGTGCGTAGTTAATGTTTTCGGTGACTTGTATACTGTTAATGATCTAAAAGTAGACGCCATTTCTATGCCAAAAAGTAGACACCATTTCTATATACAATTCGTCCAATTAAATGCTTGGGTTTATTGAATGCATCAATTTTTTGATTTTGGGACCTTGAGACTTTATAAAATTGAAAGTTTATAAATTGAAAGTCTTGCATTTTTGTTGATTTTCTTGTGGTCTTGTTGCTGACTCTCAAAAAATTACCATTTTTATTATAGTGTGGCGTTATTTTGGTCAATTTTATTGCAGCAGGTACTAGTTGACTTTTTCATTGACTGAGATACCGTTTGTTTTCGAAACCTTTTACGTGAATTTGTGTGAATTTCTTCCAATATCCTTAGTTTTGCATCTAATTCGACTTGTCTGGCATTGATTCCCGCGAAGTTGTTGTTTTATATTCTCCTTCTAAAGATGGTTAGGGGTCAGTATTTTCGTAAAGTGTTTAAATTATTTTGGCTGGCAAAACACTAGATCTTGGAAAACAAAATTTTTAAATGGTGTCTAAAATTTTTGTTTAATTTTGCGCTTCTAGGGTCATGGGTTTTTGCCTGATTTAGTTTAATATGGCTGTAAAAAATTTGAATTGTCATGTCATTAGTTAGCTCAAATCGTTGGATTGTAAATCAGCACTTGTCCTGCTATATTTTTTAATTGGCGTTAAAAACTTTAGAAACGGGTTCGTTAAACCGATAAAGCCGGTCGTTTTAGTCATAGTGAATTAGGTTATCAAAGTTCATTAGAGGTTTATTAGGTTCATTAGGTTATCAGAGTTCATTGAAAAGGAAAAAAACTCTGTCAATTTCTATCTTTTTTTTCTTTTTCTGTTTAAATCATGATGTGCATCAAGTGCGTCAGCGGCGGCTATTTTACGGCAATCTGTCGGCTATGTTTTATACTTTCAAATTTCCCTCAAACGGCGGGTTTTTGCATTTTATTGTGTTTGTTTTTTAGTGGTGTGTTGTCCCAACACGTGTGACTGTGCATCGGTGTTAATGATTTGCGCAAGATTGAAAGTGGGCTTCAAACTTAATAGTCCACCGAACTTAATTGCCCTCTAATTGAAACGTTCTTAAAAAATTAGTCGACTATTACTGACGTATTCCTAAAAAAAGTTAAAAACAGTATTACAATCCGGCGCTCCTACCAATTGAAGTGCACCATTTAGTCCATTTTACCTCTTAATTCCATAAAACGTATCTTTATACACGTAAAAAGGGGCTTACAGTGTGGGATATTGCAACAAAGGAACTATTATACTAATTGGTAATTGGACAATGTCTGTGCGTCAAATCGGACGAATTAGCACAATATGAATTAAAGGTAGGGGCGCTAGCTCGTAATGAAAATATCTTAAGGGCAGTCGACCCACCGGGTGCCCAGAAAACGGTTTGAAAGCAAATGGGTTCAACGTTGATTTAAAAATGTTATTATTTTTAGATCTGGAAGTGTGACAGTGCTAATCCTGACGCCACAACAGTCGAGATCCCACTTTCTCTGTCAGACTGTCAAGACTACCTCACATACATCTCTCTGAAGGGCGTTAAATGGTACAACAATTCACACACTATCGCTGTAAGTTCGTCGCCGAGTTTCATTGAGTGTTGTTTTTATTGGGCGCCGTCAGCCTCTCAACGGCTATTATGTAGGCCATCTCCTTTTTTAATAGCCGCGTCAGTAATTCCAGGCGGCTATTATTGCGCTCCTGATTTTTCACAATTCAAAGATTTTGAATTGCATTGGAGCGCTGTCTTTTTACGACTCGAAGAGGAGTATTGGAGAAGACCTTTTCTTAATGAATTTTATTGGAGTGATTTTTGAAGGTGGAAATGATTTTGGTGCTGAGCAAAATTGAAGAGCGGAGCGAAAAGAGAGTGGTTTTTGTTCATACCGCTGTTTTTGAGAGAGCGAGAAATTGATGTGTGAAAAATTGTTCTCTAAGCGAGCGAAATTTTTTTGTTCACTGATGGTTATGATGTTTGATTATGACATTGTATTAGTTTTAGGCTTGTTTTGATAGGAATTGAAGGTTTCAAGTAGTTCGAGTTAAATGCTAATTTGGAGGTTTTTGATCAGTTTTGCTGATTTTTAGACGAAATTTAATGGTTTTTTGTCTGTTATTTTGTTATAATGCTTTCTGTGAGATTTGAATCAAAGTTTGTTACTTAAGGAGTATTCAGATACCAATTGACTAAGTTTTCATGGTTTAAATCTTCTTTTTCTTAGGAAAATTGACAGAAAAATTGAGAAATTTTAAAACATTTTTCTTATTTTTTTGCAATTTTTCTGTTTTTTTAATCTTAGACAAGTTCCTTAGGCTATTATGATTTGCCCATTGTTTTGCGAGCTTTTCCTTGCTCTAATTGCAAAGGAACTTTGCTCGGCTTTATGTTTCCTTGAACTATTAAAAAAACCTGTACTATTAAAAATTAGTTTTTTCTAGTTTTCTGTTCAATTTGTTTTTGAACGCCGTTTCTATTCTTCCTTAGATTTTTAATGGCTTTTGTGGAGGTTCAGGGTTCATAATAGTTGTTCTAGGTGTTTTGTCATAAGTATGGGCAATTTACTCCTTTAAGTCGTTCCCCGAATTCTTCCGGCTTTGTTTTTTTTAAGATCTGTTCACACATTTTCATGATTTTTGAAGTTGGAGTAGCGATTTTGGTCACGATGAAACATGAAATGAAGCGAAAAAGCGAGTGGTTTTGCGGCGTGAAAGGTTTTTTGCTCTAATTTTAAAGTAGAGTGAGAAAACGGTGTTCGAACAAAAATTTGCTTTCTCGCTAGTGTTTTTTTTCCACATGCGGTGATTTCACTTTGATGTTTACTGTTTTTTTCAATTTTTTTTATCGAATTTTTTTTCTAAATGGTTTTCCCAATCCGTTCAGAGTCTTTTCTAGGCCTAGGTTTTTTATTTTATCTGATTTTTTAGAAATGTTTTTCTCTATTCACTCATAGTTCGTTCTAGGTCTAGTTTTTTGTATAGTCAATGAAAATTCTTTGAATTGTACGTCAGCTCTTGATTTGTCCAGCTTTGTTTTTAACATCGTCTAACAGATTTGTTTCGTCTTACTTGTGACGTCATTTCTGCTTTCAATAGTGTGCATCTAAGTAGTGCCAAACTTATATGCCCTAATTCTTTAGTAATAGAATATTGAGTTTTAATATCGAATATTAATTTTGAAAAAGCTCAATTAGGGTTTCCCCTACTCTATCGCCTTAACTAGCCCACGTGATTCACACCCCCCCACTAACCCCACCTGCCGACAACACAAATTTAGTCAATTATGTATGCATCTTTTTAACAGTTTCTATATTTTTATTGGTAATTTACTTTTTGTGTTATTTCCATTTTTTCCTCGATGGTTTTGAGTTAGGCAAGCTTTCTTAAGATTTGATATTACCCCAGGCTTCTATTCGTTTCCGGTTTTTTACCGGTTACGTTTTTTTAGTTTAGCAAATTTGTTACTGGCTTGAATTTTCGACTTCTGTTTTCAAACATTGACTTGTTTTTGAACATTGACTTTCGTTTTCGAACAATGGACCTAAGCAGTAGTTTGGTTACTAATACATACTATAGGAGCTGCTTTTATTGCTCTCGGCCGAAATTCAATTTGAGAAAGGTGCTTCGAAATTTTCTTTAAGTCCCATTTAAACATGCCCCAAAAATTTTTTATTTTTAATAGGCAATTATTTGTTTATTTCAATTTTCTGATAGGTAGGGTTAGATTAGAGATTATATTGCACGAAGCTTGGGGTGGTTTCCGGTATTCTACTCGCAGATTTTTTACAGGAAATACTGCTTGATCAGGTGGCATTTTGACCTAAGTAGAATTCTCATATTAACTAATTATGTATGAACCGTTTTCATTACTTGCCCTACCTGGAGTGAATGATTTTTTGATTTTGATGTGTTTTGAGATCAGCTTATTTAGATAACAGTTTTTTGCCATTATTTTGTCGATTTGACCCATTGTTTTGCTTAATGTTTGTTTTTATACACATTGCATCAATATTCAACCCTCTGAAACTGATGTATTTTAGAGAGGCTAATATAGCGCTTCAAGCGCAAAACCGACTCACTTTTCTGTTTTTTTTTTCACTTAATTTGTTGCTGTTTAATTGCTCTCCAACAAATTTTGTAGCGATTAAATTAGTCCTGTCGGTCTTTTTTACGCGATTTTTCGCTTGACAGATTTTTCGTCTGACCTGTTTGACTTTTCGTCCGCAAAAACAGGATGAACAGGTAGCGCCCAGTGGGAATTAAGTGCTGGTAGAGCCTTGCAGCTCTGTTTCAGCTCAAACTATGTAAAGGGCGGATCTTAGTGGATGAAGTCACCCCCACTGTTGACCCCCCCCCCCCCCCCCCGCCCCACACACACACACACACACACACACACACTGTTGTCCATCAGCCCCCCCCATCAGTCCCCTGGCTAGCTACTGGCGAGTTTTATCAGCCCCGGGTGCCAAGGAACTTCTTCCTGGATCTGATAATAGGTTAATGCATAGTTTCTAGTGGTAGTGGAATGGTTTCAACATTTTAACATAACAAATTTTAGCATTTTTGTTTAATAAAACTTGCTTTTGGTTCAAATTTTTAAACATTTATCATCATCAATGAAATTTTGCGAGCACCAGGTGTCAGGAAGTCTCCTCCAGGGTTTGATAATAGGTTACCAAAAAATTTATTTTTGCCATGGAATAGTATTGAACTTTTGAATATCACAAAAACTGGATTAATAGGTATGTTTAATTGGGTCAAATTTGGTCTTCAGGGCAAAAGCTTAGAGTTTTAGCAACAATTATAATTTTGTCTAGTTGGTTTGATTTTAGTTTCCCATTTTTTGAAATTGTGTTTCTTTTTGGCTGGCGTTGCTCAACTGATCTGGTCAGGTAGTTCTAAGTTTTCATTCAATTCTTTGAATTGTATTTCAGGACTTGTCCTGCTATGATTTCTTACTGCGCTTTACCTTTGAATATTTTGTTTTCGGTTTTTATAAGTCACAAATTTTACGTTTGACTCCTGACTTAACTCACTCACTGTTTCAACTGAATGGATTTTGAATTCTTTAACTCATTGAACTATGCAATGTATTGAATATGGTCAAGGTCAAAAGTGCAAAATCATAAGAGGCAGGATAAATAGCTAAAGTCCGGTAATTCAGTCATAATGCATTAGTGCTATTGCTATTTGGCATTACTATTAAGCTTAAACGCCTTCACTTTAGAAGCTGAATTAAGTATAATTTTGGATTCTAACTGAAACTGCACTCGAAATTGGAAGATTTTTTGACACTTTTTTCTATCTTTTTTGTTTTCTGTTTCAATCAAGCGGTTTCTGTGCGTCAAGCGGTCAACAGCGGCTTTCTTGCGGCCATTTTCCCGTTATATTTTGAATTGATATTCGCTTCATGAACTTCAAAACGTTTTTAAAAAGTTTCTTGGCGGTTCATTTTATTGGAAGTTTTGACGTTTCAGTAATTTAGCTTTTGGATTTATTATGGTTCATTTTGTTACTTGCTTTTCGGACCAAATTTAGCTGTCGTTAGTGATGGCCTTTTCTTGCACTTCTATGCACGTTCTTGGAGGATTTGATTTTACAGATGCAGTAAATGTATTGTTCAGTCGTGGTTTCAAGTCATTCCTTACTTAGAAGTCAATTAAATTTGAGGTAATACTTCTTTGTTTTAGCCGGTTGGGAGCAGTGGTTACACGTTCAGCTTCCGCTCAGACGACCTTGCGGTGAACGGAAGCTTATCCATCCAGGTTTGTCTTCTTCATTTTTAATTTTTGTTTAGCTGTTTAATTGCTCTCAAACAAACTTTGCAGCACTTATATTATTCCTGTGATCTTTTTATACAATTTTTTGCTTGACCTATTTTTCGTCTGACCCATTTGACTTCTCGTCCTCAAAAACGAGATAAACAGGTAGCGCCCGGAGTGCATTAGGATCAGGAGCCTTTCGGCGTACTAGACGCCCAGAATACGATTCACCAAGTTTGTTTCCAGGAGACAATTTTGCTGTGTGAATGGCGGTTCTCAATCTGAAAACAGGACCCACCTCAGGTCACCTTTCGAGCCGGCTAATAGACCCATAAAGTTCAGTTTTAGATGGTCGTTATTTGAACTTTGTTCAAATTAATGTTAGTTACCAAATCTAATGCTTATTTCGATAGATACTAATCCCTGTATCCTATCAATCAGATACAGGAATGTGCTTATCTACAAAGTGAAATCGGTATAGTGCTTGCTGACTTTGTCATTCTTTGTAAAAGCAATCGTTTTTTTACGACTCGAAGAGGAGTATTGAGATTCTACAGGTTTTTACGACTCGAAGAGGAGTATTGAGATTCTACAGGTTTTTACGACTCGAAGAGGAGTATTGAGATTCTACAGGTTTTTACGACTCGAAGAGGAGTATTGAGATTCTACACGTTTTTTTAAGCAGAAAGCAAGTTTGTTCATGACTTGAATTTTGACTTCTTTCTGTTCGAGCATTTACCTCCATTTTTGATTGTTGACTTCTGTTTTCGAACATTGGACTTTAACAGTAGCTTCGATTGTAATATATAGTAATTAGGAACTGCTGGTTATGTTCAAGGTGAAGAGGTCATTTTGAGATTCTTTATTCCTATATAAGTCACCCCTAATTATCTAAACTACACCGCACAAATCCCGCACCCCCCCCCCCCCCCCCCCAACTAACCCCCACCTACCCCTACCCCCTCACTTCACCTAGCTAACCCCACCTACCCCTATCCCCTCCCTTCACCTAGCTACCCCCACCTACACCTACCCCCCCCCCCCCAACTACCCCAGCAGTACCCACCTCCCCAACCTATCTACCCACCCACGCCACCTATTTCCCCCTTACCTAAAAAATTGTCGGCATTTTTAAAACACTTTAATGTGGTTTGTTGGGCTACTTTTGTTTTTTTTTGTCTTGTCTATTTTGATGTTCTGATTTCGGTAAGGTTAGGTTAGAGTTAGATTGCACGACGATTCGAGTCGTTTCCGGTATTCTACCGGCTTTGTTTTTGTTCTTGTCTCAATCCCAAACGCGGTTTTGTAATCAACGGAGGCAATTTTCTGGTAAGCTTCCCGGTATGTTTATAAATTGCTGCGATAGGGGAGCTCTCACTAGACTTCTTTTTTTGGCAATTCAAAGGATAGAGAGGTAAAGGTCAATAGATGCGCTACTAGCCCTACGGTTCACTGCTCTCTGGATATGCGGTTTACCTAAATTGTTTAAGGGACAGAAGTTCATGGTGTCAAAGAGCGGTTCTTGGATTAGGACTCCCTCCCGCCCGCTCTTAAACCCAATTTGTCACCCCCCACACACACACATAAAAACACACAACCTAAACGCCCCCATACTACCACCACCACTTATACCCCCCCCCCCCCCACTTCACTTCAATCTACCCGTAACTCGCACGCTCGTCCGCCTCCGCTATGTGCAACCCACCCCCCCACTCAATTAACCTAAAGCTAGCCTCCATAAACAGCAGCTAGCTACTGAAGGACCAATCCTCTCGCCAAACGTTTAAGAAATGTTCACACTTTCGACTTTGTGAGTGAAAAGTCAAATAAGAGTTGTGCTTTGAAAGTTGTGCTATGAAAGGCCATACAAGTGTTAAAGGTTTGCTAAGATGCGGTTTTTTTTAGAATGAGCAACTTTTTTTATGACTTCCGAGTTCTTTGTTTTTGAAAAGTCGTAAATGATAGGTTTCATTGGCTTTCTGACAAACCTACGTAATTTTTCAGCTGATACGTTATTTTTAATGACACGTTATTAACACTAAATAATCTATAATTCTTTGGTCTTTTCAAAGTTATAATTTTTTCCCATACTTGTTGATCTTCTTGTGGACTCATCACTTGGTATCTATGTCCACTGGTGAGATTCAGTTTTCAGTGAGACTCATTTGAACTAGTTTTTTCAGTTCACAGTTTAAGTTTTCTACGTTGACGTAAATTTGACGTTGTGTTATTTTCATGTAGTAAAAGTTTTGTTGTCTTATCACTGAATCTAAGAAATGGATGTCTCATTGTTTCTTTTAAAATCATCACTGAACTTTTGGAAGACTAATGGCTAATGGTTTTTGTAACTTTGACAATATTTTTATATAAAATGTAATGAACTGTTTATTTCCGCCCGCAATTTTTCTATTGGCTGTCTCGGCATAATTTCTCAGTAATGAGCGGTCACCTCACAATATTGATAATATTGACCCCATTTAACGTTTTCAGTTGACGTTGATATATTTTTAATACTTTACACTCTGTTTTAGTAAATTGTTCGTGTTTTTTATTCTTGACCGTATTTGTTGCTTTGTCTTTTTTTTCGAAAACGAGGGATTCAATTGCAAAAAATTTGTCCATTTAATGATTTTTGCTTATAGTTTACATGCTTACACACCATGGATTTTGAATAATTGCAGAGAATGTTTTTGATTAATTCCGCTGTTTGTTGGTATTTTGTCACTGTCCTCTTGTGAGATAAATAATGGGATTTATCTGTTTTTTTGACGTTGAATGGTTACGTGTAATTATAGATTCTGGTATATACTCGCGCTTTTTAATTTTGCACGTCCGAAAAACGGGGAAAAACTTTTCATCAGAATTGTTTTCCTGCTCTTATTGTTGGTGTTTTTGGGGTTTTATTCTCGCTGACAAACAGATATTGATAATCAGGTTATTAGGGTTTTCACTTCTATGAATTGTAACTCAGGGCTTGTACTGTTATTGCATTCTAAAAGAATTGGATTGTACTGGTGCATTGGTGCGCTGTCTTATCTGTGAACACTAGTTCGACTTTTTCATTTCAATGAGAATTCGAATTAAAGTGGTGGTTTTAATCAAGCTTAAGTAGTAAGAGAAAAAATTGAGTAGTTTTGAGGTGTATTTTTTCAGATTGCCTCCGAAGTGGAGTGAGATATTGGTATTTCACGAAACTATGGGTGTTAGAAGGCATTTTTTTCACTTCTGTTTCTGCTGTTTTCCCCTGATTTTTTAACGTAAGGGTTTCAGAAGGTCATGCATTTGTTGAAATTGTACATTGTTGTTCAAAAAATCTATATATTTACGTATAATTCAGCAGTTAATGGTTCATTTGATTAAACATTCTTTTAATAAAACATGAGTGTTTCTGTTTTGCCCGATTTGTAGTATTTTTCGTTGGACTGTTGCTTAGTTTTATTATTGGCTGGTATTATCTGCTGTAGAATGAGGTGTTTTAGCAGTTGTGTCACGGTTTCAATTGGGATACAAGGCTTTTAACTAATTGTTCACAAGTATCTAATTTTTTTAGTATTGACCAGTTTTTTTGCTGTCGTATCACTCAATCTGTTTAATCATTAGCTCAAGCATCGGTTTCTAATAAAATTTCATTCATCAATTTAATTGTCTGAAGTCATAGTTAATGCTTTCTAGAACTTTGAAGCAGGTTGACTTTCAAAAATTTTAGCAAAGTTTTTAGTTTTTGCTCACTTTTTTTTGTCTTAATATTTAGTCCACTTATTGACAATCGTCATCACTTGCACATGAGGCATAAATTATTCTGAATCATGTGAGTTCTTAGCAGTGGTTTCTGTGACTTTAATTTTTTTTTGAAAACCCTATTTGTAGATTTTTGAGTCTTGTCCGTTTTTGTTGTTTTTCGTGTGGTCCTGTTGCCTAGTATCAGAAATAACTGTTCTCATTGGCCGTTTTTAGCTATCATTGTCACTGATTTGGTACCAGTTGTTTCAAATATTTTTGTTGAATTTTGAATCTTGCTTTTTTGGCGTTTTGTGTCCCTTTTGCACATGGCGGAGTTCTGATGGTTGATTTATGACTTCTAAAGGTGTTTGTTATGCTGTGTTTGTTATTTTAGTATGAAGTTTTCGGTGTTTTTTTTCCATACTTTGATGCCACTAATTTTCAAAAATATTTGATTTTCTCTAAATTTTTCAGTTTTTGTCATTTTGCATGGTCAGTTTTTGATTTGCTAACGTTTTTTGTTTTGTGTACTCATTCTAAGGACTCTTGATGACAATTTTTTAATTAAGTGTTTTTGCAAAAAAGTTTTACTTTTTTTAGGATTTTGTTTTTCGTTCATTTTTGAGCATATAGGATTATGACTGTCATAGTTTCATCTTTCTGGAAAAAATTTTGATTGCCGGGTCGGTAGCTCTTCGGATTGAAATTCATGTTTGTCCTGCTTTGACGTTTTTTATTTCTTTAAGAATTTTGAGGACCATATGACTTCACACTTACTTTAAATCTGCTTTCAGTTCATTCAGTCATGCAATTTCAATTGAATTGCGTATGTTTTATTGCGTATGTTTTATGAGCAAGGTTTTTGTTCATTCGTTCGATTAAGTTTTACCACACTTGACTTACCTGCCTCTCAAAATGACTTTTCCTCTCTCATTTTGCTCCTCTGATTTTTTTGGTTAGTAAATTGAAGGAGATGAGGTCTCAGTGTATGATACTTTAAATGAATTTATTTGAGAACAGATAATAGAAACAAAACATAAATTATACAGTCTCTTCTCAATCTGAATATGACATTTACAATATGCCAGTTATTTTTACACTATGTTGTCTGAGATAGCGAGAGCATTATAGGCTGAGTTGTTAAGTTGAGACGTTCTGACATCGATTTTGTAGTTACGTGAATGCATGATTAATATCAATAATTTTTGTATACTAATGTCGTTCTTCAGATTACAATCTACAATTCTGACGGTCGGGAGGACACAACAACTGGACTGGAGTCTGCGCTCCACTCTGAAAACAGTACCCAATTCATGGTAGTGTTGGACCAATTTCCGGACTCTGGAAGCTCCAGGTACTCTTTGGAGCACTTGTACATTGGGAAGAGAAGCGCTGACATCGTTTTCAAGGAGCATCGTGGTCTAAATGATCAATTCACACCAGGAGTGTTCAAGGCCTGTTGAAGTATTTGATATCAGTTCAAATCTCATTTTCATTTCAAACTCACTGTCGGAAAATGATTCTATTCATCTGTTATATATGCTGTGTGCGTTTTGGACAGATATAGTCGTAGATAAATGAGTTTCAACGGGGTAATTTTACAGAAACTTAAATTGATGCCCACTACGGTCTATCCATCATTGAAAGTTGCAAGGTATTATTAAGAAGCCTCTAGGCGTCGTTAGAAAAAATTTAAAATTTTTGGCTACTTCGGCAAAATTGACAAGGTTAGCAACAATTTTGCCGAAGCAAGAAAAGCATACTGGTGTTAATATATTCAAACCACAGAGGCTTTTGCAATGCATGTTGTTTGATACCTTTTGGTGGTGTAAATTCTATAGAAAAAATATTTTGGGCTTAAAATTAGTCGTTTTCGCTATTTTCACGGCTGTCGTTGCATTATTTTGTAAGCAATAAAAATGGTTTCAATAGGCAAAGTATATTGTCGTAGTTCAGATGTGCTTGAATTACAAACATAGTAAGCAGTTGTCGAGATGTGTTCTTGATTTATTTTAAATAGTCACAAGTTTTTTCAAAACAGCATCTCAAAAAATGTCTGCATAAATTACTCTGAACTGTTTTGCCTGCTGTTTTAACTGTTCTTTTCCTGCTGGTTGTTGCTATATTTTTAGCTCATTTCTTCTCTAGGACCATTGAAATAGGGATTGTGTCACGCTTCATAAAAAATAGGTGAACTTTGCAGCGAATAGCAAATATTGGGCTCTAGCAAAAAAAAGAATTTAAGACTTATTTGTTCACGAATAAGAAGCTTTAGGATTTAGTAAATATTTCCATCGGAAGGTCAAATATGTATTTGCTGAAGATTTTTTCACTGTTTAAAATTTATTTTGCTGTCTATTTTTTTCACTTGAGAGTTTCTAGAAGGTTTTGATATCGGTTTCTCAAATTTCTGAATTGTTTGTCAATAATAAAAATGTCTGCGCAATTTGGGATATCAATTTTTCATACGGTAATTTATTCGCTCTGAAAGAAGAACTGACCTTCGCAATTGTTACGAACTCTTTTAAAGGATGATTGATCGTTGAGATCAGTGGGCTAGGCAAAGCAATCACTCTTATGGAACTCCAAATAACAGCTTTGTTTTAGTATCAACAGTATAACTCGGAGCCTGTCAAAAGCGCCAAATCGTTGGACACATTTTTTGGTTGGAAAGATGCCGGATACAAGAGCTCAAAATTGGATCTGGAGAACATTGTAAACATCTATATGGAAGATCCAGACAGTCCAGTTGTGAGCGAGGGAGTGGAGGCTTTTGATTCTGTCGCCTCATTGGCTACAAACTACTTGGTTGAGCAAATGGATCTCTCCTCGACACTTCTTTCGCTGGCCTTCAACATGACATTCGGATCGAGTAAAGATGACGACGGATATGATGATTACTTGGCGTGGTAAATTGAACGCTTTCTCTTTATTATGCTTCAGTCTGTTTTGCAAATCAGGTGCGAAACGGAAAAAATCTAGACAAGCTCTATTTAACTGTCTTCATTAAAGAAATAGTGACTAAAAAGTGAATAGAAATTTATTTATAAGTAGAAAATTTTGGGGAAACTACTAGAAACGCATTATAAAACTTCGAAGGTACGAATAACCATCGTTCTGATCAATGGTACAATGTAATTGGATCGTAGAAGAGGCGCGATTGCTGTCTTGAATCATCTTTTAAAGTCTGTAAAAATGTCTTTTAAAAAGTGTCTTTTAAATCTCGCCTGTTTGAAATCCCCAGTTTAATTAAAATCCCCTTTTTAATTGCTCTCGAACAAAGTTTGAAGCAATTGTTGTAAACTTGTCTGTTTAATACAAATTTTTCGCTCATAACATTTTTTTGCTCTCAAGTGACTTCAGTTCTTAAATTTTGCTTTTTCTGTATCTAATGTTCTCATTCCGAAATTATGTCTGGCAACAAAAGGCATTGTAAGCAATGAAGTTGCTAAGCCGTTATAGCTGAGTAAGTAATGTCGCAGACTGCTAACGGGTGTTCGAATCACTCTCTGGTCTGGTACTTTGCTACACCCTTACTAGACCAATTTGTCACGCTGTCGTTCGGGAGCAATTCATCCACCTTCATTTACGACGTTGCCCTTGTTTTCAGTGATCTAAATTACTCTCATTCATAAGAGTCAGCGGCCAAACTCGTGGCAGAAGTTCACTATTAAATGTCAAATGAAAAGGGCGCCAAAACTGGTGCAATTTTTAAAAAATATTCTTAGTGGTTATAGTGGTATATAATAAACTCCAATGACGTCATTTGAAGCCCGCCTTAGGCAATTTGGATACCCATCCCCTCCTCCTACTTTATCAGGCTTCAATGCATCCGAGCTCCCACTAGTCATTGTAGAGCAATTCTTCCGACGTTAGTCAGTTACATTCTCATTCCTTATAACAGCCGCACTGTTCTTAGCCGACTATTATAGCGGTTCCTTTTTACAATCTAAGTGTTCGGATTGTATTTGTGCGCTTTTTTTTACTAGAAGAAGAGTTTTGTTGGAGCATCTTTTTTGATCGATGTTTTTTAGGAGTATTTAAAACAGGATGTAAAAGGCAATACCGCCCATGAAAGCTAAGTATTTTTTGTCAAACGGCCGAACGAATTAATGAGCAGAGAGAAGAACGAGAGAGGGAGAGAGAGAGATTTTCTGTTCATGCCACGTTTTTGACAGCGCAAAACATTTTGATCACATGCAACTTTTTAATTTCTGCAGTTTTTAATTTTTGCTTTACTTTATAGTTCAAGTGGTTTTTTCAAACCATACTATCAAGCAACTGTCCGTTTGGGTTTATTGTTGACCATCTCAATCATATATTAAAATTGTTATAGGCATAAACCATATATGTGATTTTGCCGCTTTGAACGCTTTTTCAGCGGGTTTTCTACTCCTTATCATGTTTTTAGTAGTTTTTCAAGTATTTAGTAGTAGTTTTTAGTAGTTTTAAGTATTTTTTCAATAGCCGCACAGCGATAGTTGAGGCTATTATTGGCCTTCTCTTGGATTTTTTATTTAGTTGTCGCGATTTTTGTTACGACCATATGACGTCAGAACCACTTTTTTTTCATTCTTTCGTGCAATTTCAACTGAAATGCGTGCGTCACGTCATTTTTCGCTTTTAGTGGAGTTTTTTTTCATTCGCGTGATTAATTTTTTGGTCATACTTGACTTACCTCACTCGCAAAAATGACTTCCTCACTTTGAAATTGACTTTTATTTACTCTAATTCTAAGGTCAAATGGGTGTGTGTCACTCTAAATGAATGCTGTTTAAGAGCAGCTAATAGAGGCAGCAAAAACTTATGCAGATTTTTAATCAAAATAGAACATATCAGCCTTTAATGAAAGGACGAATTTCTTTTTTCTGTCTTTTTACTGTTTATTGAGACTGCAGATCTACTATGCTATTGCGGCTATTTTCTGGCAATCTGTCAGATATGTTTTCTTTATTATCTTTTTAAGTTTGTTTTAATTGAAGAAAATATGCTACGTTTAAACTATAAAAAAATTTGTTGATTCTACAGGTTTTAATTTTTGTTTTAGGTTTTAATTTTTGGTTTTATGCTTCTGTTTTATAGTGGTTTGCAGTGCGTCTGGATGTCGTATGGGTGCTCAATGGTTAAGCAGGAACCGTTTCCTAAAGTGTTTTAAGAAAAGTTGCTGAGACATTTGCATATTTTTGAATATAATATCAAACCTTTTAACGACACTCTTTGATATTGTCCCCTAATTTTTGTTGCTCTCGTTTTTCTCCTTTTTTACGATTTATCGCTTGTTACGTTTTTTCTAGCTTATGTAATTTAATTGGAAAATAATCAGGTATATTAGACAATCGGTTATCAAACATTGTTTTGGAGTCGCATTTAGTGAAAATATTCCAAAAATATGTTTTCACTTTTTCTTTTTGCTTTCTAATTTAATTCGTATGTTTTTTTTAAATTGAGAAATGTAATCATGTGAATAGTCTTCCTAGTGTTGTTAGTGATTGGCTGGGGCGTAAGTTGAGTTATACTTCCAGTCGGTAACGGAGTCTTCGGCTAATGTTTTCAAAAGAATTATTCATACTTTTTTCTCGTCAGTGAGAAGTCAATTTAGAGTTGTGATTTTAATCACGCTGGAGTAGTAAACGGAAAGAAAACTCCAGTAGGCTTGATTTTTTTTACAAATTACGTTCAAAGTGGAATTTTATTTCACTGGTTCAATTTGACTTCTAGGTGTTTCTTCTCTTGCTTCAATTTTTTTTTGTTTCTGATCACATTATATCAGTAATGTCAGCTCTCATAGTTTGCTGAGGGGAGGACATAAATGAAACTAAGTTTCCGTGTTTGTTCAAAGCTATTGGTTTTCATTAGGTTGACGCTACTTGCTCTCAAATATTTTCAGTGAGTTTTTGTGAAAATATTGTCAGTATTTGTTGTACTTTTAGCGGTCTTATCATTTAGTCACATTAATTTAACCGTTTCAAGTCAAAGCTAATACTTTGCTGTTTGGCTTTAAAAGTAATTTTGTTTTCTCATCCTTTTTCCTCATTAATGACAAGACTTATTGGCTGATAGTGATTGAAAAGTTAATCTAGTTAGGTGCTCAAATTCATAGGAATCGTTCTTATAGTTTTGACAATCTCTTTCAGAAAATAAACGTTGATTTTATACTCATGTTTTGGTGCTATCGCTTAGTCTCGAAATTAAGTTCTGACTGGCCTTCTAGTGGGGCATAGTTTTTTTCAATTTTTTGCCCAAAATTGCTTACAATTTTTAGCTAACTTTTATCGCTGTGTTAACGTTTGTTTCTGAAATGTTTACGGGAGTTGTGAATTTTGCCTTTGTTTGTAGTTTTTTTGTCCCTTTTTCTGTCATTAGAACTGCTTATAGATATTTTGACTGCGAAAATTTCATAGTTTGCTGTGACTTCTAAATTTTTTTTGGTATGCTGTTAGAGATTCTGCCATGTATTAACGAGTTTTTTGCTTTGACGGATCTTCGAATCAGAATTTAAAATAATATTCTGATTTTTGCCAATTTTTTTAGACTAATTTATGCTTTGTCTGTCATTGATTCTCAGTTTATTGTATTGATTTCAATTCTTTGGAATATTATTCAGGACTTGATTTGATATTTTTTATCGAATAAAATTTTCGCTTCTTTCTTCGTTCGCGTCTTGCTCAACATTTTTTGTGAAATCATTTTTGACTTCTATAGGCTTATTTCATTCTTCTCCATTCTGCTCTAAGGTGCTTTTAAGCAGCAGTTTCTGCGCAAAAGAATTTAGAACCAACAGAGCCAGTATCGAAAAACCAAATTAAAAATAGAAACTGGACAAATTCATTGAACCCAATTTTGGATGATTTATTACTTGATTTTTATTCTTATGAGTCTTAGTTATCTCTAATGCTTATTGGTATTGATACGAGCCCCTGTATTCCCTCCTTAAGAAACAGGATAATGTCTAAATATGGAATGACATCGAGATAGTTCGCACTTTGAAATATTTTGTACGAAAATCAAGTTCTTCATTTTTCTGTCCCACCAATCCGTGGTGGTTGTTTTCCGGCAATCTGTCGGGTGTGTTTTATGTTATCTCTCTTGTAAATGATGCTCTTTTATGTTTGACTACTATATAAAAGTATTTAGTTGACTTGCGCTCCCAATTTGACCGACTGCCCTTTTAGTGGATCGAGTTCCTTTTCAATGACGTTTTTATTGAAATCGGATTTTCTTTAGGGAAGGTCAGCTGGGATACGGAAGTATTCAGTACGATGCACTGACTCCCCTTATCATCTCAATCACTGTTGTGGGCTTCGTGGTTCCAATTACAGTCATCGTGCTCGGAGGTGTATTCGTATATTTTCTGAAGAAAAAACAGAGCCAAAAGTACGATCTGTTGGCTAAACAGCATCAGCATGGGGACCGGACGAATTACACTGATAACGAATCTGATACTCAGAGAATGATTTAATTATTATATCACATATCAATCATAGCACTCTTTTAAAGAGTTACTAATCAATCAATTCAGTGACAGTGATATCGCAACATATTCATACAAGTTTTTGATAGCCGCCTTCATCTTCTTGGCCGGCTATATTAGCGCCCCTTTTTTTATAATGCAAAGTATTTGTTTTGTTTTGGTGCGCCGTTTTTAGACTCGTAGTATTGGTTCATGTCAGGTTTTTGAGAGATACAGCGAGAAAGGTTGGCGTGAAAAACTTTTTTGATAACGTGTGGCATTTTCAAAGCATCTTTTGTTTAGATTCCAGTTTCTATTGTTACCATTTCGCCTTGTTAGATGCTTTTTATCAGTTTTGTATTTTCATAGCTTTTGGGAAGTTGTGTTGGATTTTTAAACATTTTTGCTTGACCGTTTTGACTTTTCAAGTGACGTTCACGCCCTCGACTTTTTCGCTTTGCGTGATCCAAAATTTCTCCCTCATTCACAAGTTTCAGCAGCTGAACTCGAGTAGCGATAGCTTACTACTGAACGCCAAATGAAAATAAGTCAGCCAAATTTGGTATATTTTTCTTTTCAAATTTTATTAGTAGTATTAAATAACCTCCTAAGCCGTCATTTGAAGCCCCCCTGAAGCAATTTACTTACTCCGACCTGACCGAAAGAGACTGCAAAACAACTCTCACAAGGCATTGGGGAGAATTTTTTCCGGTTATTTTTCAAAGTAGTTGTTCTAGTGGTTTTGGTTGCGTTTAGATGTAATGGATTTTGTTGTTGAGTTGTTTTAATAAGAATCTTAATCAAATCTTACGCAAATTTTGGCCGATTTTTGGCTGTTTTCTACGTTTTTCGCATGTTGTGGCTGCCTGTTATAATTTGTCTTGTTTAATCTCTAAGAAGAATTTGCCCCTAAAAGAGTTTCGCTCCTGAAAAGGACAGTTGATGGCTATACAGGGCATTTTTCACTGAAACAACAAAGAACAAATTTTCAAAATATCGTCTACGAAGTACCTTTTATGGATAATTTTGAGATTTTTAATTTAATTTTGTCTTCTTTTACTTTACTTTTCCTGGGTTTTCTAAGTGCATATTTTTGATATCTGCATGTATGTATATCTCTAAATTGAAAGGTCTCTAAAATGGTTTAAACTAACTATAGACCAATTCGTGCCATCACTTTAGAGTCAATTTGCGATATGGACAATTGATTGATTCTGGTGTTCTGAACTTGTCTGCGTAGGCTTTTGAGGCAAGTGAGTGACGCGTTTTTTGAGAAGGGCTCACATTTTGACCTTTTTGACACTAAGCTGTGAACAAATCTGTTATGTTTGGTTTTCTTGAACCGCAATCTTAAAAGCGTTATCTGACTCTAAATGTACGTCTGAAGGTTCAAGAAAGTTAAGAAGTTCCTCCGGTTCTGGCGGTTGTATTGGAGGAGCAACCGCTGTTGGTGGGAGAACAGGTGGGGAAATGCAACTGGTAATGGACCTGGTTCAGCGATCACTCGTGGTGCTGACTGATAGCTCAATGTAGTTGTGACTGGTTGAGTTTCCTCCTGCCCGGTCTGTTCTGGAACATCCCTGATGAATGTATGTTCAAGAAGCTTTGGAATTTCATCATCGAACAATTCTGGTTCCTTCCGATATTTTCCTAAGATTCGGTCCGATTGGAAATTATCCGGGTTTATGTTTTCGAAATCTGCTTAAGAGTCTGTACGCTCGTTTGGTCTTAGTCTGATCTGATGAAGACATTGTGTAAAGTTTGTTCCAACTTTACAAATCGGATAATTTGTGTTCGTTAGAAATTTTTCGAATCGATATAATTGTATCCAAAAAGGCCTTGGTTAACTTCAGAAATCAGATTGGTGCGATAACTTAGGTTTTAAAATAAGACAGAGTGGCTGAAGTTTTAGTGATTTTCCATTGTTTTTCGGCATCATAATATGTCCGATATCTGTGACAGCTTTGAATGAATATAAGTGTTGTGAATATAAGTTGCTAATGCATCATATTTGTGCAAGTTTAACCACTTTTAGTTCGTGTTCAATTTGAGAATGCGTTCATGTGCTCCAAGAGCACGCACAACTACTGTTAGAAAATGCAAATCACTACCCAGCCAACAATTCATTGGTTATTGATTGAGATCAAAGTTTAATAAGCACTGAAAACAATCGCAATCTCTAGATTTTCTAAAATATTTCCAGTAAATTCCAGAAAAACTTCAAATGTACGGAGCAGTAGAAATGGATTACAGGGCCAGCCTCTTTTACTAGTTGTCTTCTCTTCCCTAGAGGCAGATTATTTGTTACCAATTTCCAAATTGTGGAAGGACGTTCTTTTGGCACTTTTAATCCAACTCATAATAATGAGCTAGAACCTCCAACATTGTTGGCTGTAATTACACTATGTAGCCAACCGTAGAGAAGATAAACAGAATCCCCAACTCGCTGCTTACAAAAACTTATTGTCACCATGCTGTTGAAAACATTCTTTAAATTGCTACGCAAAAATGTACCCACCTTCCAGTTGTTTTGCAGCGGAACCAGTAGAAAAATCCAGAACTTTTCACCCTGGCCGTACAGCGTATTGAAGCAGCCTGTAAACTCAGTGAAAGCTGAGTGCCAACGTGTGAAATTTTCCTTGGGTAACCAGCTAATAAGTGTATTGAGTGTCCTTGGGTAACCAGCGTCAGTGTATGAAAACTTACATGGGTAACCAGCAATTACCCAAAAGAAAGACCGGAACTTGGGAATTTTTCTTATCTCTGATTTTGTAATCACATGGATTCTTTGGAAAAAGACCCATATACATCCGCGCCAAAGCCCCCCAGTTATTGTTTCTGAATTTTTACTCCTAGAGTTTGATCAACTGAGACCATTGTGTCAATAGTTTTCTAAAAGTACTTAATACGTTTAACAGATTCAACAAAGGCAGGCTTTGTTCGATCAACCGCATCAGCATCACTGACAGACATACGCTTGCACAGATTCGGATTGTTTTGAACAACATGCAAATCGTGAACACCTTCTCTGGTCTAACGTAACCACTCCTTTAAGCTCTTTTAAATATGGTTATCTTAAAGAACTTTTTTTGAGAGTTCACCAATTACCTTACATAAGAGAGCTAAAATTTCAAGCTACCCAACGATTTCTAAGTCAAATGGAACAGCCGAACACAAACATCTAAAAAACAGCCCAATTCTATCTAAAGCACACTAATAACTAAATCAGTCAGTTATTAGTATGAAGTCTAGATACGAGTATCAACTAAGTACACTATGCAGTGGAAACCGCAAAAAGCAGAAACCGCTTAATATGTTCAATATCTGTGACAGCTATGAATGAGCGATGACCTGTTTTCTGCAAGTTTTTGTTGCATTGCGTCCTGTAGCTCAAAAACCAACTCTGGTCTTGGATCTAGCTCTTTGCCTTTTTGTTGAATCTGACATGTAAGGGTTTCAGGTCAACTACTGATAAACAATCCACGTTAGAATTAGCTAATGCTAAACACGACCCAGCCTACAGTTCATTTTCCCAGACAAAAATTGGTTATTGATTGAGATCAAAACTTAATCAACATTTGCAGTAAGTTACAGAACAACTTCAATTTAACGGAGCAGTAGACTTGACTTACAGGGTCATCTTCTCTTACTAATTGTCTGCTCTTCCCTAGAGGCGATTGTTTGTTACGAATTTCCAAATTGTGGAAGGACGTTCTTCCGGTACTGTTAATCCTACTGGTAGTAATTAGTTAAAACCTCCAAGGTTGTTGGCTGTAATTACACTATGTAGCCAACCGTAGATAAGTTGAAGAGAATCCCCAACTATCTGCTTACAAGAACTGATTTTGTCACCATGCTGTTGAATACCTTCTTCAACTTGGTACGCAATAATGTACTCATCTTCCAGGTGTTTTGCAGCGGACTCAGTAGAAAAAAGCAGAACTTTTCACCCTGGCCGTTCAGCGTAATCAAGCAGTCTGTAAACTCAGTGAGAGCTGAGTGCCAACGTGTGAAATTTTCATTGGGTAACCAGCTAATAACTAAAAGGAAGACCGGAAGTTGGAAATTTTTCTGATATCTGATTTTGTAATCACATGGATTCTTCGGAAAATGACATATACACGTCCGCGCCAAAACCCACAGTTATCGTTTCTGAAATTTTAGTCCTAGATTTCAGTCGATCAACTGAGACCAATTTGACTGTAGTTTTCTAAAAGAACTTAATACGCTTAACAGATTCAACAAAGGCAGCCTTTGTTCGATCAACCGCATCAACATCACTGACAGACATATGCTTGCACAGATTCGAATTGTTTTGAACAACAACATGTAAATCGTTAACACCCTCTGGTCTAACGTAACCACTCCTTAAAGCTCGTTTGAACATGGTTATCTAAAAGAAATTTGTTTTGAGAGTTCACCAATTAGCTTACATAAGAGAGCTCAAAGTTCAAGCTATTCAACGATTTTTGAATCAAATGGAACAGCCAAACACAAACATCTAAGAAACAGCTCAAGTCTATCTAAACCACACTAATAACTAAATCTGTCAGTTATCAGTATTAAGTCTATAAACGAGTATTAACTAAGTACACTAGGCAGTGGCAACCGCAAAATGCAGAAACCGCTTAATTTTGCAGTGTCTAAGACAGCTATGAATAAATGATGACTTGTTTTGTGCAAATTTTTGTTGCATTGCGTCCTGTAGCTCAAAAACCAACTCTGGTCTTGGATCTAGCTCTTTGCCTTAATGTTGAATCTGACATCTAAGGGTTTCAGGTCAACTACTGATAAACAATCCACATTATAATTAGCTAATGCTAAACACGACCCAGCCTACAGTTCAATTTTCCCAGAAAAATGGTTTTGATTGAGCTCAAAATTTAATCAAGCATTGAAAACAATCACTATCTCTAGTTTTTCTTACAAAAACTTTTCCAGTAAATTACAGAACAACTTCAATTTAAGGGAGCAGTAGACTTGACTTACAGGGTCATCTTCTCTTACTAATTGTCTTCTCTTCCCTAAAGGCAATTATTTGTTACCAATTTCCAAAATGTGGAAGGACGTTCTTCCGGTACTTTTAATCCAACTGATAGTAATGAGTTAACATCTCCAACATTGTGGGCTGTAATTACACTATGTAGCCAATCGTAGAGAAGATAAACCGAATCCCCAACTATCTGCGTTTTTGTCATAATACTGTTGAACATTCTTTAAATTGGTACGCAAAAATGTACCCATCTTCCTGGTGTTTTGTAGCGGACTCACTGGAAAAAAGCAGAAATTTTCACCCTGGCCGTACAGCGTAATGAAGCAGTCTGTAAACTCAGTGAATTCTGGGTGCCAACGTGTGAAATTTTCATTGGCTAACCAGTTAATAACCAAAAGGAAGACCGGAAGTTGGGAATTTTTCTGATCTGTGGTTTTGGTAATCACATGGATTTTTCGGAAAAAGACCCATATACATCCGCGCCAAAGCCCCCCCCAGTTATTGTTTCTTAAATTTTAATCCTAGAGTTTGATCAACTGAGACCAAATTGTACATAGTTTTCTAAAAGTACTTAATACGCTTAACAGATTCAACAAAGGCAGGCGTTGTTCGATCAACCGCATCAACACCACTGACAGACATACGCTTGCACCGATTCGAATTGTTTTGAGCAACATCATGTAAATCGTTAACACCCTCTGGTCTAACGTAACCACTCCTTAAAGCTCGTTTAAACATGGTTATCTAAAAGAATTTTGTTTTGAGAGTTCACCAATTAGCTTACATAAGAGAGCTCAAAGTTCAAGCTATTCAACGATTTCTGAATGAAATCGAACAGCCAAACACAAACATCTAAAAAACAGCCCAATTCTATTCAAAGCACACTAATAACTAAATCAGTCAGTTATCAGTAGTAAGTCTCGAAACGAGTATCAACTATATACACTAAGCAGTGGCAGCCGCGAAAAGCAGAAACTGCTTAATTTGTTCAATATCTGAGACAGCTATGAATGAGTGATGACTTGTTTTCTGCAAATTTTTGTTGCATTGCGTCCTGTCGCTCAAAAACCAACTCTGGTCTTGGATCTAGCTCTTTGCCTGTGTTGAATCTGACATCTAAGGGTTTCAGGTCAACTACCGATTAACAATCAACTTTATAATTAGCTAATGCTAAACACGACCCAGCCTACAGTTCAATTTTCCCAGAAAAAAAATTGATTTCAAAGTTTAATCAAGCACTGAAAACAATCACTATCTCCAGATTTTCTTACAAAAACTTTTCCAGTAAATTACAGAACAACTTCAATTTAAGGGAGCAGTAGACTTGACTTACAAGTTCATCTTCTTTTACTAATTGTCTTCTCTTGCCTAGAGGCGATTATTTGTTACCAATTGCCAAATTGTGGAAGGACGTTCTTCCGGTATTTTAATCTAACTGATAGTAATGAGTTACAACCTCGAACATTGTTGGCTGTAATTACACTATTTAGCCAATTGTAGAGAAGATACACAGAATCCCCAAACAACTATCTGCGTTTTTGTCACCAAACTGTTGAGTTTCTTCTTTAATTTGGTACGCAAAAATGTACCCAAACTCCAGGTGTTTTGCAGCGGACTCATTAGAAAAAAAGCAGAATTTTTCACACTGGCCGTACAGCGTAATGAGCAGTCTGTAAACTCAGTGAAATCTGAGTGCCAACGTGTGAATTTTCCTTGGGTAACCAGCTAATAACCAAAAGGAAGACCGGAAGTTGGAAATTTTTCTGATCTCTGATTTTGTAATTACTTGGATTCTTCGGAAAAAGACCCATATACACATCCGCGCCAAAACCCCCAGTTATTGTTTCTGAAATTTTAGTCCTAGAGTTTGATCAACTGAGACCAAATTGTACATAGTTTTCTAAAAGTACTTAATACGCTTAACAGATTCAACAAAGGCAGGCGTTGTTCGATCAACCGCATCAACACCACTGACAGACATACGCTTGCACCGATTCGAATTGTTTTGAGCAACATCATGTAAATCGTTAACACCCTCTGGTCTAACGTAACCACTCCTTAAAGCTCGTTTAAACATGGTTATCTAAAAGAATTTTGTTTTGAGAGTTCACCAATTAGCTTACATAAGAGAGCTCAAAGTTCAAGCTATTCAACGATTTCTGAATGAAATCGAACAGCCAAACACAAACATCTAAAAAACAGCCCAATTCTATTCAAAGCACACTAATAACTAAATCAGTCAGTTATCAGTAGTAAGTCTCGAAACGAGTATCAACTATATACACTAAGCAGTGGCAGCCGCGAAAAGCAGAAACTGCTTAATTTGTTCAATATCTGAGACAGCTATGAATGAGTGATGACTTGTTTTCTGCAAATTTTTGTTGCATTGCGTCCTGTCGCTCAAAAACCAACTCTGGTCTTGGATCTAGCTCTTTGCCTGTGTTGAATCTGACATCTAAGGGTTTCAGGTCAACTACCGATTAACAATCAACTTTATAATTAGCTAATGCTAAACACGACCCAGCCTACAGTTCAATTTTCCCAGAAAAAAAATTGATTTCAAAGTTTAATCAAGCACTGAAAACAATCACTATCTCCAGATTTTCTTACAAAAACTTTTCCAGTAAATTACAGAACAACTTCAATTTAAGGGAGCAGTAGACTTGACTTACAAGTTCATCTTCTTTTACTAATTGTCTTCTCTTGCCTAGAGGCGATTATTTGTTACCAATTGCCAAATTGTGGAAGGACGTTCTTCCGGTATTTTAATCTAACTGATAGTAATGAGTTACAACCTCGAACATTGTTGGCTGTAATTACACTATTTAGCCAATTGTAGAGAAGATACACAGAATCCCCAAACAACTATCTGCGTTTTTGTCACCAAACTGTTGAGTTTCTTCTTTAATTTGGTACGCAAAAATGTACCCAAACTCCAGGTGTTTTGCAGCGGACTCATTAGAAAAAAAGCAGAATTTTTCACACTGGCCGTACAGCGTAATGAGCAGTCTGTAAACTCAGTGAAATCTGAGTGCCAACGTGTGAATTTTCCTTGGGTAACCAGCTAATAACCAAAAGGAAGACCGGAAGTTGGAAATTTTTCTGATCTCTGATTTTGTAATTACATGGATTCTTAGGAAAAAGGCCCATATACACATCTTCGCCAAAACCCCCAGTTATCGTTTCTGAAATTTTAGTCCCAGGTTTCAGTCGATCAACTCTGACCAATTTGTCAACAGTTTTCCAAGAGTACTTAATAGGCTTAACAGATTCAACAAAGGCAGGCTTTGTTCGATCAACCGCATCAACACCACTGACAGACATACGCTTGCGCAGATTCGAATTGTTTTGAGCAACATCATGTAAATCGTTTACACCCTCTGGTCTAACGTAACCACTCCTTAAAGCTCGTTTGAACATGGTTATCTAAAAGAAATTTGTTTTGAGAGTTCACCAATTAGCTTACATAAGAGAGCTCAAAGTTCAAGCTATTCAACGATTTTTGAATCAAATGGAACAGCCAAACACAAACATCTAAGAAACAGCTCAAGTCTATCTAAACCACACTAATAACTAAATCTGTCAGTTATCAGTATTAAGTCTATAAACGAGTATTAACTAAGTACACTAAGCAGTGGTGACCGCAAAAAGCAGAAACCGCTTAATTTGTCCAATATCTGAGACAGCTATGAATAAGCGATGACTTGTTTCTGCAATTTTTTGTTGCATTGCTTCCTGTAGCTCAAAGACCAACTCTGGTCTTGGATCTAGCTCTTTGCCTGTGTTGAATCTGACATCTAAGGTTTTCAGGTCAACTACCGATTAACAATCCACGTTATTATTAGCTAATGCTAAACACGACCCAGCCTACAGTTCAATTTTCCCAGAAAAAAATTGGTTATTGTTTGATTTCAAAGTTTAATCAAGCACTGAAAACAATCACTATCTCCAGATGTTCTTACAAAAACTTTTCCAGTAAATTACAGAACAACTTCAATTTAAGGGAGCAGTAGATTTGACTTACAGGGTCATCTTCTCTTACTAATTGTCTTCTCTTCCCTAGAGGCGATTATTTGTCACCAATTTCCAAATTGTGGAAGGACGTTCTTCCGGTACTTTTAATCCAACTGATAGTAATGAGTTACAACCTCCAACATTGTTGGCTGTAATTACACTATGCAGCCAATCGTAGAGAAGATAAACAGAATCCCCAACCAACTATCTGCGTTTTTGTCACCAAACTATTGAGTTTATTCTTTAAATTGGTACGCAAAAATGTACCCATCCTCCAGGTGTTTTGCAGCGGACTCATTAGAAAAAAAGCAGAATTTTTCACACTGGCCGTACAGCGTATTGAGCAGTCTGTAAACTCAGTGGAATCTGAGTGCCAACGTGGGAATTTTCCTTGGGTAACCAGCTAATAATCAAAAGGAAGACCGGAAGTTGGAAGTTTTTCTGATCTCTGATTTTGTAATTACTTGGATTCTTCGGAAAAAGACCCATATACACATCCGCGCCAAAACCCCCAGTTATTGTTTCTGAAATTTTAGTCCTAGATTTCAGTCGATCAACTGAGACCAATTTGTCAACAGTTTTCTAAGAGTACTTAATACGCTTAACAGATTCAACAAAGGCAGGCTTTGTTCGATCAACCGCATCAACACCACTGACAGACATACGCTTGCACAGATTCGATTTGTTTTGAGCAACATCATGTAAATCGTTAACACCCTCTGGTCTAACGTAACCACTCCTTAAAGCTCGTTTAAACATGGTTATCTATAAGAATTTTGTTTTGAGAGTTCACCAATTAGCTTGCATAAGAGCTCAAAGTTCAAACTATTCAACGATTTCTGAATCAGTAGTAAGTCTAGTAGTAAGTCTAGAAACGAGTATCAACTATATACACTGGGCAGTGGCAACCGCAAAAAGCAGAAACTGCTTAATTTGTCCAATTTCCGAGACAGCTATGAATGAGCGATGACTTGTTTTCTGCAAATTTTTGTTGCACTGCGTCCTGTCGCTCAAAAACCAACTCTGGTCTTGGATCTAGCTCTTTGCCTTTGTGTTGAATCTGACATCTAAGGGTTTCAGGTCAACTACTGATAAACAATCCACGTCAGAATTAGCTAATGCTAATCACGACCCAGCCTACAGTTCATTTTCCCAGACAAAAATTGGTTATTGATTGAGATCAAAACTTAACATTTCCAGTAAGTTACAGAACAACTTCAATTTAACGGAGCAGTAGACTTGACTTACAGGGTCATCTTCTCTTACTAATTGTCTTCTCTTTCCTAGAGGCGATTATTTGTTACCAATTTCCAAATTGTGGAAGGACGTTCTTCCGGTACTTTTAATCCAACTGATAGTAATGAGTTACAATCTCCAACATTGTGGGCTGTAATTACACTATGTAGCCAATCGTAGAGAAGATAAACAGAATCCCCAACTATCTGCGTTTTTGCCACCAAACTATTGAGTTTATTCTTTAAATTGGTACGCAAAAATGTACCCATCTTCCAGGTGTTTTGCAGTGGACTCAGTAGAAAAGAGCAACATTTCACCCTGGCCGTACAGCGTAATCAAACAGTCTGTAAACTCAGTGAAATCAGGTGGCAACGTGTAATATTTTCTTTGGGTAACCAGCTAATAACCAAAAGGAAGACCGGAAGTTGGGAATTTTTCTGATCTCTGATTTTGTAATCACATGGATTCTTCGGAAAAAGACCCATATACACATCCGCGCCAAAACCCCCATTTATCGTTTCTGAAATTTTAGTCTTAGATTTCAATCGATCAATTGAGACCAATTTGTCAATAGTTTGCTAAAAGTACTTAATACGCTTAACAGATTCAACAAAGGCAGGCTTTGTTCGATCAACCGCATCAACATTACTGAAAGACATACGCTTGCACAGATTCGAATTGTTTTGAGCAACATGCAAATCGTGAACACCTTCTGGTCTAACGTAACCACTCCTTAAAAACAATCTTAAAAAACATTTTTTGAGAGTTCACCAATTACCTTACATAAGAGAGCTAAAAATTCAAGCTACCCAACGATTTCTAAATCAAATGGAACAGCCAAACACAAACATCTAAGAAACAGCTCAAGTCTATCTAAAGCACACTAATAACTAAATCTGTCAGTTATCAGTTTTAAGTCTAGAGACGAGTAGTAACTAAGTACACTAAGCAGTGGCAATCGAAAAAAGCAGAAACCACTTAATTCATGCAGTGTCTGAGACAGCTATGAATAAATGATGACTTGTTTTCTGCAAATTTTTGTTGCATTGCGTCCTGTCGCTCAAAAACCAACTCTGGTCTTGGATCTAGCTCTTTGCCTTTGTGTTGAATCTGACATCTAAGGGTTTTAGGTCAACTACTGATAAACAATCCACGTCAGAATTAGCTAATGCTAAACACGACCCAGCCTACAGTTCAATTTTCCCAGAAAAAATTGGTTATTGACTGATTTCAAAGTTTAATCAAGCACTGAAAACAATCACTATCTCCAGATTTTCTCACAAAAACTTTTCCAGTAAATTACAGAACAACCTCAATTTAAGGGAGCAGTAGACTTGACTTACAGGTTCATCTTCTTTTACTAATTGTCTTCTCTTGCCTAGAGACGATTATTTGGTACCAATTTCCAAATTGTGGAAGGACGTTCTTCCGGTACTTTTAATCGAACTGGTAGTAATGAGTTACAACCTCCAGCATTGTTGGCTGTAATTACACTGTGTAGCCAGTCGTAGAAAAGATAAATAGAATCCCCAACTATCTGCGTTTTTGTCACCATACTGTTGAATACATTCTTTAAATTGGTACTCAAAAATTTACCCATCTTCCAGGTTTTTTGCAGCGGACTCAGTAGAAAAAAGCAGAACTTTTCACCCTGGCCGTACAGCGTAATGAGCAGTCTGTAAACTCAGTGAAATCTGAGTGCCAACGTGTGAATTTTCCTTGGGTAACCAGCTAATAACCAAAAGGAAGACCGGAAGTTGGAAATTTTTCTGATCTCTGATTTCGTAATCACATGGATTCTTCCACATGGAAAAAGACCCATATACACGTCCGCGCCAGAACCCACAGTTATCGTTTCTGAAATTTTAGTCCTAGATTTCAGTCGATCAACTGAGACCAATTTGTCAATAGTTTTTTAAAAGTACTTAATACGGTTAACAGATTCAACAAAGACAGGCTTTGTTCGATCAACCGCGTCAGTGACAGACATACGCTTGCACAGATTCGAATTGCTTTGAACAACATGTAAATCGTTAACACCTTCTGTTCTAACGTAACCACTCCTTAAAGCTCATTTAAATATGGTTATCTTAAAGAATTTTAGAGTTCACCAATTACCTTACATAAGAGAGCTCAATTTCAAGCTACCCAAAGATTTCTAAATCAAATGGAGCAGCCAAACACAAACATCTAAGAAGCAGCTCAAGTCTATCTAAAGCACACTGATAACTAAATCTGTCAGTTATCAGTAGTAAGTCTCGAAACGAGTATCAACTATATACACTAAGCAGTGGCAGCCGCAAAAAGCAGAAACTGCTTAATTTGTTCAATATCTGAGACAGCTATGAATGAGCGATGACTTGTTTTCTGCAAAATTTTGTTGCATTGCGTCCTGTCGCTCAAAAACCAACTCTGGTCTTGGATCTAGCTCTTTGCCTTTGTGTTGAATCTGACATCTAAGGGTTTTAGGTCAACTACTGATAAACAATCCACGTCAGAATTAGCTAATGCTAAACACGACCCAGCCTACAGTTCAATTTTCCCAGAAAAAATTGGTTATTGACTGAATTCAAAGTTTAATCAAGCACTGAAAACAATCACTATCTCCAGATTTTCTCACAAAAACTTTTCCAGTAAATTACAGAACAACTTCAATTTAAGGGAGCAGTAGACTTGACTTACAGGTTCATCTTCTTTTACTAATTGTCTTCTCTTGCCTAGAGGCGATTATTTGGTACCAATTTCCAAATTGTGGAAGGACGTTCTTCCGGTACTTTTAATCGAACTGGTAGTAATGAGTTACAACCTCCAGCATTGTTGGCTGTAATTACACTGTGTAGCCAGTCGTAGAAAAGATAAATAGAATCCCCAACTATCTGCGTTTTTGTCACCATGCTGTTGAATACATTCTTTAAATTGGCACCCAAAAATTTACCCATCTTCCAGGTTTTTTGCAGCGGACTCAGTAGAAAAAAGCAGAACTTTTCACCCTGGCCGTGCAGCGTAATGAGCAGTCTGTAAACTCAGTGAAATCTGAGTGCCAACCTGTGAATTTTCCTTGGGTAACCAGCTAATAACCCGAAGGAAGACCGGAAGTTGGAAATTTTTCTGATCTCTGATTTCGTAATCACATGGATTCTTCCACATGGAAAAAGACCCATATACACGTCCGCGCCAGAACCCACAGTTATCGTTTCTGAAATTTTAGTCCTAGATTTCAGTCGATCAACTGAGACCAATTTGTCAATAGTTTTTTAAAAGTACTTAATACGGTTAACAGATTCAACAAAGACAGGCTTTGTTCGATCAACCGCGTCAGTGACAGACATACGCTTGCACAGATTCGAATTGCTTTGAACAACATGTAAATCGTTAACACCTTCTGTTCTAACGTAACCACTCTTTAAAGCTCATTTAAATATGGTTATCTTAAAGAATTTTAGAGTTCACCAATTACCTTACATAAGAGAGCTCAATTTCAAGCTACCCAAAGATTTCTAAATCAAATGGAGCAGCCAAACACAAACATCTAAGAAGCAGCTCAAGTCTATCTAAAGCACACTGATAACTAAATCTGTCAGTTATCAGTAGTAAGTCTCGAAACGAGTATCAACTATATACACTAAGCAGTGGCAGCCGCAAAAAGCAGAAACTGCTTAATTTGTTCAATATCTGAGACAGCTATGAATGAGCGATGACTTGTTTTCTGCAAAATTTTGTTGCATTGCGTCCTGTCGCTCAAAAACCAACTCTGGTCTTGGATCTAGCTCTTTGCCTTTGTGTTGAATCTGACATCTAAGGGTTTTAGGTCAACTACTGATAAACAATCCACGTCAGAATTAGCTAATGCTAAACACGACCCAGCCTACAGTTCAATTTTCCCAGAAAAAATTGGTTATTGACTGAATTCAAAGTTTAATCAAGCACTGAAAACAATCACTATCTCCAGATTTTCTCACAAAAACTTTTCCAGTAAATTACAGAACAACTTCAATTTAAGGGAGCAGTAGACTTGACTTACAGGTTCATCTTCTTTTACTAATTGTCTTCTCTTGCCTAGAGGCGATTATTTGGTACCAATTTCCAAATTGTGGAAGGACGTTCTTCCGGTACTTTTAATCGAACTGGTAGTAGTGAGTTACAACCTCCAGCATTGTTGGCTGTAATTACACTGTGTAGCCAGTCGTAGAAAAGATAAATAGAATCCCCAACTATCTGCGTTTTTGTCACCATGCTGTTGAATACATTCTTTAAAGTGGTACCCAAAAATTTACCCATCTTCCAGGTTTTTTGCAGCGGACTCAGTAGAAAAAAGCAGAACTTTTCACCCTGGCCGTACAGCGTATTGAGCAGTCTGTAAACTCAGTGAAATCTGAGTGCCAACGTGTGAATTTTCCTTGGGTAACCAGCTAATAACCAAAAGGAAGACCGGAAGTTGGAAATTTTTCTGATCATTGATTTCGTAATCACATGGATTCTTCCACATGGAAAAAGACCCATATACACGTCCGCGCCAGAACCCACAGTTATCGTTTCTGAAATTTTAGTCCTAGATTTCAGTCGATCAACTGAGACCAATTTGTCAATAGTTTTTTAAAAGTACTTAATACGGTTAACAGATTCAACAAAGACAGGCTTTGTTCGATCAACCGCGTCAGTGACAGACATACGCTTGCACAGATTCGAATTGCTTTGAACAACATGTAAATCGTTAACACCTTCTGTTCTAACGTAACCACTCCTTAAAGCTCATTTAAATATGGTTATCTTAAAGAATTTTAGAGTTCAACAATTACCTTACATAAGAGAGCTCAATTTCAAGCTACCCAAAGATTTCTAAATCAAATGGAGCAGCCAAACACAAACATCTAAAAAACAGCCCAATTCTATCTAAAGCACACTAATAACTAAATCAGTCTGTTATTAGTAGTAAGTCTAGAAACGAGTATCAACTATGTACACTAAGCAGTGGCAGCCGCAAAAAGCAGAAACTGCCTAATTTGTTCAGTATCTGAGACAGCTATGAATGAGCGATGACTTGTTTTCTGCAAAATTTTGTTGCATTGCGTCCTGTCGCTCAAAAACCAACTCTGGTCTTGGATCTAGCTCTTTGCCTTTGTGTTGAATCTGACATCTAAGGGTTTTAGGTCAACTACTGATAAACAATCCACGTCAGAATTAGCTAATGCTAAACACGACCCAGCCTACAGTTCAATTTTCCCAGAAAAAATTGGTTATTGACTGATTTCAAAGTTTAATCAAGCACTGAAAACAATCACTATCTCCAGATTTTCTTACAAAAACTTTTCCAATAAATTACAGAACAACTTCAATTTAAGGGAGCAGTAGACTTGACTTACAGGGTCATCTTCTCTTACTAATTGTCTTCTCTTCCCTAGAGGCGATTATTTATTTCCAATTTCCAAATTGTGGAAGGACGTTCTTCCGGTACTTTTAATCCAACTGATAGTAATGGTTACAACCTCCAACATTGTTGGCTGTAATTACACTATGTAGCCAACAGTAGAGAAGATAAACAGAATCCCCAATTATCTGCGTTTTTGTCACCATGCTGTTGAATACATTCTTTAAATTGGTACGCAAAAATGTACCCATCTTCCAGGTGTTTTGCAGCGGACTCAGGAGAAAAAAGCAGAACATTTCACCCTGGCCGTACAGCGTAATCAAGCAGTCTGTAAACTCAGTGAAAGCTGAGTGCCAATGTGTGAAATTTTCCTTGGGTAACCAGCTAATAACTAAAAGGAAGACCGGAAGTTGGAAATTGTTCTGATCTCTGATTTTGTAATCACATGGATTCTTCGGAAAAAGACCCATATACACGTCCGCGCCAAAACCCACAGTTATCGTTTCTGAATTTTTAGTCCTAGATTTCAGTCGATCAACTGAGACCAATTTGTCAATAGTTTTCTAAAAGTACTTAATACGCTTTACAGATTCAACAAAGACAGGCTTTGCTCGATCAACCGCGTCAGTGACAGACATACGCTTGCACAGATTCGAATTGTTTTGAACAACATGAAAATCGTTAACACCTTCTGATCTAACGTAACCACTCCTTAAAGCTCTTTTAAATATGGTTATCTTAAAGAATTTTTTTAGAGTTCACTAATTACTTTACATAAGAGAGCTCAAAATTCAAGCTACCCAACGATTTCTAAGTCAAATGGATCAGCCAAACACAAACATCTAAGAAACAGCTCAAGTATATCTAAAGCACTAAATCTGTCAGTTATCAGTAGTATGTCTAGAAACGAGTATCAACTATATACGCTAGGCAGTGGCAACCGCAAAAAGCAGAAACTGCTTAATTTGTCCAATATCTGAGACAGCTATGAATGAGCGATGACGTGTTTTCTGCAAATTTTTGTTGCATTGCGTCCTGTCGCTCAAAAAGCAACTCTGGTCTTGGATCTAGCTCTTTGCCTTTGTGTTGAATCTGACATCTAAGGGTTTCAGGTCAACTACTGATAAACAATCCACGTCAGAATTAGCTAATGCTAAACACGACCCAGCCTACAGTTCAATTTTCCCAGAAAAAATTGGAAATTGGTTATTGATTGATTTCAAAGTTTAGTCAAGCACTGAAAACAATCACTATCTCTAGATTTTCTTACAAAAACTTTTCCAGTAAATTACACAAAAAAGTTCAATTTAAGGGAGCAGTAGACTTGACTTACAGGGTCATCTACTCTTACTAATTGTCTGCTCTTCCCTAGAGGCGATTATTTGTTACGAATTTCCAAATTGTGGAAGGACGTTCTTCGGTACAATTACTCCAACTGATAGTAATGAGTTACAACCTCCAACATTGTTGGCTGTAATTACACTATGTATCCAATCGTAGAGAAGATAAACAGAATCCCCAACTATTTGCGTTTTTGTCACCATGCTGCTGATTACTTGCTTTAAATTGGTACGCAAAAATTTACCCATCTTGCAGGTGTTAGCGGACTCAGTAGAAAAAAGCAGAACATTTCACCCTGGCCGTACAGCAAAATCAAGCAGTCTGTAAACTCAGTGAAAGCTGTGTGCCAACGTGTGAAATTTTCCTTGGGTAACCAGCTAATAACTAAAAGACCGGAAGTTGGAAATTTTTCTGATCTCTGATTTTGTAATTACATGGATTCTTCGGAAAAAGACCCATATACACATCCGCGCCAAAATCCCCAGTTATCGTTTCCGAATTTTTATTACTAGATTTTAGTCGATCAATTGAGACCAATTTGTCTACAGTTCTCTAAAAAATTTGATCTGAAACATTTAACAGAATCACGAGAACAATTGATGATTTCTACCCAAGTATTATTAAAAGCTTAATTAATACTCTCAGCAGGTTCAACCGTGGCAGGCTTTGTTCGATCAACCGCACCAACTTTTACTGAATTGTGGTCTGTCCTAACATTTCTTAAAGTTCGTTCAGTTTTAAATATCTAAACAAACTTGTTTTAGAGAGAGTTCACCAACTACCTTTCATATGAGAGCTCAAAAGTCAAGCTACCCAACGAGATCTAAATCAAACGAATCTAAGGGTTTTAGGTCAACTACTGATAAACAATCCACGTCAGAATTAGCTAATGCTAAACACGACCCAGCTTACAGTTCAATTTTCCCAGAAAAAAATTGGTTATTGATTGATTTCAAAGTTTAATCAAGCACTGAAAACAATCACTATCTCTAGATTTTCTTACAAAAACTTTTCCATTAAATTACAGAAAGCTTCAATTTAAGGGAGCAGAAAACTTGACTTACAGTGTCATCTTCTCTTACTAATTGTCTTCTCTTCCCTAGAGGCGATTATTTGTTACCAATTTCCAAATTGTGGAAGGACTCTCTTCCGGTACTTTTAATCCAACTGATAGTAATGAGTTACAACCTCCAACATTGTTGGCTGTAATTACACTATGTAGCCTATCGTAGAGAAGATAAGCAGAATCCCCAATTATCGGCGTTTTTGTCACCATGCTGTTGAATACATTCTTTAAATTAGTACGCAAAAATGTACCCATCTTCCAGGTGTTTTGCAGTGGACTCAGTAGAAAAAAGCAACATTTCACCCTGGCCGTACAGCGTAATCAAGCAGTCTGTAAACTCAGTGAAAGCTGAGTGCCAACGTGTGAAATTTTCCTTGGGTAACCAGCTAATAACTAAAAGGAAGACCGGAAGTTGGAAATTTTTCTGATCTCTGATTTTGTAATCACGTGGATTCTTCGGAAAAAGACCCATATACACGTCCGCGCCAAAACCCACAGTTATCGTTTCTGAAATTTTAGTCCTAGATTTCAGTCGATCAACTGAGACCAATTTGTCAATAGTTTTCTAAAAGTACTTAATACGCTTAACAGATTCAACAAAGACAGGCTTTGTCCGATCAACCGCGTCAGTGACAGACATACCCGCTTGCACAGATTCGAATTGTTTTGAACAACATGAAAATCGTTAACACCTTCTGGTCTAACGTAACCACTCCTTTAAGTTCTTTTAAATATGGTTATCTTAAAGAACTTTTTTTGAGAGTTCACCAATTACCTTACATAAGAGAGCTAAAAATTCAAGCTACCCAACGATTTCTAAGTCAAATGGAACAGCCAAACACAAACATCTAAGAACAGCTCAAGTCTATCTAAAGCACACTAATAACTAAATCTGTCAGTTATCAAGTAGTAAGTCTAGAAACGAGTATCAACTATATACACTAGGCAGTGGCAACCGCAAAAAGCAGAAACTGCTTAATTTGTCCAATATCTGAGACAGCTATGATTGAGCTATGACTTGTTTTCTGCAAATTTTTTTTGCATTGCGTCCTGTCGCTCAAAAAGCAACTCTGGTCTTGGATCTAGCTGTTTGCCTTTGTGTTGAATCTGACATCTAAGGGTTTTAGGTCAACTACTGATAAACAATCCACGTCAGAATTAGCTAATGCTAAACACGACCCAGCTTACAGTTCAATTTTCCCAGAAAAAAATTGGTTATTGATTGATTTCAAAGTTTAATCAAGCACTGAAAACAATCAGTATCTCCAGATTTTCTTACAAAAACTTACAGTAAATTACAGAACAACTTCAATTTAAGGAGCAGTAGAAGTGACTTACAGTGTCATCTTCTCTTACTAATTGTCTTCTCTTCCCTAGAGGCGATTATTTGTTACCAATTTCCAAATTGTGGAAGAACTCTCTTCCGGTACGTTTAATCCAACTGATAGTAATGAGTTGCAACCTCCAACATTGTTGGCTGTAGTTACACTATGTAGCCAATCGTAGAGAAGATAAGCAGAATCCCCAATTATCGGCGTTTTTGTCACCATGCTGTTGAATACATTCTTTAAATTGGTACGCAAAAATGTACCCATCTTCCAGGTGTTTTGCAGTGGACTCAGTAGAAAAGAGCAACATTTCACCCTGGCCGTACAGCGTAATCAAGCAGTCTGTAAACTCAGTGAAAGCTGAGTGCCAACGTGTGAAATTTTCCTCGGGTAACCAGCTAATAACTAAAAGGAAGACCGGAAGTTGGAAATTTTTCTGATCTCTGATTTTGTAATCACGTGGATTCTTCGGGAAAAGACCCATATACACGTCCGCGCCAAAACCCACAGTTATCGTTTCTGAAATTTTAGTCCTAGATTTCAGTCGATCAACTGAGACCAATTTGTCAATAGTTTTCTAAAAGTACTTAATACGCTTAACAGATTCAACAAAGACAGGCTTTGTTCGATCAACCGCGTCAGTGACAGACATACCCGCTTGCACAGATTCGAATTGTTTTGAACAACATGAAAATCGTTAACACCTTCTGGTCTAACGTAACCACTCCTTTAAGCTCTTTTAAATATGGTTATCTTAAAGAACTTTTTTTGAGAGTTCACCAATTACCTTACATAAGAGAGCTAAAAATTCAAGCTAACCAACGATTTCTAAGTCAAATGTAACAGCCAAACACAAACATCTAAGAACAGCTCAAGTCTATCTAAAGCACACTAATAACTAAATCTGTCAGTTATCAAGTAGTAAGTCTAGAAACGAGTATCAACTATATACACTAGGCAGTGGCAACCGCAAAAAGCAGAAACTGCTTAATTTGTCCAATATCTGAGACAGCTATGATTGAGCTATGACTTGTTTTCTGCAAATTTTTTTTGCATTGCGTCCTGTCGCTCAAAAAGCAACTCTGGTCTTGGATCTAGCTCTTTGCCTTTGTGTTGAATCTGACATCTAAGGGTTTCAGGTCAACTACTGATAAACAATCCACGTCAGAATTAGCTAATGCTAAACAGGACCCAGCCTACAGTTCAATTTTCCCAGAAAAAATTGGTTATTGATTGATTTCAAAGTTTAATCAAGCACTGAAAACAATCACTATCTCTAGATTTTCTTACAAAAACTTTTCCATTAAATTACAGAAAGCTTCAATTTAAGGGAGCAGAAAACTTGACTTACAGGGTCATCTACTCTTACTAATTGTCTGCTCTTCCCTAGAGGCGATTAATTGTTACGAATTTCCAAATTGTGGAAGGACGTTCTTCGGTACATTTAATCCAACTGATAGTAATGAGTTACAACTTCCAACATTGTTGGCTGTAATTACACTATGTAGCCAATCGTAGAGAAGATAAACAGAATCCCTAACTATCTGCGTTTTTGTCACCATGCTGCTGATTACTTGCTTTAAATTCTTACGCATCTACCCGCATCTACCGCATTTACCCATCTACCAGGTGTTAGCGGACTCAGTACAAAAAAAAACAGAATTTTTCACGCTGCACGGCCGCGTGAGAAGATTTCAAGCTTTCTGTAAACTCACTGAAATCTGAGAAATTTTCCTTGGGTAACCAGCTAATAACCAAAAGGAAGAGCGGAAGTTGGAAGTTTTTCTGATCTCTGATTTTGTAATTACATGGATTCTTCGGAAAAAGACCCATATACACATCCGCGCCAAAATCCCCATTTATCGTTTCCGAATTTTCATGACTAGATTTTAGTGGATCAATTGAGACCAATTTGTCTACAGTTATCTAAAAAATTTGATCTGAAACATTTAACAGAATCACGAGAACAATTGATGATTTCTACCCGAGTATTATCAAAAGCTTAATTATTACTCTCAGCAGATTCAACCGTGGCAGGCTTTGTTCGATCAACCCCACCAACTTTCACTGAATTCTGGTCTGTCCTAACAATTCTTAAAGTTTGTTTAGTTTTAAATATCTAAACAAACTTCTGTTTTAGAGAGAGTTTACCAATTACCTTCCATAAGAGAGCTCAAAAGTCAAGCTACCCAACGAGATCTAAATCAAACGAAATACCAAAACACAAAAATCGAAAACAACAGCTCAAGTCTATCTAAAACACACTATGAACTTAATCTGTCAGTTATCAAATGTAAGTCTAGAAACGAGTATCAAATAAATGCACTCAGCAGTAGAAAGTATGAACTACGTATGAACGAAGTACACTAAATAGGTGAAACTGGAAAAATTGAATTGACAAAAGCTGACCCGATATTGAAGTCCGCAGTCACCGAATTCACACTTGCGTTGTTTACTGCTGCCCCACAAGCCAAAGGACGCAACGGCGCCGGAACTTTCTCTTTGCCCATCTCAACAATTGAGTTATCGTGGCAGCAGTTTAAAATATGGCCTCAACAACAGTACACAGGCGGACTGCCAAAAGAGCAGAGGCAAGAACAACTGAAAACAGCAAGATCACCTACCGGAGACACATCTATTTTCAACTGCTCTCACTCAGCCCAAAACAAATGGAGTGAAATCTCAAGTTTAAAACACAAACAAAACAATCATAAAATATGACAAACAAACTTATGTTTAGATGAGGCTTCCTGACACTAATCCTTTTAACCCTAACTTTAATAACCCTAACCCAATCACGTATTCACGAATGCAACTGACTACCAATGTGAATTTGACGATATTTTAAAGAGAGGATTGCTATTCGTCGCAGAGTCAAAAATTCTTTTGGCAGAGAAATTTACTCTGGTAAAACTTGTGGATGCACTTACAATTTTACGTTGAAAGCACATCTGATAACGATGGTTTATAAACAATCATATTTGTCCTTCGCTTTCCAATCCGATTGTCCATTTGCCTTCTCTTCTCTTTTTAAATCAAATCATTTGCCATTCAACGTGAATTGATTGTTTATTAAAATCGAAAATGAATTGAACCAATCCAAACGGGATGTATCGGATATTGGAAACGAAACAGCAACGTTCCTGCAAACTTACGCCATCCGACAGAAAAAATCTATGTACGAGGAGGCGCTCATGTAGGAACATCAGCAGTGGCAGACTGTTTGGATCTGGGTTAATTATTGGGAGGATCAGGAAATTGTGGACCAGGAAGTTATTTGAATCAGGACGGGAGGATCAGGAAATTCTGCATCAGGAAGTTAATTATTTGACTCATGTCAAGACCAGGCGAAGACAAACGCAGCTAAGATGGATCGTCTTGGGGTCATAACAACAATACTTGCTGATCACGTGTTCCAATGAAAACTGACATCGATCAAGAGTTCTTCTTAGATGGAAATAATTTGAAAGTGGTCGAGGAAGCGCAACAACAGACGGTCGAAACGCCGGACCAAAACTTGAACCTCATGGAAGGACAGTTCAGCGCCAATTCAATAAACTTCCACATTCTTAGAGGTTCCACTCGGATGCTATTTTAATTCTGATACCCTGTCATCTATACTGTCACTCCTATATGCTGATGTGAAAAGCTATCGGTCTGCATTCTATGCATACCGAATGAACGTCTTATACGCCTAATCAAATCTTCTTCTGCAGCTGCTCCCGATGTCTCTAGTACCAAAGGAATCACTAATGGCAATTCTTCTATCATTCGGAGACGAACTTGTTCTCTCAGGCAACAGGCAATACCGCCAAATTCAGACATGTCATATTATGATGCTAAGCTGTTGCGCGATGCGATGTTGTAACGGTTAAAGAAGGATTGAAATTAACCCTTGTAATCCCGTTTGTCTCTCCTCAAACAGTAGGTTCAATTTTGCAGTGCTCAAGCGTTACCAATGCCACAGACAGAACCTCGACGTTTTTTAGCGCATCCCTAAAAGCTGGTGAAACTTGTGTTACTGTCCTATTCCCGACGACTCAAGTACAAGCAGATAACTTGGGATATGGTATATGGCTGCTACCTCTGCAACTGACTTGTATAAAATGCGAGAGTAGAGCCTACAGGAGCAACACAAATCATGGAACCGGCTAATTACCGTTTGGAAAATTTGTATAATAATTTGCCTGTGATGCCCATGTGATAGTGGGAGACAACATCAAAATGAGATCTGATTTGGAAAGTTGCTATAAAATTCCTGCTGAATTCATTCATTTACAACTGCCAGGCCCACGCGATTATCTGATAGGAGCTGTTCCAGACGTTAAAGACTTGCCGTACTTCGAGTCTCGAACCGAGGCAGCTGTAACTCTTGAGGAAAGTGCAAGCAGAAATTTCAAGACCCCGAGATTAAAACTAGTGAAGAATTCGTGAGAATCGCCCTACCTCTGATAATTGAGACGTCTAATTTGAAATTGACCTTTTGGTCTGAGCTGAAAGAATATGTTCCAATAAAACTGTTACTATCAATAACCACAATTGTTTTTGTTCACAATTTATTATATCGGAGTCTTGTGGCGTATTGGATGTAATTTTTCGTAGGACGTCAACCAATGAAGGACAATTTTTATGAAATCCGGATGTTTCCATGAGGATGGGATAGCGACGTCCTTCAGAAAATTCGATCAGCATAAAACTTATTGAGTACGATTGCTATTGTTTGTTTGGAAAACATTCGTTAAACAAATAATCAATTATCAGCAAGCTGCATCTCAGAACAATTGCTTTAGAGACACAATAGTGACTCTAATTTTGAGTTGGTTATTTCAGTGATAATTTTTTGCTTGGTAATACTAATAATTTCGTTTGCTAGTTTGCTAAATCTAGCTGAACAATTCTTGCTAAACGTTTTGAATGAATATTTTAGTTAAATACTTGATAAAAGTTGTCGACTCCGCATCTTGAAGAAAAATCCTCGAAATGGCAGTTATCCTGGTTGCTTGTAGAAATCACGTAAACCCTTAGCAAACTACTGCATGCACACAAGAAAAAGCAAGCAGACGTTTGATTAAAAAATTGTTAGTTTTGTAGGCCAGAGTGAACATTTTATTACTACACACCTGGTATTTGAGTCTAGCTGGATTCTTCAGTCGTTTCGCTTAAACCGGCTTTTAACAGCAGCTGCTCAGCAAAGCAATCAAATGAGCCGAGCCATTAAAACGAAATCAAGAATAGAAACAGTAAAAAGCGCAATTTTAGATGCCCGCTACTTGAGCCTTGTTCTTAAGTCTTAGGTACCATCTCTTTATGCTTATTGGTATTGATGCTAACCCTGTATCCCATCATTAAGAAACAGGATAATGTCTAACTACGGAGTGACTTCAAAATAGTTCGCACTTTATAAATATTTTTGTAAGTCATTTTTTCTGTTCTTTAAATCCCCAACATCCCAAATGTCATGCGACTCAATGGAGGCTATTTTTCCTTACATTTTTTGTTGCTCAGATCACGGTTCAAGGAAATCAATGAGATAAAAGGCTATTAATAACTTAATTGGAATTGGTTTAAACCGCAACAATTTTGAAGCGTTTTACAGCAATTAAGCTTATTTTTCAATCAACTTCGTTCGCTGTCTGATTCGCTTCGAACTTGTACCACAAAATGCGTGATAGCGTTTGATTTACTAATCCCTCAATATTTTAGTGTTCGCAACCTTGTGTATCAAAGAGTTGCTAATGTAAATTTTTTCTACGTCCTTACATGTCCAAAACTGTTCTCATTTGTCTACTGACATTTCTGATTAAATTAGTTAATTTCATAAAAGTTTTTTGTTAATTGTTATATAAGATGAAATGTGAACTTGGTGCTATTAGGTTTACTTTCTGTTTATGTTACATAGTAACTTGTTTTAACGTAAAAAACAATAATTTCGATATTGTTTTCAATTGTGAGGTAGTTATTTTGTGCCGGAGATGAGTGTGAATTAGAGAAGATTCTGAGTCAGATGTGAGAAAATGGTGCCTGTACTCAATAAGCTAAAAATCATTGTTTTGTAATTTATAAAATACATATAAAACAGTTATCGTATAATGGGAAATTAAGAGATCAGAAATTAGTGGAGATTTAACTGGTTTCTGCACTAAAGAACTTATGATTTTTTCAATGTTTTTGGCATTGTTTTGCGCTACATTCCATTTCTTGAAGTTCTGTTTTCCAATGACTGTTGTGAATCATGATTTTTTTTATTTATGTGCAATCTGCGCTACTTCGCTTCCGGGATTAAATAAGAGACAATAAACAACTTGACTTGATTGCGCAAAGCGAAAATGAAAGGACACCAAAAGAATTTTGCTACGTCAAATTGAATTTATCTACTTTATATGCCTTCTTTTTAAAACCTGTTTAAGAGTTATACACTTGTAAAAGAATTTGTTTGATAAGATCAGAACAGTTTACAAAATATAATTTCCACAAAAACAAAAAATTGAGAGGACGAATATAAGGGGTCAGGTGACTCTCCAGATCTTCCGATGAGAAGATAAATAACAATTATGTTATAACATCAAGCAAGCGACAAAATCTAATTGCAATGTGATATTTTTTTGCAATTTCAACAGCAAAGGTTTATAAACTACTATTAGTCCATAGATAAATTTTACGAGCTTGGCGTTATTTAGTAAGTAAGTATCCTCGAATGAATAATCTGTTTGCATTTAAATACTTTTGCAGTAGCAAAAAACAGTTAGAACGTTCGATTTTGGCTATATGTGGGTTCGCACTACTTTAATAGATCTGGGTATCATCTGCATACTGAATTAAACTACGACCATTGAAAGACGGAAGAGCAAAGGACCCAGAATGGTTGGTTAGACACTCGTTGTTTGATTGAGATCCAGTCCGAGAATACATTGTTGAATTTCACTCTTCGTGAGCGATCAGTATGAAGTGACAAAAATCAGACTGTGCGTGGTTAGTAATGTTGAGGGAATGCAACTTTGTTTTCATTCATGCGAAATCGAATCAAATGCTTTAGAGAGGTCAAGGAACTACATGTGTATGTTAGTTTCTGTGTAAAGTGTTGTCTAAGTTCGATTGTAATCTCACTACGAGAAGAGCAGTTTAGTTTTAGCCAAAGATTATGTTGCCAAATGAATTTCTCAGAGTACTTATTTTGGTGCAATTTTTTCCGGGGTCAGGTATGTTAATTATTTTTTTCGCTCTTTTGCGGTGTTGAGCGTTTTGAGAACACGATTCTCTTGAGCATAGATTGTGAAAACTACCAAACTTCCTTTTGCATTCCTTAAACGCATCAAAATCTTCAAGACTTCAAGTTGCTTTGAACACATTGAAAGTTTCGTTCTTGTTTTGCTTCAGTTTTGTTTAGACTGCATTGTCTTCAAATTTTTAAAAATGATTATATCTCTTTCGTATAATAAAAAAACGTGCGTTTAATTATATCTATGTCGTCTAATTATATCACTTTCGTTCAGTTTGTTTGGGGATGGGATTGTTTGAGAGATCGTCATAGAGAACGGTTTCAAAAAGTTTCCACTAATTGTTGATGGAACCCCTAGTTTTATGCAAAATGCCACAGTAAGTGTTCTGCGACGTTTTGTTCTATTCTTAATTATATTATTCGTGAAAAAAACAGTGCCTAAATGGCCTGATTGTATGTAAAGTCCGTTTACAAGAGTGCAATCGGTTTTTTGTCTGTTATTACTAAGTACATGAGACTGGGATATCCGCATATTCGCGTCGTCTTCAATATATTAGCAACATTTAAGCCGTATGGAGTACAAATGGAATTATTTTTTTTTTAATTATTTGCGTTGAGATAATTTGTTTAGATCTTCAAAAATAACGGAGGTTTTTCGTCTCTACAACAGCATTATCTATACTTACCAAGGTTTTCCAAGGAAAGGTTTATGAATCTCTTATTTGGATTATACAGAAGGCAGAAGTGTTTTTCCGTCTTCATTTGGTTCTGTTGCTTCTTCGAAAACTTTCATCGAGACGACAAAGGTGGTTTCTTATATTTGCGTTTAGCGCTTTTGGTATAAGTAACATCCTATCTCCACACTTGATCTTTTTGTTGTTTGAAGAGCGATCTTGTCGAAAACAATCAAAAGGGCCGCTGAAGTTCCAGAATTTGCAGTTTTCTTTTCCAAGCCGGCTTTCTGAAACAATAAACTGTGGAAGAACCAAAATCATTAACTAGACTTTTCACGCCATTGTTTTTTGGTTGTACTTTGTATTTTAGTAAGTAGGTCATTTAAAAATTTTCTCGAATGGACAGGTTTCTTCGCCGCGCCATAATCGCTGTGCTCCAGTTTTTCTATGTCACAGCACTTTAAAAGTAGTAAACGTAGGTATTGGTGCAGATTAAGATTCCTGTTTTTGGTAAATTTTTGGGTAAATCTCGATAAAGTTAGCAGTCAATAAAGCAAGGGTACTGCTGGAAAGACAGTGGATTCAACTTAATGGAGAAGAACAGAAAAGGAATTGCAATTTTATAGACTAGTCAAATCAGGAATAGATGCTCAATTAGTGCGGCTTGCAGATTCTGTAAACAAACCATTATAAATGTGAAATTTATAGGGACTTTATCTATTGGCACCGGTAAAATAGTTACCTGCATTTTTTTGCTTCATATTTTTTTATTGCACTATGATAATGGTCATTAGGTGCCTAAGATTTGTGTGTAGTAATGTGAACTATATGCGGGGTATAACATCTGTTCTTTAATATTTTTCTTGAACCTACACGTCCGTTCTTTGACCTTTCGATGAATTTTGTACCAGCGGGGATGCTGGTACACATTATACCAGAAATGGTAGCCCATAATTATAGGTGAACTGCACATTGCCAAGAAATAAGTTGTCATGATTGTCCAACATTACTGAGTCATGTAGCATTTTCATTTCAACATGACTAAAGAAATGACTTGAACGGTGGGATTTGAAATACCAATATTTTTGCGGAGAGATTATTTCTCTTACCCCGTCATGGAGAAAACAAAAATCGTGTAGCAATTCAGTTAATGACTCGCTTGTTTCTTTGCTAATAGCTTTTGTCCAGTCTTGAATTATTATTGTATCCCGGTGACAGTTATGCTTAAAAATTTCAATTTTCGTCTGTTATACTACCGGAGAAAGCATCAAGTTCTTTGTCCCTGGGCAGGCTTTTTTATCAGCCCTAATAAAATGCTAGAATCTATCATAAGGTTTTTTTTATTTGGTCCCAGGTCTTTAAACTGGAAAGACCTCGCCGGTAAAGATGTTTGACTTTGTCTCGGGCAGCTGATCTGTTATGGCGACATGCTAATCTCGACCCATCTGGCCAATCTCACCCGTTGCCTCGACCTCCTTGATTTCATTTGAGATAATTTTGAGCATCTCTTATTGCTCCAATATTAATTGTTTTCCCTTATCCAAATCGGATTAGATATTGTAAAGTTAAGTTTTGCTCATTGCTTTAAAAGTTTCGGAAGATAACAAATTTAATTCAATGTTCAAGATAACAAGGTCACAAAGAAGAGCTCTAAACGTTTAAGCGAAGATAAACTTAAGCGCAATTGTACTGAAAGAATGTTTGCTTTTCACTGAATGCTGCCCATATGCAATTGATCATTGTATCCCAGTTGAATCATGTTGTCATTTGTTTGATCCGTTTTGCACTCCTATGAATTTTCGCAATGATAAACAGAATTGTCTAACATGCTAATAGGGTAAAAAGAAATAAAAAAGAAGGACTTGAAATCTTGAGCGTTGACATAGGCAATCCCAGCTTTGTTGCTGCATCTTTGAGGAAAAGAGTAGTCAACAAAATAGAAAAAGTGCTCGCCAACTGGCTTATCTAGACGTCCGACATTGTGCATTGGAATTCTTCGAAGCGGTGTAACACTCCATCCGACGATTCCTCTGTTATTTTGCAGGATTTTGACAATCTTCAGAGAACAACATTTAAGAATGTGTTTGGCGCCGTTATAAGTGACAACGCTTGGAAGTAGGCTTGCCTACCAATGAGCAAAACTGGCGGTGGAATTAGACAAGCATTTAACCAATTAAAAGCGACGTATAAGGTCAGAATCCTCGCAGTAGTCTTTAGTAGAACAAATAACCGGTGAGAGAATAACAGAAAACCAAATCGTCAAAGAAACAGAAGAAGAAGAGAATCTAGAGATTAGCCAATATACACAAGACACGATTCAGAAGGCAATTGACGATGATGCTTTTTCTAACCTTCTTGATAATTAGATTTCCAATCGGGAGAAAGCTCGTTTGCTTTCACTAACATTGCCTCAATCTGGTGCCTGGCTTTCCGTACCTCCAATCCCTTATCTGGGCCTTCACCTTCAACCAAATGAATTCAGAGCCGCATTGAAGTGTCGGATTTGTGTTCCGTTTTACATTGAGGAACGAAAATGTCCTTACTGTCAAAACGGCTCACTGTAGAAGCTGGGTGACCACGCTTTAAGGTGTCATGGTAGGGGTGATATGATATCGCGGCGCGATAGAGTGAGGGATAGAATATTTGCTGCTTGCGCGACTGCAAACTTAGTACCCTCTGCGAACAGAAATGTTTTATCCGGAAAACAACTCAAGGCCAGGAGACATAATCTTGCCCCATTGGTCAGCGGGACAACCAGCTGCGTTAGATGTAACCATAACTTCCCCACTGCAGCCCATTCTAATTTCACATGCTACGAGATGTGGTTTTGCTGTGACAAATGCTGAAGAAAGGAAATATGTACAATATGCCCTAAAATGTGCCGAAATAGGTATCCAATTTGTACCACTCCCGTTTGATTATTTCGGGGGCTTCTCAGATTTGGTTCAAAAAACTTTGAAACGTATAGCCTTGCTTGCTGATAACCCAAAATTTCAACCATCTGGTTTATCAATTGCCTACAATCGGTTATCTCAAGGAGTCTGTGACTAATTAGAGGTTCAGCCACAATGCTGATCGCCAGAAATACCCTGTTATGAGACTCATTCATGCGACAACACCCTAGGCCCCACAATGGTGAATTTATAGTTTTGGCTCACCGAAATTTTAGTTGCGCAGTTATTGCTGCGAGAATTCGTTTGTCACCCAATGAATGGGGACCATGATCATTTTTTTTCTGTTCAACCGATTGTGTGGGTTGATCAGGACGGAATTTTGAAGACCCGATTGTGAGGGTTTCTGGGAACAAACAACAGACAGAGACTCCTGCGTGGGTACCATGTTGATTTGTGGGTACAAGCCTGATCGTTATAAAACGTTCTGAGAATCGACTAAACTGATTTCAACCATTAGTTCCCCAACCAAGCATACCTAAACACATTAGAATAAACCGATTTCATTGATAAAATAAATATACATGCAATGCTGGTTGATCTCTAAACTATTAAATAAGTTTATCACAACAATCCTTGAATCAAATTTTGGTTGAGAACTTGACTCGCCGAATTCGCAGATGAACTTCGCTCCGTTATGAAGGATTAATTTCCTTGACGTTTGTAAAAATCTGCTCGTGTTGCTCGGAAACATGGCATCATGGAAACATGGCACCAAACTTGGCGTTTGGAATGCTCTACCCTATTTAACGGTGTCGTAATTTTAAATTGGTCGTTGTCCTGAGAGCTTTTACTTCCTAAAGACGTCCTCTGTCAGATATTGACGTAAGCGCTCTTTCAGAAATTACCCTTAATTACTTCAGAGAATGCAAATATTTACTTAGTCTTTCTGTTTATTGCAAGTTTTATACAACCTGGTGAAGAAATTACTTTTGAAAACAATTTTTGAAAAAAAAACATTGCACAATCAACTATGCTTTTCCGTCGGAATAAGTTATTTGTTGTCTTTACCGACTCACTTAAATGTAACTCTATAGCAAATAAGTGTACAAATCACAGAAGCTACTTAGAACACAAAATAATGGCGAGGGGGCTGTTTTTATCTGTTCAGACGTTAATCGGTTATGTTTCATTTCATTGTTTACAATTTTCATTTCAGAAGTGAATGGAGTTGCACTAGCTGTCTCTAAATACCTCGAAATCTTTTCTTATTGTTCTCATCTGAACCGTGGCAAATGGCCAACTTAGGACCACTGTCCAGTAACACCAATGACCCCTACAAGGCCAATGCCAGAGTATTCATTGGGAATCTGCCTACTGACAAAGTGGAAAAGTCCCTTCTGTTCACTGTTTTCAAGAAGTACGGAGAGATAACAGGTAAATAAAGCGACTCATGGACATTTGGCTGTATTCATTATCGATAAACCAACAAGCGGTGTCAGTACAAAATACCCAATGCCATAATGCCCAATGCGACAAAATAACCAAAACATACATTCACCAATAACCAAAACCAATATTTTATCCTAATGTTGAAACTACCAGAACAATTATTTCGCATATTATTTAGCTATAGCATTTGCACATGCCTCAGAGCCCAGTGGGACGTGTTGTGAAATGATCACAACCGAATGTGATTAAATTATCCGCGTAGTTATGATAAAACATGCTTAGAACACCGAGTGCTAATTTAAACGGATTATTGAAATGATGAAATGAAGTTAATTGGGTGTGATGACTTTGGGTACATTGTCATGTAACAAAACAGGCATATTTTATTCCCGGTTTCTATTGAACCGGGAGCATGGATTGCAGGCTTATGTTCCAAGTATTGGACAGTAAGAGAAACACTAATCGGTGTTTTCAAAACAATTTTTGTTGAATTTGCGTCAACTGTTGCAGGTGTGTCGGTGCACAAGGGTTTTGCGTTTGTGCAATACACGTGTGAGGCAGATGCTAGAGAGGCAGTCAATGGGGAGCACGGACAGGACATCTGTGGCAGTTATGTAGGTGAGTACAACACGTCCCCATTTAAATGTAATTTCTCATTTATCTGGAGAATTAACGTGTTCTTTTTATTTCAAATCAGCGCACTCTTTGAAAGTTTAAAGAAAAGAAGTGCACACACACGACGTTTGTCCGAATTGCATAGATTAACCTCACTTTCATTCGGATGGTATATTATCTATAGCCGAAATTTTAATTTTTAATGGAATCGCCGACTTTTGTATTGATTAGGACAGGTCCACCATGATCTGTATACCTAGATATAAGTATAAGCTAGGGCGATTAAATATCACTCAGTATTGGTGTAGACTGCAAAGTGGCGAGTGAGGGGAGAGGCAGTGCCGTGAACAATGTTGCCCACACTGCACCCAAACACAGGACTCAGACCAGTGCTCTATCCAGATTCACACAACACCAGAGGTAGAAGAACAAGCCATCATTCTCGCCTACATTTTCTCCCATTTTTCTATTCTCCGTCTATTTTCTCCTATATTTTCTACATACATAATATTAAGGAAATGGAAATGTTCTGATTTGCTAAAGTCCATGACATGCAAGTTGATTTCACTCTGTAAAACCAAGCGCGGGAAAGATTTTTCAAGCTTTATATTTGCCTATTCATTTGATTCGCTATGATTAAACTGTTTTTTTGCAACTCAGTTCTTTTCTTTCCATGCCCCAAAAAGTTGAAACACTGCTGATTAATTAATGTTTGTGCATTCTTAGACCAGAATCCCCTCCTGCTCCCTCCCGATTCCAACATGAAAACAGTAGCAGTGGAATTGGTAGATCCTATGATTCCCATCACTCTTCAAAGCAACACAACTCTTCCTCCTACCACGACCAAAGTGAGAACACAAGAGCAGCTTCTGGAGGATGGATTGTTCCCGGTGCAGGGGGTGCAGCAGGTGGACTATCGCTTCCCAGAGAGTCTTCCCTGGTCAGGTACCAGGCTGAGATTTCCCGAGAGAGACCATTCGATTGTTTGGTTATATCTACTGATAAGTCTTTGAGGTTAGTTGCTATCACGCTTCCTGATATTCTAAAACGTTTTCGACGCTCGATAAATAATTATCCCGGAACTTATTATAGCTGCGAAGCTGTAAGCTGAGCGAAGCTATATTGCGGTGCTCTTGGTTTTTTTACGACTCGAAGAGGAGTATTGGTTTTCTCCCGTTCTTTTTTACGACTCGAAGAGGAGTATTGGTTTTCTTAAGGCTTTTTTTAAAGGAAGTAATATTCGTTCAGACGCTGTTCTGACCTAAAAGCGAAAGTGAGAAAAATTGCCGTGTGAACTAATTTTTTCTGAGCGAGAGAAGTTTTTTGATCATGCGCTGCGTTTAGTGAATGACTTCTTGACTTTGAAAAGTAGTTTTTGACTGAATGGCACATATGGATAACCGTTTTTAGCCGTTTTTTCGTCTAAGTGGCCCATTTTTTTTGCTTGTAATTTGGTTTTTTGTAGAAATGATTTTTATTCGATGCTATATTGAAATGTAAACCTTGGAAATTAATAGCACATTGTTTTGCAGAGCCTGAAAACGCGTTTCAAGTTCAAAATTGGCATAAATTTCTTGATTTCTTAATTAATTTTTGGCCTTTTTCCTATTATTTTCTTCTTTTTTGGACCTTTTAGCCGTCTTTTTGTCAAAAATCAGTCAATATGACAACTTCCCGTTGACAATTCATATACTCGATGCCTCTTTTTACCTCGATGTAATTTTGTTTTATAAAATTTACATATGCTAATCCGATTTTGGTAGTTTTTTTCCTATTTTTCTCAGTTTTTTGTCTGTATTTTGGTTTTAATTACTAGAAATATTCTTTTTGTGCAACATGAGGGTCTTTAATTTCGTATCAATAAAAACGTCAATAATTTTTTAGCGTTAAATTTTTAAAAATTAGTTAAATTTTTTTTATAAATGCAGTCCTAAAAATTTTTTGACCTTTTTTTGCAAAATGTTTCAATGTTTCGCATGTTTGATTTCTGCTTTTTCGTTTTTTTTTGATCTGTTCAGGAGGATAGATTTTTGTCTCGGATGTATCGTTGTATTTTCTATGTCTCGAATGCTGAAAAATGAAATGGTGTTAGTTTTTCTTGTTTTTTTAAATTTGATTTTTAAACTTTCAAAACTTTTAAACTTTGATTTGAACTTTCAAAAATCAAGAATTAGTCTTTGTTACGGTGTTCCTTACATTTTCTCCATATTGTTCACATTCCAGCTTCTATCATTCTAGCTCTGTCCTGGCACCTACATTTATACTGGTTTTATTGATTTTTTGAGTTATTAAAAAATTGAATGATTTCGGCTTTTTCTTAGATTTTCGTCATTTCTTTGGGTTGCAATTGATTTCATTCAACATAAGGCAGTACTAGTTTACTAGAAGGCCTTTTCCAGAATTGCTACTTATTACTTTTTATTGTATTTTTTTCCGACCTTGGTATTGTTCTTAAACATTTTTTTGCCTTTAAATATCACTCGGTTGCTTTTCTATGATTATTTTAATTTTTAAATTAGTTTGAAATGATGTTGTCTAGCATATATACAAGAAGAAAAAAGTATATGTTGTTTTTGTTTTAATTGCAGTGATGAGAAATCTACCTGTAGTAGTTTTCTGATTCTTAAATTTGAGCATTATTTTTTGAAAAATTTAATTTAGTTTCTAAGTTATTATTTTCTACCTCCATGTAATTTTGTTTTATAAAATTTACATATGCTAATCCGATTGTAGTAGTTTTTTTTCCGACTTTTGTCAGTTTTTTGTTTGTATTTTGGTTGTATTTGCTAGAAATAGTCTTTTGTGCAACATGAGGGTTTTTTTATTTTGTTTCAATAAAAATTCAATCATTTTGGCGTTAGGTTTTTGAAAAACAGTTAAAACTTTTTCATAAATGATGTCTAAAAAGTTTTTTGACCATTTTTTTCCAAAATGTTTCAATTTTTCGTATTTATGAATTCTGCTTTTTCCTATTTGTTGTTCTCTTCAGGAGAATAGATTTTTGTATCGGATGATTAATTATCTTTTATATGGCTTGAATGCTGAACAATGAAATATATTCGTTTTTCTTGAATTTTTTATTGATTTTTAACTTTCAAAAATCAAGTATGTGTTTTTGTTACGGTGTTCCTTACATTGTGCCCATATTCCTCACATTCTAGTTAGTATTTTTCTATCTTTGTCCTGGAGCCTACATTTATTTTCGGTATATTGATTTTTTTAGTTGTTAAAAATGAATGATTTCAGCTTTTTCTTAGATTTTCGTCATTTTGGTTTGCATTTGATTTAATTCACTATAAGGCAGTTTTGAGAGTTTGATAGCAAGCCTTTTCCGCAATTTCTACTTAAGACAATTTACTGCAACTTTCTTTAGGCCTTGGTTTTATATTAAAAGATTTTTTGCCTTTGAATATTCTTCTGCTGCTCAATTTAATTTTTGAATTAGTATGAAATCATGTTGTCTAGCATATGTACAACAAGGAACAAGTGTGTGTTGCTTTTTGTCTTAATTGCAGTGATTAGAAGTGTAATTATAGGTGGTTTCTGATTCTTAAATTTAAGCTTTCTGTTTTGAAAAGATTTAACTTGGTTTCTAAGATTATCATCTGCCGTTTGCTTTCGCGATCTTTTTCAGTCTTTCTATCGATGCCTGTGTCGATCAAGTTTTTGCGCTGAAATAGTTGTGGATTCTCCTTGGCTTGATCTTCCGGGCTCAGTTAATGACTTATGTAGACTGATTTCTCGTAGCATTTGAGTTTGCCAACCGACAGACATTATGATAAGTTTTCGATAATGCTTATTGGGTATTTTGACAATTCCGCGAGTTTTGTCACCTTGAGGTTTCTCAAGTCGAGAAATCGAGGCGTCTATTGGAGCTTCGCAGTTGAGATGCTGAAAGATCTTCAATTCTCCAAGATCATCTTCTTATTTTTCTCGATTTTTTTAATATGCTAAACAGCTTGTGCGCATGTGAGGTCGTTTCTCACTCTTACGGACACGAGGTGCTATGTCAACTGCTTAATCAGATTTTAATCATGCGCGACCTACCCTACTTCAAAATTGACTTGTGCGCTTTAAAACCTCAATTGAATTGAGAGATTTTTCCTGTTTGTGCTACATGTACGTTACGCAACTCCCAGTTATAGACTAGTTACCATTACACAATCAGTGTTTTTAGTATTGCTTGAGTGTGTGTGTGTGTGTGTGTGTGTTTATGTGTGTGTGTGTGTGTGTGTGTGTGTGTGTGTGTGTGTGTGTGTGTGTGTGTGTGTGTGTTTGTGTGTGTGTGTGGGGGGGGGGAGTTGCAAATAAAATGCAACCACTAAGCTGGGGGTACAAACGGAAAAGATCCGAAGTTTGTTTAGATCAAAGAAGATCGTATGTACAATGAACGTCCCTAATGCAAGGCGCTTCGCATTACGAATTAGAAGAAAAATTGTATATCAATTTATTTTCCATAGTTTTTTAATGGCGTTGATAACTTGATCAACTAATTCCTGTATCTTTTCTATATTCTACTGCATGTAAATCCATTTCGCAGCTAGATTTGGCAGCCTGTCGGCCTTGTTTGTTTTTATTCATTTATTTTTCAGTTTTTGCTTTTTTGCTATAAAATGGTTTGATCTATGACTGATCTCAATGCTTGACCGCTTTTCGATCTATTTGAGCATCGTTAATTAACCTCCGAATAAATATGCAACAATATTTGCAGTCATATTTTTTTAATGCAAAATTTTCCCTTGTCAGTTTCGGCTTTTTCTAGTGACTTTTACATCCTTGACTTCTTGTGCCTTGCGTGATCTTTTCGATTGACAGCCGAACGCGCTAGCACTTTGCGCCACACGGGCTAATTAAGTTTGACTGAATCAAAAGTGGCGATTTAAGGGTACAAGATCTGATAACCTCTTATACTTCTTTTTTTATACTGAAGAAGGGGTCTTTACTATTATAGCGAAGTGAGCACATAACGCAATATTCCCTTCAACGTTACAATAGATTGTTTTGCCATGTATATTGCCTGTGCCATTCTCCCTTTAATGAGCCGTTTCGGCAAGAAGCTATACCTCAAAATGCGCACTTTATCATAGAAGTGAATCCTTCTCCAGGCTGCAGTAGCCGGGTGAATTTGCGTGAACGCATTCTAAACTTGTTACTGTCAAAGCTGACCAAGTAGTGTGCTCTAATCCAATTTTTTTTTAACAGTTATGATGAAAACAACAATTGGTAGAATAATAACTGTTTATAAGCTGATGTGATATCACTGTTCACAAACGCCGCGGTTGCAAGCATTGATAATGTTAATGACGACTTGAGAACAACTCTTATTATTGCAATCAGTTAATTTCGCGACTGCAGTTGGCATGTTGGGAAACTGATCATTGTTATTAGTAGGAGTGTGAAGCTTAATATGATGTGTTTATCTCTGTTCAGATCTGTTGAAAGAGAATTTTGTCGATTGATTTTATTTTATTGGGTTGAAATCCACCGTTAATTTACCATAATGGTGACTCCCCCCGTCTTAATTTACTCTAAAATTTTCTATATTTTTGCGTCTCAAGTCACATCGGACTTCAGGAAAGTGTAAAACTTTAACTAAACTTCAGAAAACTGTAAAGCACTAACTAAACTAATGGTAAAGAGCCCAAACTGATGAGAATTTTCGATAACTTTTCAAGGAGATTAGGGACATTTGGAGATATGGGGGATCAAAACCCAGACCTTCCGCATGCAAAGCGGACGCTCTACCACTGAGCTATATCTCCGTTGATCAGATTTCATTTACTTTCAGCGACTATGTAGAGTACGTGACTGGCACTCTAAAAACGGCTGCTGGAATCCTCTGCCACGTTATCACATTCCCAGCTAACTCATCCAACAACAGCGTCGCAGGTTCGTACCTATGATAACTCTCTTCTTTTGCTTATTCTTTTTCTATCTTTTAAAGCGGCTCTGAAGGTGCTAGTGCCAAGTGCTGGAATGTATCGAAGACTGAGTTATCGTTGCAATTTCCTTTCTAATAAAGGCTTTCAATTGCGGTTTTTTTCTAAGTGCTATTCGGAGCGCTCTTTTTACTGCTACAAGTTTTCTATTCAAGTAAGCATCTGAACTGGAGGTAGCAGAATCGTCTAAGTGAATTTAAAAATAGTAAATGTGTGCTGTATAAATTTATGTCTTTTTCAACCATTCAAAATTTAGCATCGTCATAGTACCAAATTAGTAAAAAAAAATAGAGCCACCATCCCACCATGAACATAACAACTTACCATTTGGTAAAGAGAGGGATGAGAGAGGGCGGTTGGCTCCCTTTGTCTCTGCAGCTGGATATTATGAGCTGCCCTGTTGTTTTTAAACCGACAAACAGTTCAAAATTTTGCCCCTCCCTTGTGTGCCATTGTGTTCCTCGTTGTCTAGGTGAAAAGAAAGCCCAAATAAGAGTTTGAACTTACATTCTGAATTTTGACAGGCTCTGACAAAGTCACAAAACAAATTTTTATCTTTTGAACGGATGAATAAAAGTGACACCACTCTCAAATTACTGTATTTAATAGCCGGCGTCATCTACTCAAACGGCCTTCCCCTACCGAAATGCGCATATTTTGATGGTTTTTAAAATAAATTGGAAGTTAGATTTGGTTTTAGTCACATAGCGTTTTAGCGAGAAATACTAGTAGTTTGAGCTCGATTTTAAGAGCTCGTATTAATGTTTTATCGCTATGGAAAATCTGAGGTTTTCACTAATGCTCTGAAATGGGGGTTATATATATCCTAATGGTGCATATGTCCCTCAATGGGCTGCTAATCTTCTATGACTTTAGAACTGTTTCTTCTCAGGAAATATAAAAAAAATTTTGCGACCCTTTTTAAGGGAGACAATTTCAGGCACACTGAGCAACATGTTTAAGGGCCGTTAGATCCTCAATTTGTTGCGCTTTTTCTAGTATGGTCGGTAGTCAAGACTTCTTGTTATTCATTTATTCGAATTGTAATTCGGGTTTTGTCCTGCTATGTTTTCACTATTATGGGAGCTCGAGTTTTTTGTTACTCGAGGAGCATTAGAGGCGTGTCGTTTTTAATCAATTCGGAGCAAAGAAATGCCGTACAAGCTAACATTTTTAGTGCTTTGAATACTGAAAAAATTTGAGCAAACAAAGAAGAGAGAAGATAGTGCATTTTTTGTTCATGAGAGCGAGAAATTTGAGGTGTTGAATAATTCTCTTGAAAGTAAAATTTTCTGTTCACGTGCGGCTTTTCTAAACAGTTTTTAGTAAGCTATAAAGTTTTCATTAAGCTATAGCAATATTACTAATTGCTCTCAAATGATGCTTGTAGCAATTTTATTACTCATTCTGGTCCTTTAATGCAACTTTTCCTTCGGCTCACTAGTCGCCCACTCCGTTTTACCCCCACTCCACACATTCCACCAGTAACCCTGCACATTGTAATTTGTATTTGGAAGATTGCCTTTTATTGTTTTATTATTAGTTCTATTAGGTTTCCATTGAAGACAACTCTTCGAGTCGTTTCCGGAATTCTTCCGGCTATGTTTGGTCAATTGTATGAATAATTTTGATTTCAAAATAACTCATCTTTTTTCAAATGACCTTTGCTTGCTCCAGTTGGAGTTTTTCAGCTTAATTGGGGAAGTTTCACTCTTGAACGAAGTCTGAAGCAATTATTGTAAACGTGTTGTTCTTTTTTATGCAAATTTTTCGCTTTACCGTTTTGGCGTTTCGAGTGACTTTTGCACCCTTGACTTTTTCGTTTTCCGTGTTCTAAATTTCAAATTTCTCTCACCCCCCCCCCCCCACCGGCTGAAGCAAGCTGCGATAGATTCGAGCTCCCAGTAGTCGTTCAAGAGCAATTCTTCCGACGTTAGTCGGCTATGTTCATATTTCACTCTAATTTCACTTTCACTCAAATCCAAAAATTATAGGGGCATCATGGCAAATTTAGGTTAATAGACTGGGATAGGCTATATGTTATTTGATAACAAAGCAGTTTCGGGCTATAATGAGAGACAAAGGTTTTTTTTTAATCTTTGCAGTTTTCATTGATGTTTTGAGAATACAGGTCTTTGAAACAATCGCAGCTGTTTTCTGGCAATCTTTCTGCTATGTCTCTCTTGATTCGACTTCTTCCCTCCTCGATTCGTTTAAAGCACCACAATTTAAACATCTTATGTTTGCAGCACATCCCTTGCATCATTTAACCCACGTACTTCTGACGCCTTAACTCTTTCCTCAAGCCATAATTATACCTATGTTTTTGGATGCGTATTGTATCAATTACATTAGAAATAAATATCGAGGTGAGATGATCGAAGCGTGCATTAATCAGAGATAAATGATTGGGGGGTGAAATTATTAAGGGTCAAAAGGGCGTTTTTTGGTAGGCCCCCACCTTCCTGGCTCCAATGTGACGAATTGTGAGACAAAGCGACTGGTGGAGGACGTGGCCAGACTAGGCTGCTGTGCTCTCACTGTGGGACCAGTCACTTTCACGAACAGCGTACAAAGATCACTCTCTGTCAATGTACATTACGACCACGTGATAGAAGGTAATGTCATAACCAGCTCTCATCCTACCATTTTAATATTATGACTGTCTTTTCTCTTTAAAGTACCATTTTTTTCTCTACCGTTGGAGCCTCCCGTAAATTGACTCCAGGTGTAATAAGGGAGTAATTACGGCGATTACAGAAGATGCATTGATATTGTAACCGCATTGAGTTTGGGCTGTAAATAGAACAGAACCAAAAAAAATCTAGTGGAATAGATTTCAATCTGATGCTGTACGGTATGAATTGTGGAGCACACGTGTCATTTTTTTAACGCTCTTTTCATCTTTTGATTCAATTCTGATTTGTTTTTTTTCGGTCGGATTTGACTGCTCTACCATTGAATTTCCCTTTTTATGACAATTGACAGTTTTTTTATAGCTAAGAAAGGATATCGAGGTTGCCATTGGTCTCAAATTCAAAGAATGAATTGTATTGTTGCACTGTCTCTAAAAAAACTCTCATCAGACATTTGGAGCCTTTTTGAAGTCAAATTTGGGTAGTGATTTTAATCGCAGCGAAATAATCGAGGCCCATTCGTAGTCATTAAGAGGTCTAGTTTTGTTTGGTCAATGCAAATTTTTTTATCTCTAGCTCAGGAATTTCCTCGTGTTTTTTACTCCTCTTCTTCGTCTTCCTCGTTTTGTGTTACGACAAGTTTATCGGGCGCCCAGAAATTAAGCAATGATCGCCCAGACATTAGACAATGATTTTTCGGTGATTCCACGACTCGGTAGTTGCATTTGTCTTACATCAGTCGCTACTGCATTCTATATGGGTCAACCCTACTAATTTATGGAGCTTAGATGACTTGTCTCACTGAACAAAATGAATTGGGCGCTCAGTTATTAAATCTAAGTAGAGAAGTCACCCTGGCCAGATAACTATAAAGATATATTCATGGAAAGACATTAATAGTGTTTGAAACTTAGGTTAAAATGACATCATAATCTATTATTTGTAAGAGCATAATAGTGACGTCCTACAGAAAATTTCGATTACTAAAAAACTTAATAAGCATGATTGCTACTGTTTAGTTAGAACATCCGATAAACAAATATCAGCAAGCCCAGTCTTGAAACTAACAGTTTTATACTCATATTGAGCTTACAGAACATTCTTGCTTTGTATATCGCTGGGCTCTCTCTTGCAACTATAGAGTCCTATCGGTTTATTCGAAATTGTTTGAATTGTACTTAGGCACTTTGACACACATTTCCATTTTGCATTTTTGAGGTTAAATTAAGAGGTCCAAGTAAATAAAGCGAAAAAGCAAGTAATTCTGAGAGTGGAAAATATATTAGTTTAAATAATAGCGGTCTTCAATTTCACAAACGGTTATTTTAGCGCTCCTATTTTTTTACAATCCAAAAAATGGATTGTATTGATTTTCTTCTTTTTAGCTGTGAGGCTGTAACTTGAGCGGAGCTATATTGCGCTGCAGTGCTCTTTGTTTTTGTTTGTTTCATCGTCTGACGCTCTTTTTTCGTTTAACATTTGTTCACACCGCAAAGCCGAAAAAATCTATGACTTCTTCCTCTAACTAACGGCATTTGCGCGCGTGAAGTTATTTCTCACTCTACCAAAATTGTTTAGGTCATTTACTTGATTATATTTTGGTCAAACGTGATTTACCCCATTCAATAAAATGACTTTCAAATTTTAAAATTTAAGTTCAATTTTAGTGAGTGCTATGTCAAAGGAACTCATATTTTTAATAAAGGTCCCTGATAAAAATGCCTCTGAGGAGATTGTTTTCAAAAGCCTGATTAATTTATCGCTGATTTTGTTTACTTAGTTTTTTGAGTGGCATCGATAGATTTTTCAACTTATATCTGTATCTGCTTCTATCTGTATTTTACGACACGCATGTCTATTTCGCAGCTATTGCGGCATTATTCTGGCTACTTCATTTTCGGAGGATGTTTTTAATTGCTCTCGTAAAGAAGCAATTATTGTAAACGTGTGTCTTCTTTTTTATGCAAAATTTTTGCTTGACCGTTTTGACTTTTCGAGTGACGTTTACGCCCTTGAATTTTGCAGCTGAACTCAATTGGTGACAATTTATTACCAAAAGTCAACTGAAAAGTGCGCCGAAACTAGTGCCATTTTTAATAGTGGTATATGTTAACCTATAATGTGGTTAATTGAAGCCCACTATTGAACTTTTTAGTCCCATTTAGGTTCCCCCGACTGAAGAAGGCTGCAATTGATTAGAGCTCCCACTTTATTAATAGCCGCACAGCGATAGCTGGGGCTATTATTGGCCTTCTCTTAGTTTTTTTATTTCGTCGTCAAGATTTTTGTTACGACCATATGACTTCACAATTACTACTGAAAATCTGCCTTTTGTTCATTTATTCATGCAACTTCAATTGAAACGCGTGCGTGACGTCATTTTTAGCTCTTAGTGGAGCGAGTTTTTTTGTTCATTCGCGTGATTAATTAAGTCACACGTGACTTACCTCACTCTCAAAAATGACCTCCTCACTCTGAAATTGACTTTTTTAAATTTATTTCAAATAGATAAGGTCGAGTGTATGTCAATCTAATTGAAGTTTTTTAAGAGCAGCTAATAGAAGCAGCAATAAGTTATACAGTTTCTTAATCAAAATATTACATCTCAGCCTTCAATGAGAATACTATTTTTTGGTATGTCTTTTTACTGTTTTTTAGACTGCAGATCTACGAAGCTATTGCGGCTTTTTTCTGGCCATCTGCCAGCTATGTTGTTTATATATCCATCTTTTTTAATCATTTTTGAAACAGAATAAACAGGTAAAGATCCGTAGGCGTTAAGTTGCAATAGAGGCCCTTAGCTGGCTCTATTGGTTTTTAAGGTGCTCAATGTACTTAAATTGCTGGGAACATCTAATTTCAAGGTGGAGGGCCAGGTCTTGCTGTTTTTGAGCTCACGAATTAAGCATTTTGTTTCGTTGTGTATGTCAATTATCTTCAGTTTTTTGGTTATTTTAAAGGTCGACCATAGTTTACATGGCTATTTTGCTGTGGGAAATGTATTTTTATCTTAATGTATTTGGTTGCTTTTTGTTGAAAACTTGAACTAAGTTCTTTAAGTCTTAGTTAACATCTTAAATGCTTTTTTGGCTTTGATACTGGCCCCTGTATTCTCTCATTAAGAGACAGGATTATGTCTAACTTCAAAATCCAGTCGAAAAGGTTTGCACTTTAAAAATGTGTTGTACGGTAAATAATTTTTCCACTTGTAGGTTTTTTTCTGGTGAGCATAAATTTTGCCGGGTATATTTTGTAAGCTTTTAATCCCGAACGTGATTCTCAATTTTACATTCTTGAAAATTCTTTTTCAAGTCAGTCCTTGGTAATTCAGGATCTGATTTTCGGCTCCTCATAAATTGCTCTCAAAAAAGATTGTATCAATTGTAACAGCCCTGTGGTCTCTTTTATGCAATTGATTTGCTGGACCGGTTTTTCGTCTGACCCTTTTAAATTTTTGTCTTCGAAAACTATTTGCGGTTTTTTGAGTCCCTCAATTGGCGGCTAATGTTTTGTCTGACTTTGACACTTTTTGTTGTAATAAAATAATAGCATTTGCCAGTTTTTTTGTTTTTCGCTGTCTTATTGCGTAGTCCCGTAAATGATAGATATAATCGGTTTCTACCTAGGAGAGGATTAAGTGGCTCGACTTTTTCGCTTGAGGTTTTACCTAATATTTTCAATGACTTCAACGCTGTGTTGTTTTCAAAACAAATAATATTAGAGAGTTTTGACTGTTTATGTTGTACATGTTTTTCTTATCAATTAGTCTCATTAAGAGTAGGTGTCATTAGTTGCCTATTGTGAAAAATGATCATATTTAATGGTTCAAGTTGATGGCTAGTGGTTTTATAACTTTGACACTACTTGTTCTCATAAAATATTGGCCTTTTGGTTTATCAATTAATACAATTATTGACACTTCGCAGTGCTTGCTAATGAAGCATTAGTGACTCTAATTGTGTCTGGTGTGTTCGTAGTAATGGTTTTACTGACTTTGAGACTATTTGTTTTCAAAAAAGTTGGTTGATTAGGTTCTGCTCGTTTTGTCTTTTGTGGTTTTGTCGTTTTGCCCCGCTAATAACGTTTACCATTGGCCTTCTAGTTGGCCATAATTTTGGTTACTTTTGGACTTCTGATTAGCTATTACTTTTGATGGCTCAGATAATAATTGCTTTTGAAATGCTTTAGTAAAATTTGGAATCTGCGTTTATTTGGTGATTTCTTTTTTTTTTCACCTAATCGGTTTACTTTAAAGATGTTTTTGACAGATTAAAGTTGCATCATATGCTCTGTTGTTGTATATAGTTATGCATTTTTCTTACCTCTTGGCTACTATTTTTAATAAAGGTTCTGATTTTACCCTTTTACTCTTCACTTGACTTCGGCAAGGTTGTTGCATGGTGCGCGTTTACTAATGATGCGTAGTAGCAATACTTCCTACTCACTGTTTCAGCTGAATGGAATTTTCAATCCCTGTCAATTCCAAGTTTTCAGTCACTTAATTACGCAATTTAGTGAAAACGGCCAAGGTCAAAAGAACAAAATAAAAAAAGGGTTAAGCTCATAAAGCCCGTTTAGTGAGTCAGTGCATTAGGTTATAAAAGTTAATTTGATTGATTGCTATCTGGCATTAGTATTAAGCTTAGTAGACTTCAGTTAAGAAACTGAATTTAGTATAATTTTAGAATTTAACTGAAACTTTGCGACAAATTAGAACACGCTTTGACACTTAAAGTCTGTCAATTTTTATCTCTTCTGATTTCTTACCGTTTCAATCCCAATGTGTTTCAAGCTGGTTTAACGTCGGCCATTTTCCGACTCTTTGCCGTCTATGTTTCATTATAACCCGTCTTTAAGTCATGTTTCATTTTGTTTTCATAGGAGCCAATATGACGTTCATGAGAGCCAATGCTAATTTGTGTTATCAATAGCCACCGTCAGCTTCTCAACGGCTATTATGTAGGCGCTCTCCTTTTTTAAATTCGCTATACCTTTTGATCACGTTTAATTGCTCTTGAAGGAAGTTCATAGCAATTATTGTAAACGTGTTGGTCATTTTTATGCAAATTTTTTGCTTGACCATTTTGCGTTTTTCTTCTAGAACATCTTTGACTTCCCAAGTGACTTTTTGACGCTTTCGTTCTTCATTTTTGAGTGAACTTCATTGCTCTCACTCCGAAGTAGAGATTGTTGCTAATATAAAATCGGTTGGAGCATAACAAAAGTAGAGCCTGATAGTCAAGTGGGAAGTGCATCTGGTTAAGGGCTGACAGGCCAGCGTTTCAAACCCCGGCGAGGTTAAATGTTTCTCCACCCGCATGTCGTTCAAGAGCAATTCTTCCGACATTAGTCGGTTTATGTTTTTCGTTTTACATAAGTCACGATTTTCACATTTGAATTATGACTTACTCACTGTTTCAACTGAATAGATTTGAACTTTTTTCACGTCTTCAATTACACAATGTGTTGAATACTGTAAAAGTCAAAAGATCAAAATCAAAAGAGACGGGATAAACCGTTAAAACCCAGTCATTAAGTCATTGAGAATTAGGTTATCAAAGTTCATTAGTCTTTGCTAGCTGGTATTGGTATTAAGCATATTAGCTTTCAGTTTAGAAGCTGAATTAAGTATAGTTTTGGAATCCAACCGAAAGTGCACGCACAATTAGAAAATTTTGTGACAATGAAGAATAAACAGAAAAAATTTGTCGATTTCTCTCGTTTTTTCTTTTTCTGTTTCAATCCCGATGTGCATCAAGCGCGTCAACGGCGGCTATTTTCCGGGAATCTGCCGGCTGTTTTTATTAATAAACACCCCCAGGTTCTCAATCGGCTATTATAGTGCGGCTTGTTCAAATTTCAAAGAATTTGAATTGTTTTGGTGTGCTGTCTTTTTTTAAGATCTCTGCACAATTTTGTTACCTTTTCTTGTCAATTGGAACTCATTGGAGTAGTGATTTTATCACACTGCAGTAGTAAGAGGAGCAAAAATCGAGTGGTTATAAGGCGTGACATTGTTTCAAACTGCTTGAAAGTCAATTGAGAAAAATGTGTTTGAACAGAGTTTTGATTTTTGAGAGCGATTTTTTTTTCACGTTTGCCAAATTGACATCTGCTTTCGCTGTTTTCACTTTATTTTTTGTGCGAATATTTTTGAAAGCTGATAGTGTATTCTAATAAGCATATTTGTGGTTGTTTAAACCCCACAAAAGGCAACTGTTGTATTTCAAGACGTAGGCGATATTTGTCTTGATAAAATATATTTGATTTTTTGATTTTTGCCTTTTTTGTAGTCCTTTGTTGTTTTGTTTTTTAGCCATCAATGAGGAGTCTCAAGGGCTCTCTATTGAGGTTTTTTTTTGAAATAACTTACTGATTTGAATAGAATTGAAACGGTTTTAAGGAATTTGACACTGCATGTTTTGAAAAAAAGTTCAACATTTTTTTTCCTTTTTAAGATAATTTTTATCGGTCTATGAATCATTCTCATTATGGACAGCTTTAAGTGACTCCGGTATGAGTCACAATTTGATCCGTTTAAAGGTTTTCATTTATATCGGACGTTTCTTTACTTTGACACGACTTGCCGTCAAAATATTTTTTTTGCAATTTTTGTCTTTTTTGTTGTCTATTTCTTCTAGCACTTCTCGCTTAATTCATGATAGATCTCGCAGTCATATCTCTAGACATTTCTGAGTTAATCTTATTTTTCAATTAAAACCTGGTGGTTTGGACGGATTTGACACGACTTGTTTGAAATTTTTTTAGATTTTGCGATTTCTGTGAATTATTTTCTTTGCTGTCACTTAGTCTTACTAATTACATGTCTTCTAGTCACATAGCTACTAATTTTCACGACTATGGCTTGGCAGTTTTAAAAATTTTTTATGATTTCCTGGATGTCGTCCGTTTTTCGTAATTGTTATTGTTCTGTCGCTTAGTCTTTAAAATAGGTCAATTTAAGGGTTTCAGTTTACTGCTAATAGGGATTGTCTTAGGGAGCATCTATTTTCAAAAATCGCTGAATTTTGGATTGTTATATGCATTTGTTGCTTTTGTTACGTGGTCTCCGAATTTTCATTTTTTGTTTTAGCAGAATTTGATATTGCTTTCTATCTATAGATAATTGCAACGAAGTTGAAGAGCTGAGATTTTATTTTGCATTATTCAATGACTTTGATGCCACTTATTTTCAATGATATCGTAAAAAGAGGTTTTTGCAAAATGTTTGTTGTCCTTTTACTTAGTCTGTCAGTGTTGTTTTTACAAAGTTGGCGTTTGCTGTCTAAACGCCCATTGTCTAAAGGTCTTTCAAAGTTGACGTTTTAAGAGTTATTATTTTCGATAACCCAATTCTTCTTAAAGTGAAATTAAATAAATTCGGTTTTAGATTTCTGCAGTGTTCTGTTTTCGTATTTTCCGTTTTTTTTCGTGGACGTGTTGGTTTATGACTTGTTCATTATGGGAGGCTGCTCTGTTAAAGAGGCTGCTTGTGTTGTCTTCTGTTGGTTCAATTCTTTGAATTGTAATTGAGGTCTGGTCCTACTGTGTTTTTTACTTCGTCGAATAAGAATTTGTTTCGGATTTACCTCAGTTCACAGCTTGATGAACAGTTGGAATGAAATTTTTTGACCTCTAGACTAGTTTCATTCTTCGCTCATTCTGCTCAGTGTTTTTAAACAGTAATTCTAAGCAATCTAAAGTGGACAGAATCAGTATCGGAAAACGTAATAAAAAAATAGAAACGGGATAAGCCCATGAAGCCCAATATTAGATGCCCGCTGCTTGAACTTTTTTCTTATAAGTTTTAGTCAACATCTGTAAATTGTTTTGGCATTAATATAATAGCCCCTGCATCCTCTCATCAGGAGTATGCATAACTACGAAATCCAATCAAAATAGTTTGAACTTTAAAATGTTTTTGTAGGAGTCAATTTTTGTTAGAATCATTGTTTTTCTATTCCTTCGATCCCAATCGGTGTTATGGGAATCATTGGCAGCTATTTTCCTGCAATCTGCCGGTTATGTTTACCCCTTTTTAGCCTTCCCTATGGAGGGTCAATGGCGGTTTTTTCCCCTCGATCTGTCGGCTAATATGGGTGCATCAGCAAATGAGTTCTGTATCTGTTTCTAGAATTATGCTTAGTATTGAGAGAAATAACACTTTGATCAGTTTTCCTACCATTAGTGTCGTTCGAATTTTCATAAATTGTAGGCCCCCGCGGGGGGCTATTGTTCATCGTAGCCCCCACGAAATTATAGCCCCCCATTCTGATATATTTAACATGATTAGAGGACTATGCGGTGTATGACCTCCAATCTTGGGGAGGGGGAGGTGCTATAATGGGAAAGAGTTAAATCCGATCAATCGCTTCTGAAATTAAAATTACAACCTTTTTTGTGGCGAAAACAAATTATTATCACCTACAACAGTTGGTGCCTTCATGGCAACATATTTACAACGAGGGAATGAATTTTTTAATGATATTTTTATCAGATACTTATGTAGTACTGAGAGATACAAGGAAGGGTATTTGGGAATAAATGACACGTGTGACAGAATTGCGAAGCGGTTGGAATAAAGATTGTTTCTCGCAAATAGTCTCAATGTTTGAAGCCTTTTACAGTACCAAGAAAAAATGAGAGCTCGTAGAATTAGTAGAAATATCAAACAGGACATGGCCATATTGTGATGCAAATCATACCTTGAATGTATTGTAAGAATTATTGGTAGTTTATTATTGGTAATTATTTGTGAGAAAAAAGTAATAATAGTGGGTATTATAACTATGACTAATTGTGGGCGTTTTGTGTTTTTTCGCGCGCCTTTTTGCTCTCTGTCGGGTGCAGAACACCGCAACATGCCATTGCAAGATGCAATCCATCTGATCGTTAACAGTTACTCCCAGTACTCTAACCAACTGAGGACCCAACAAATATCCCCCTCTGCACTAATTGCCTACCCCGCTAGTGCATTGCTACCCCTCATAGCAAACTCAAACGGCACCTCTAGTACTCACGCAAGTATCCCGTCTGGTGCTTCCTCCTCTAGTAGTCAAAAGTTGACCAACTCATCTGAAAAAGCAAATGCCCAAAAATTGGGTAGAAATGGTGCGATCAATGATTATTCGGCTTCTCGTGATAGTCGAAAGTCTTCGTCGGGTCGACCGGGACGAAATTACAGAGATCGGAGCGATAGAGAGGATTCACCGGAAGATTACGATGACGAATATTCGAGCGACAAAAAGTTCTTCGCGTCGACGAATGGTGACGACTGTATGCCGCCCACGTGCAAACGACCAGCCAAATTAAATGAGGTTCGTAAAATTTAAAAATTAAAAATACTGAAAATTGCGCTCGAAATGGAACAGATGTTCGAGAATTACTCCTGATTCTTGTCTGATCACACATTAAGTAATGGTTAAGTGACTCTGCTTGAAGTCACTGAGAACTTCTGGCGTTTATCTAGAACCGCGAAGCGGTTCGAGATATTATGTCAGAATTTCGAAGTGACTTCTGCAGAGTGACTTAGCCATGCTTAAAACACGAAACGCGAACGTTTTAAAATGACGAAAGTCAACGAAATTCAACTTCTGGCTAAGTAGCAACTTCTGCATTTTAACTTCTGGCACTGCATTTTAAAATGTGCACGTGAGTGTTTTTATAGCTGCGAAGCTGTAAGCTGAGCGAAGCTATATTGCGGTGCTCTTGGTTTTTTTGTTTCGTCGTCTGACGCTCTTTTTTCGTTTTACATTTGTTCACACAGCAAAGCTGAAAAAGTCAAATTTTCTGAATGACTTCTTCCTCTCACTAACGGCATTTGCGCGCATGAAGTCATTTCTCACTCGCTTTAGCAAAAGTTTTCAGGTTATTTGCGTGATTAGATTTTTATCATACGTGACTTACCTCACTCGATAAAATGACTTTTGCACTTTAAAACTTAAGTTTAATTTGAATTTGTTTAAGGACAAAGGAACTCATTTGTGCAGTAAAGGTCCCTAATAAGAGGCTTCTGCGGAATGAATTTTAACAATCTTTATTAATTTATCGCTGAATGTTTTTTACCTAGTTTTTTGAGCGGCGTCAATTTTTTTTTCAATTTAGATCTTTATCTGTTTCTATTTCTATTATATGGCACGCAGGTCTATTCTTTCGCAGCTTTTCCGGCAATCTGCCGGCTATGTTAATAGGTCTGAAAGAAACGTAAACTCAAATGCGTCCTTATTGGATACATACAACTATGCTGAAAAGCAAATGAAGAAATGATGAACCGAACAAATCATTATAATAGATTTCTAAAACAGTGTAAACAATCAAATGATCAGAACTTTTAATTGCTCTCAAACGAAGGCCGTATCAACTTTTTGGGTCCCGTTGGTGTGATTGTTCGCTTGATTAATTGCTATTGAACGAAGTTCATATCAATTATTGTAAACGTGTGTCTTTTTTATGTAAAATTTGTGCTTGACAATTTTGACTTTTCGAGTGACTTTTACGTCCTTGACGTTTTGCGTTTCGCGTGATCTAAAACTCTCTCTCTCTCTCAATCACAATTTCAAGCAGCTGAACATTTGGTTATATTAATACTTTTTATCCTGAGCTCAGTGCAGTCTTCATGGTCAAGAGTAAAATGTACAAATATAATATTCGCTAACCCAGATGCAAGCTCGATTTTAATTGAGCAAACATTAAGGGTTTCTTTACACAGTGTTTAAGTTTGCACAGATAGCATGAAACAAATCCACCAATATTGCACGCATGGTAAAAAATTATATATTGCGAAAAACTGACCACAGATATTTTGTTAGCTCTGAGTCCACTCTGCTGAGGAGCGCTTGATGAGCCAGACATGGTTTGAGGGTGATTTTGGGAAACCTTCACCCCTTTTTACCACTTCGCCCAATTTGAACCCTTCCCCGAGCTTATTAATTGCTCTTGAATGAAGTTCTTAGCAATTATTGTAAACGTGTGTGTCTTTTTTATGCAAAATTTGTGCTTGACAATTTTGACTTTTCGAGTGACTTTTACGTCCTTGACGTTTTGCGTTTCGCATGATCTAAAGTTCTCTCTCAATCACAATTTCAAGCAGCTGAACTCAATTGGCGGCAATTTAATACTAAAAGTCAAATGAAAAGTTCGCCGAAACTGGTGCCATTTTTTACTTTAAATAGTAATAGTTTGTATATGTTTGCCTCTAATGTGGTTATTTGGAGCCCACTATTGAACTACTTAGTCCCATTTAGGCTCCCCCTCCCCCCCCCCCCCGACTGAAGCAGGCTGCAATTGATTAGAGCTCCCACTAGTCGTTCGAGAGTAATTCTTCCGACGTTTAGTCGGTTATGTTTATCTTTACCCGCTGAGGCTAGCCTCCCGATGCTTAAGCTAGCTGAAGCGATCGAGAGAAATTCGTCCAGTGGTAGTCGGGGTGGTGGTCAAGCAAGCCGATAACCAAGCAAGCTGAATTTGAAAATCGGCCAAGAACGCCGAAATATTTTAAGATACCCGTATTTTAAGTTGCGCCTTGCGGGCCGGTGGGCGGGCGTCGCTGCTTCGCCCCAATAGCCGGCTACCGCTTTCCGGATTACATCTCACAGCGGATCAGATGAGAGGCATGGCCCGCGGTATTATTTCTGATAGATTACATAACAATTACATAACTTTCGGCTTGCTTTTATGTCGGCTTACTTTTACTTCGGCTTACTTTGCGCTCACCGCTAGTCGGTTTAATTTTTCAGTTTGAATGTGTTATCGCCAGCCAAAACTCTAGGTATTATTCGGTCATGCTGGTTGTAAATATTAGAAAGACTTTAGAACTATTGGGTATAATGATTGACAAAGCTCAATATGACAAAGCTGTATAAATTTTTGCGCTGACTGTGTTGCAGGTAATAAAGCACATCTTAATATCTGCTGAGAAAACCGGAGCAGTTCCCCTGATCTCTAACGATGAGATTGATCAAGCAATTGAGGTTCTCCGAAGTGCTAGAAAACCGAGTAAAGACGGCGGTGATGAAGAATCGAAGAATGCGTCATCTACCAATGCGACAACTAATGGCACTAGTGGTCCAGTGTCTGCTGCCGTCAACGGGACTTCCAGTAGTGCCACAGGAGCAATACAAGTTCCCGGTAAGGAACAGTGGATAGCTATAGAGCGTTGCGTTGTCTTTTCCTTCCGGAGATTTGTGTAGGAATCCCGAAAAAGAGAGGGTAATAGTTTGTCAAAAAAGAGGTACTTTATCTATTGAGATTTTCGAATTTTGAAGCTCAAAATAGTATTGTTTTTAAATTTTAAGACCGTTAGACTGAGAATTAAAATAAACAGTCGTTTTTTGTAAACCTTTAAATTGCTTTCATTTCTATATTTCGTTATCATTCCGTTTTGTCACGACTATTCCAACATTCTGACTTGAATATTTATGTGCATATTTTTGTACTCTCTATTTAGGTCATGCGGCTCAACTTGTAAATTTAGTTGCGGCAATTCCCCCAAGTGCGCCAGATTTGTCGGTATCGCAATCTAACAATGCAGCCTCAATGACCACCAACCCTCCTAACTATGTTGGAAGTGCAGCAGCGACTGTCCTTAACGCGGGTGCGGCACTCACCTATGTAGCTACTCCTGCAACTTTAGTCACGGCTTCTCCGGCTCAAGTAACTGTTGAACCTTCGCGATCTGAAGTCGAGTCCAGCATCGATACCAATTCTCGCCCTCCAGCAGCTGCTACCGTTATGCCTTCTGCCGCTTTTATCCATCCCCAAACGACTGCGACCATTATCGGGCCTGCAACCCCCTGTTTTATTCATGACCAAGCTGCAACTGCGACTTTGCAGTACCATGCAACTCAACAAGCGGCCCCTCCTAGTTTGCAACAGAACCAGACTTCAATCCCAAATGGAGCAAACCAAATGCAAGCAAGTGTTCAGTCTAGCGTATAACTCGCACAGTGAGCAATTGGCTTTGTCGGTAAATGGTTCATTTTCCCTTATTTGTCAATCAAATATAACAACGAGTTTTAAACAATTTGTATTGATGTCGCGATCATGAAATGATGTTGCACAGAGGGAAATGTCAAAGCGTCGCTGTAGTAATTATTGGAAATACAAAGTGAATATTTGGACAATTTGAGTTAACATTTGACACTGAATAGAACTGTGCTGTGGTTGATGTCTGTCGATTTCTTTTTGCAAATAAAAATTGGATAACTATGTCTGAAAAGTTTAGTGGATAATTTTTCTCCTTTCGACAGTTTTTAATTGCTCTCAAATAAAGTGTTATTATAGCTGCGAAGCTGTAAGCTGAGCGAAGCTATATTGCGGTGCTCTTGGTTTTTTACAATTCAAAGAATTTGAATTGTATTGGGGCGCTGTCTTTTTTACGACTCGAAGAGGAGTATTGGAGAAGTCTTTTTTTAAATCAATTTTATTGGAGTGATTTTTGAAGCGGTAAATGAAACGCGTGAAAAAATTTGGAGTGATTTTGCCGCTGAACAAAAGTGAAGAGCGGAGCGAAAAGAGAGTGGTTTTTGTTCATACTGCTGTTTTTGAGAGAGCGAGAAATTGATGTGTGAAAAAATTTTCTCTAAGCGAGCGAAATTTTAAAGCAGTTTTTTTTGGTTAAGAGGTTTGGTTATGATTTTGTTTTAATTTTAGGCTGGTTTCGGTAGTGGTTTGAAGGTTTCTGGAAACTAATATGAACTTTATGATAATTCGGAGGTTTTTAATGTATTTTGCTGATTTTCGGGCTAATTTTTGCGTTTTTTGACGATTATTTTGTTTTACTGGCTCAAATAGGTATTGAAGAAACCCCTTCTACTCGAGCAATTTTATGATAACAATTGGTTACAGTTTTGTGGGTAAGAATCATTTTTTGTTGAGAAATATGACAAAAAAATGGCGAAAATTGGAACTATTTTTGTTAATTTTTTGAAGTTTTGCGTTTTTTTTCTGTTTTTAGCTAAGTTTTCTTGCCTATTTTGACTTGCCTATTGTTTTGCTAGCATCTGGATACCCCATTGGTTGAAGGGAGTTTGTCTTTGGATTTATATGTTTTTGAAATATAGTAACTTTTTCCAGTTTTTCAGTAAAAGTTGTTTTTAAGAGCTTTTTTTCATAATTTTAGCCTAAAGTATCTTTTCAAAATTCAAAAAAATGGTTTTTTAAGTACTAGTTTTTTCGGGATCTCAATTTATAACAAAATTTGATCAGATTTTTTATCATATTTTAACAGATTTGATTTTATTGTTTTTACTTTTTTGTTTCATGACTTTGCTTCAAGATAATCATAAATTAGTGAAGGCACGTTTTGTTTGATGAGTAGTTGGATGGCGTTTAAATGGATTTTCACTTCGAGTCGTTTTCGGAATTCTTCCGGCTATGGTTTTTTATAGATTTGTTCACACATTTTCGTGATTTTTAAAGTCAAATTGGAGTAGTGTTTTTGGTTACGCCGAAACAGGAAGTTTAGCGAAAAAGCGAGTGGTTTTGCTGTGTGAAATCTTTTCAATATAATTTTAAAAATGAGTGAGAAAACGGTGTTGGAACAAAAATTCGCATTCTCGCTAGTGGTTTTTTTGTTCACATGCGGCAATTTCACTTTGATTTTTACTGTTTTTTTGATTTTTCGGATCGGATTTTTTTCTAAATGGTTTTCCCGATCCATTCATAGTCCGTTCAAGGTCTAGTTTTCTGTTTAGTCAATGAAAATTCTTTAAATGTTGCGTCAGGACTTGTCATGCTATGTTTTTTGTTTCGTCGTCTGACGCTCTTTTTTCGTTTTACATTTGTTCACAGTAAAGCTGTAAAAGTCAAATTTTCTGAATGACTTCTTCCTCTCACTAACGGCATTTGCGCGCGTGACGTCATTTCTCACTCGCTTTAGCAAAAGTTTTTAGTTTATTTGCGTGATTAGATTGATCATACGTGACTTACCTCACTCAATAAAATGACTTTTACACTTTAAAACTTAGGTTTAATTTGATTTTGTCTAAGGTCAAAGGAACTCATTTGTGCAGTAAAGGTCCCTAATAAGAGGCTTCTGTGGAATGAATTTTAACAAGCTTTAATAATTTATCGCTGAATGTTTTTTACCTAGTTTTTTTGAGCGGCGTGGATTTTTTTTCAATTTAGATCTGTATCTGTTTCTATCTCTATTATATGGCACGCAGGTCTATGCTTTCGCAGCTATTCTGGCAATCTGCCGGCTATTTTCAAATATTTTAGCATTGATAATCTTTTTGATTGCTCTCAAACAAAATTGGTGGCAATTATATTAGTCCTGTGGTATTGTTATGCGATTTTTCCCCTTACCGATTTTTCGTCTGACCCATTTGTTTTTTCGTTCGCAGAAACGGTAGCGCCCAGAAGGCATTAAGGACTCAAAGTGTGCAATTCAGCGAAACTGTTTTGGAGACAAATTTGCAGACAAATTCATGGTCACCCCACCATCCGCCGACAATTAAGCTAAAGCTAGCATAGCTAGCCTCCCTGTGTGCCGAAACCAACCGCTCCTGAGTAGTTTGAGAGCTATTCGCCCGACGCTAGTTGTTTTTGTTTATAGCTGCCAAGGTGAGGTTAGTTATATTGTGGTGATCCTAGCTTTTGTTTTGTCATTTGACGCTCTGTCTACAACTCTAGGAGCATCAGAGAAGTGTTTTTTTAATTAAAAAAATGGCACAGGAAATGAAATGCTGGGAAAACGTTGTTTTAGTGGTCATAAATTCTGAAGAACAAAGCAGCCAAAAGTAGTTTTTGTTTATATTGCTAGTTTTGAAAGAATGGGTTATTGAGGTGCGAAAAAGTTTTCTCGAAGCGAGCAGAATTTTCTCTTCACGTGCGACCTTTTCTGGCAGTTGATTTTATTCATTTGCTCCAACGAAGTTTGAGCAATCACTGTAAACTTTTGTGTCTTTTTAGGCAATATTATTGCTAGACCGCTTTTATTTTTGCTAGACCACTTCTGATACTTCTGAAGTAACTTTTTTTTACGCTTGTCTTCTTCATTTTTATTGATCTCAATCGCTCTAACTCCAAATTTAAGCTTGTTGCTAACATAAAAGCGATTGTAGCGTAGAAAATCACAGTGCTCTGGTAGCCGAGGGGTTAATGCATGTGTTCAGGTCTACGGAGGTCGGGGATTCCTGTGGCCTTTTTAATGTCATTTTTCGCTTCACGTATTTTTCGTCTGAACCATTTGACTATTCGTCCTCAAAAACGGGATAAACAAGTTACGCCCGGAGGGCATTAAGTTCTATGAGAGCTTTACGCCCCAACAGTCTGAGAATGTGGTTCACCAAAACTGTTTTGAAGAGAAAATTTCTTGGTGTGGTGGTCCTATCTTAAGTTTGACCCCCTCAATCACCCGCCCACACACCATCCCCCCGCTCACCTCTCCTCCCTCTACCTGGCTATTGTGACCCCCGCTTCCAGCCCTCTCAGGCCCCATCCCCCTCTAAATTGGCGATTTGTTAGCAACATACTGTTCAACGGCTGTGTTAATTGCTCTCGAACGAAGTTTGAAACAATTATTGTAAACGTGTTTGTCTTTTTTTAAAGTTTTCGTCTTGCCGTTTTTGCGCTTTTGTTATGGAACATTCTTTGAATCCAGAAGTGAGTTTTGTAGGACTGTCTTCTGTTTTGAGTGATCTCAATTGCTCTCACTCAGAAGTAAAGTTTGTTGCCAACATAAGTGTTTATAGCGTGTTCTGGTAGCCGAGTGGTTGTGTTTCCAGGACTCCGGAGTTTGGGAGTTGAAATCACTACCTGGTCGGATGTTTTCGCACCCATAAAGAATTGTTTTTCTGGGCACCAGATAGCCCCTGAATTAAATTGCCCTGGTTTCTTTGGAGAGCAAATTGTCTGATGCTAGTCTATGTTTCAACTGTTGCTTTAATTATTGTGAATGTTTGTTGTCAAAATAAGTAACTTTAAAGCAAATGTGGCGGCTGTGCTGCACTACTGGCAAAACAATTCAAGGCCAAATGAAACAGTGAAATTAGAATAGCATGAAAAGCAAAATTTAATGCTACGATCTATCCGAGCCAAATTGGTTTGTTCACCTTTTGTCAACATTTGTATTTAGTAGCTATTATTAGTGCTTGATTACCATACATGAAGTGAAACTGAAACTTGAAATATCTCAATATTAGCAATTAGTTATAAACGACTTGATTAGATTGCATCCGCTTCTATATGATTGGTTTACGATTCATCCTGTTGTTGATACACAGAATATTCGACAAAACTTCTAAAAGGTCAACAAACATTCCATGACATCGAATTTACACTGGAAATGTCACGTTATAGAAAACTGTGCACGTTCTCTCGACATCCTTTTATACAGCGAATCAGATGCCATTTTGACGCATGAAGCCACATGATTAGCGGCTTAAAAGAGCTTGAAAAACTAACTAAAATCAGTTGAAACTGGTTAATTTTGTTTTTATAAAACTGACATACAGTGCGTTTTGAAACACAAGTCCTCGTTCCTGGAGCGGTAAATTACTTGTTATCCTGCCTTGTTTCTGTAGATCATCTTAGTGTTTGTACAGTTAAACTAACCTTGACTTGATGAAAAGAGTCCATTGATATTTTCAATCTTTCCTTTGGAGGTACAAAGTACCAAAGTAAGAAAAACTTCAAGGAGAGCATCAAGCTAGTTTCTATAACTGGTTTCAATAAAGCTTACTCTAGTTCGACATTGTTGTTGTTGTTGAAACCAATAGAGAGACTTGCTAACATTAAAGTTGGAAGATTATTTTTATTGTTCAGTTACAATTAGTATTTCTAACTTTTTTGATTAAAATTTTTGAGATAGAACGCTGAAATTTTACAGAAGTATAGCCAAGTCTTGGGGCTTGTTTTTCGGAACTAGAGTTTAAAATTCGATGTGTAACTAGAGTTATTAGCCAAAATTCTACAGTGTAAATCTACAGTGTAAATCGACACTGTAATTGGTAATACAGCTCACAAAAGTTAACTGTAAAACGTAAGATCCGGAGAGATTTGAAACCGCTGAAACGAACTGGGTGGTGTAAAGCTTTGATAAAAGAGAAGCCGTTACAGCAAATTAGGTTTTATTTATTTTGCAAATTTGTAGTTTATTTTAGCAATTTTTGTGCTGTGTTGCGTTTTATTTCATCGATTGAGAACTGAATAGAAACTTTATACTTGTGTGCTTTTTCGATTACCAGTATTTCACAGTTTTGGTGTTTGAATTTTTTTTAACCATTTGTCAATATCTTTAATTGCTCTCAAACGAAGTATGTAGCAATTATATTAGTCCTATGGTCTTTTTATGCTTTTTTTTGTCTGACGCGTTTGACTTTCCGTTCTCAAAATCAAAAACGGGATGAACAGGTAGCGCCTGGAGGCCATTAACAGCTCTTATAGCCTCTCGTCTTACTATACTCAAGCATGCAATTCAACTAAACTGTTTTGGATACATAGTTTTCGTGTGAAGGGAGGATCTAGAGTTTGATCCCCCCACTTCACTGCCCCCCCGCCCGCTGCACCCTCTCACTTCACCCCCGCCTTTCACCCCAAAAAAATAGCTAACATCCCTAAACCGTACCTAGCGACTGTCGAAGCCAACCGCCAGCCAGTCGTTTGAGAGCAATTCAGCCGACGTTAGGGATTGTTTTAATTCTTCAAAACAATAGAAGCCTGTTGTTAGCTTCTTACGACTTGTTCATTGTTTGGTTTTTGGTTTTTATGCGCAGTATTATTACATGAGGAAATAATCGATTCTTTTCAAAACGTTTCATAATTTGGCTGTTTTCTGTTTGTGATTGATTCTAGATGTCTAGCGTTATTCTAAGGTATTTGCGTTATTCCACTAATAGTTTTTCTAGTTGTGTTTTTGCGGGGGACGACAAGTTGTCTCCGGCATTCTTTTGGCTATTTTTTCGTTTTACTTTTGTTCACACAAAAAGCTGAAGTCAAATTTTAATTACATCTCTCAGCCAATGCATTTGCGAGTGTGACCGTCATTTCTCACTCTTGATAGGCATAGTTCTTAGATCATTTGGATGACTAGATTTTCGTCATACGTCACTTAGCTCCCATAGATAAATGGCTTTTGAGCTTATTTCTAATTTAATTTAATTCCAAGTCAAAGAAAATTATATGTGTAATTAAGAATCCTTATGAAAAGGCTTCTAAGGAATTAAACTGATTAAGCCATATCGGTTTTTCGTGGAAACTTTTCACAGCTATTGGTGGCGTCGATAATTTCACCAAATTATTTTGTCTTTCTATTAGCTGCATTCTACGACCCGAAAGTTTTATTTTGCAGCTATTCACGCAAGCTGCCGGCTATGTGAAGTTTTTCTGGAATCCTTGTTTTTATTGATTGGACTTGTTTTCACTGGTTGGAGTTTTTGAACTTCAGATCTAAGTTGCATCTAATATTAGATCTAAGTTGCATCTAAATCCAAACTTTAGGAGGGGGAACTCAACTGGCGGCAGTTTACTACCAAAGTGCAATTGAGAACTGTGCCAAATCTGGTTTCTCATTAACATCGTTAATCGATATAGTGAATAAATTTATTATCGTCATTTGAAGTGCTGTGGTGAAATAAGAGCCCGAAATTATGGTCGCAGATTTATGAAGCAATTTGTGTACTCGGGTCTGTCGTGTTCTGCAAAATTTTTGCTTGGCTGTTTTGAATTTTTATTGGATTTGGCGTCCTTGACTTTTTGAGCTTCTTGTAGTATAAATTGCTGTCATTCAAAAGTTGAGCTGTTCAGCTCAATTGGTGGCAGTTTAATAATAGAGGTCAAATACTAAGTTTACTGAAAATGTTTTTTTGTGGTTTGTAATAAACTTTAGTAACATAGTTTGAAGCCCCTTGGTGAAGTTATTGCACCTCCCCTGCTAAAGGAATTTAAAATCAGGCCCATTACCCTCCTGGCTACATTAAAATTTATCTCGGCCTGTCGCTCGATACCATTTTCTCTGAACTTAACCGTTGAAGTGGGATTAAGTTGCTAGAATGCCTAAGCAGGATTTAGTTTTATGTTCTAACTAAAGAAAAAAAGAAAGAAAGAATTAATTTCTCCGGATTAATTCCGTTTCTTTTTATGTCTAACCAGGCGTTTGCTGGCCTGCATTTCAGTAGTTTTCTGGAAAGAAAAATTGATATTAGAGAGATAAGTAAAAGGAAGTTGAAACGGGGCTCTCGCCTAGATTTTAGCGTGCAAATTTTTGCGTTGAAGACATAAACACCAAGAATTTTTTAGTGAATTGCGCCTTTTTATCGAAATTAAATCATTTTGACTGTTTTTATTGACTTTGCTTGCCTCTCATACGCTAAAAAATGGTTTTTGACGCCAAATTGTGTGTGCTTTGATAGCAAACATTTTTCCTACCCTAGCGCAAAAAGTATTTACATTTAAATGCTATAATTTTTCGTTTTCTCTAAATTTGTGGAATCTATTTTCTGTCTTTCAGGCTCCTGGTCTGATGAACAGGACACGGATTTTAAATTTTTGTATTGAACTACTTGAATTATTTTTTCAAGGATTTTTCCTGTTGTTTTTTCGTCACAATATTTATTTTGGCTTTATTCATTTATACCGCTTTCTCGACTTTTTGCGTAAAATTTTTCGACTTTTCTTGGATAGTTTTATATTTCAATCATCTTGGTTCTAATGCTTTTAAAACAGTTGCTCGGCAAAGCAATGTCTAAAATAAACAAAGTATATATCGAAAAAGGGAGTCAAAAATTGAAACGGAAAAAGCCTTAAAGTCCAGTTTTAGATGCCGGATATTTGAACGTTGTTCTAATTGGTCGTAGTTACCACATCTAATGCTCATTGAAATTGGTACTAATTTTTGTATCCTCATTCAAAAACAGGGGTGTAGCCTAACTACGAAATCAAATCGAAATAACGCGCTTTTGTCATTTGAAACAATCGATTTTGTCAATTCTTTTTTGATTCTCGATCGGGGTTATTGAAATCGAAGGTGGCTGTTTTGCGGCAATCGGCCGGCAGTTTTTGCTAATCGAAATCAAAATTTGAGTGTTTCATGCTTTATATGTAAAAATTCTGCAACTAAATTTGATACCACTTGTTTTCGTTCTTTTTTGTCGTTTTTCCTTAGTTTCTGCTCAAAATTTCATCAATTTTGCTAAATATATGCTAAATTGTCCAACTATGTTACTGTTTGGCTATGATGATGGCTGAATTTTTGGAAATTCATTTTTTTTATGGCACCAAATGCTTGACCTTTTTGTGTTTGGATTGTAATTTAGGAATTCTTTACAGGACTGATATGTTTTTTAAGATCTTTTCTCACCCTTTCCGACTTTTTGATTTCCAAGGAGAAACCAATTTGAAGTAGTAATTCCAGTCACTCTGCAGTTGTAAAGAATGCAAAAAGTAAATGTTTTTAGACCTTTTGATGTCATTGACAGTGCTCTTCGAAGAAAAGAATTGGTAGTCGAGGATTTTTTAGAGATCGTTGTTTTACTTAAGGCATTTTAATTTGGTTCTGCGCTGTTTTCTCTTGAATATTTTGAAAGTTTGGGAAGCTGAAACAAGCTTTCTAAGGTGCGTAGGAGCTATTATGTAAATAAATCTAGGAAGAGCTAATTTTTGTTTACTTATGCGTTGTAATTTATTATCATAACTTTTGAGTCTTTCAGGCATTCGTTTTCTTTTGTCGTTTTGTCATTTAGTCGTTTTTTGACAGTTCGCACTGACATTGTCGTCAGGCCTAAGTTAATCTTTACAAGTTTTCAAACGTTAGTCAATGGTTTTTATGAGTAGTGGATAAAACAAGGGATTCAACCACCAGTAAAATTTGTCCCTTTCTCCTAACGCTAATCGCGCATGTCGAATTGGGCCAAATTTTACTGTTTGTTGAATCCCTTGTTTTATCCACTACTATATGTTAGCTCTAAATTTGATAAAAATTAAAGTTAAAATCAAAAATAAAACAAAAAATCAAAGCGAAATTTACATTTCACTCTTTAAGAGTGATTCACTCTTATTCGGAGTGATCCCCAGTAGAAAAGATCGCTCTGTTTTGCTCTTAAAGAGTGAATCCCCTTTTTTGATATTTTTATTTTTTTATACTTTTTATTTTAAATTATCTATACTTTTCAATAAATTTATATTTTCTTTTTTTTTCTATATTTATTCCATTATTAATAAGAAATGATACAAAATTATAGTATTTACATGAATAACTTTCCCCAGTTTGACCAATAACAGATCTGGGAAGCAGTTCCACCGATCTTTCTATTATATTTCTACTAAATCCTCTAGTCAATTCTATATCTGGATGTTGTTTCTTTTCATGAGCCCGTATCCCATCATATCTCACAAAAGAAGTACAATATGGACAATTAACTTTAGCTGAAGTACAACTTCTACATGTATACTTACCCTCATCAAAATTATTTAGTGGTTTTATATAATTACACTTATTACAACATCTAGTTAATACTTCTGAGCTTGGGTTAAGGTTAGGGATAGGGTTAGGGTTATGGATAAGGTTGGGGCTAGGATTGGGGATAAGGTTAGGATTAGGGTTGGGGTTATGATCTGAGTTAGAGATATAGTCATAGATAGAACCAGAACTAGAGCTAGAACTAGAGCTAGAACTTGGGTTAGAACCAGAACCAGAACTAGAACTAGGGTTAGAACTAGAGTTAGAATTAGGGTTAGAACTAGAACTAGGGTTTGAACTAGAATTAGAATTAGAATTAGAACTAGGGTTAGAATTAGAATTAGAACTAGAACTAGATTCATTTTTTAGAACAACCCCATGGGGAAAAATCATTAGCACAAATACCACTTAATATTATATTACCACACATACATTTATCAGTTTTGTCTTTTTGAAATGATTCATACTGATATTTTAAAACAGCAATGTTTCCACATTTATAGTTACACTCTAAACATTGTAAAAGCTTTTATAATAGGGTAAACTTTAATATTTACCTAATCCTTCTCAGGGTAATATTTAGCCATGATTTCAATTAAATCTTTAGTATTATCTTTAGATGTGATACACTCTGCTAAATATTTATTTCCTAAAGTATTAAGTGTATTAGTTTTACATCTCTTATCTAAGATCTAATCAAGGTTTAATTCTTTTTTATCTTTAACAAAATTTATAATCTCTTCTCTAAATTCTTCATTATTTATATATAGTTTGTTTAAAAACTTTCCTCCCTTTCTATTCAAAATTCCCATCTCTTCATTGACGAACTCACCGTTACACTGATCAGTATAACCGCTTCGTGTTTCACCTTCCAACTCTTCTCCATATCCAACATTAACTAATGTATTTACTCTACTCAACATTGTACTTGCTCCCATTGCTACAGTTCCAGCATTTCTTGATATTGAATTAGGATAAAAATAATTAAACATAATTAAACCCCCGCCTATAATTCCACCAATATTTGATAAAATTTTCATACCCTTTCCCAAAATCATTTCTTTAGTTAGAACATCATTCTGTATTTTAATATTATTTAAAGTAAGAAGTTTATTAAAATAAAACTGATAATTATCATGATTAATAACATTTCTATCTGTTGCATTAATCATTAGTGGTTTCATATATGCTATAAGTTTATTTATATCTTCTCTTTCTAAATCATCTTTTAAACTAAGAGCTTTTAAATCAAGGAAACCAACTCTTGAATCATATAACCTTGTTCTATTACTACTAATAATAATAAAAGTATTTTCTTTTTTATTATATTTAATTATACCATAACGAAGTTCATCTGACATTCCATCTGTACAATTATAATAGTTACTATTTAATTCACTAATTATTTTATTGATGTCATGTTCACATTTATATATCTCATTAAAGTTTTTAGATAGGTCAGGTCCATTATAAGTTGTTAAATAAATAGTATCACAACTCATTCTTGCTGTATTAATTATTTGAGCTGGTTTATGACACATTACAATCATTTGAATATTATAATGTCTACCTTCAGTAAAATAATAACCTATATCCTTATTTAACCTATCACCCATATCATCAAGTACTATTACACAATTTCGAAATTTATGCATATTATTTTTTGTGATCAAATTTATATCACATTTATTAAACCCAGTATAAAACTTATTAAACTCAGGATCTATCCAGTCTCTGTCATCTGTACAAACTATAACTATGGACCTTTGATCTTGGTCTTTAACTTGATCTTGAACTTGAACTTGAACTTGATCTTGATCTTGAACTTGATCTTGATCTTGAACTTGATATTGAACTTGATCTTGAACTTGATGTTGAACTTGATCTTGATCTTGATCTTGAACTTGATCATGGTCTAAGTATAACTTTAAGTATTGTCTAATAAAATATGTTTTTCCCGTACCAGTTCCACCATAAACAATAATATGTAGTGGTGATTTTTCATATTCAAATCTAACTAAGACTCCTATTCATAAATCCACCAAAGCTTTCTTCTAGTTTTGTATATTTACTTGGTCTTGAATCATATATTATATAACAAATTCCAATAATAATAATAAAACTAAAAACTGCACTACCTGCTTCCATTTTTATATAATAAATATAGATTTGATTTAGATTTAGACTTAGACTTATAATTAGACTTATATTTAATAAATTTATTATATAAAAATGCTCATCCTAACTTTTGAGGAATTCAATAATAAATTTAATATTGATAATAATGCTATGAGTGATATCAGATTAAAAGATATAGGTAAAGATATAAGTCTAACACCAATTGAGATTGTAATGAAAGATGATAAACCAGAAATGGTAAGTGAACCTAACTCTAACATTATTGTAAATCTACATCCAACTGAAGGTACACATTGGGTTTTAGTTATAAGAAGAGAAGGTGGTCCAACATATTACTTTGATAGTTTTGGTGTAGAAACTGCACCTTTATTTTTAGAAGAATATGTTGATCTAGGCTCTAATGAGAGAATACAACAATATGATGAATCTTATTGTGGGGCTTATTGTTTATATATGATCTATCTTATTGATAGAGGATTTAGAATTAAAGTGCTTTTAAATAAGTTGCATCTAAATCCAAACTTTAGGAGGGGGAACTCAACTGGCGGCAGTTTACTACCAAAGTGCAATTGAGAACTGTGCCAAATCTGGTTTCTCATTAACATCGTTAATCGATATAGTGAATAAATTTATTATCGTCATTTGAAGTGCTGTGGTGAAATAAGAGCCCGAAATTATGGTCGCAGATTTATGAAGCAATTTGTGTACTCGGGTCTGTCGTGTTCTGCAAAATTTTTGCTTGGCTGTTTTGAATTTTTATTGGATTTGGCGTCCTTGACTTTTTGAGCTTTTTGTAGTATAAATTGCTGTCATTCAAAATTTGAGCTGTTCAGCTTAATTGGTGGCAGTTTAATAATAGAGGTCAAATACTAAGTTTACTGAAAATGTTTTTTTGTGGTTTGTAATAAACTTTAGTAACATAGTTTGAAGCCCCTTGGTGAAGTTATTGCACCTCCCCTGCTAAAGGAATTTAAAATCAGGCCCATTACCCTCCTGGCTACATTAAAATTTATCTCGGCCTGTCGCTCGATACCATTTTCTCTGAACTTAACCGTTGAAGTGGGATTAAGTTGCTAGAATGCCTAAGCAGGATTTAGTTTTATGTTCTAACTAAAGAAAAAAAGAAAGAAAGAATTAATTTCTCCGGATTAATTCCGTTTCTTTTTATGTCTAACCAGGCGTTTGCTGGCCTGCATTTCAGTAGTTTTCTGGAAAGAAAAATTGATATTAGAGAGATAAGTAAAAGGAAGTTGAAACGGGGCTCTCGCCTAGATTTTAGCGTGCAAATTTTTGCGTTGAAGACATAAACACCAAGAATTTTTTAGTGAATTGCGCCTTTTTATCGAAATTAAATCATTTTGACTGTTTTTATTGACTTTGCTCGCCTCTCATACGCTAAAAAATGGTTTTTGACGCCAAATTGTGTGTGCTTTGATAGCAAACATTTTTCCTACCCTAGCGCAAAAAGTATTTACATTTAAATGCTATAATTTTTCGTTTTCTCTAAATTTGTGGAATCTATTTTCTGTCTTTCAGGCTCCTGGTCTGATGAACAGGACACGGATTTTAAATTTTTGTATTGAACTACTTGAATTATTTTTTCAAGGATTTTTCCTGTTGTTTTTTCGTCACAATATTTATTTTGGCTTTATTCATTTATACCGCTTTCTCGACTTTTTGCGTAAAATTTTTCGACTTTTCTTGGATAGTTTTATATTTCAATCATCTTGGTTCTAATGCTTTTAAAACAGTTGCTCGGCAAAGCAATGTCTAAAATAAACAAAGTATATATCGAAAAAGGGAGTCAAAAATTGAAACGGAAAAAGCCTTAAAGTCCAGTTTTAGATGCCGGATATTTGAACGTTGTTCTAATTGGTCGTAGTTACCACATCTAATGCTCATTGAAATTGGTACTAATTTTTGTATCCTCATTCAAAAACAGGGGTGTAGCCTAACTACGAAATCAAATCGAAATAACGCGCTTTTGTCATTTGAAACAATCGATTTTGTCAATTCTTTTTTGATTCTCGATCGGGGTTATTGAAATCAAAGGTGGCTGTTTTGCGGCAATCGGCCGGCAGTTTTTGCTAATCGAAATCAAAATTTGAGTGTTTCATGCTTTATATGTAAAAATTCTGCAACTAAATTTGATACCACTTGTTTTCGTTCTTTTTTGTCGTTTTTCCTTAGTTTCTGCTCAAAATTTCATCAATTTTGCTAAATATATGCTAAATTGTCCAACTATGTTACTGTTTGGCTATGATGATGGCTGAATTTTTGGAAATTCATTTTTTTTTATGGCACCAAATGCTTGACCTTTTTGTGTTTGGATTGTAATTTAGGAATTCTTTACAGGACTGATATGTTTTTTAAGATCTTTTCTCACCCTTTCCGACTTTTTGATTTCCAAGGAGAAACCAATTTGAAGTAGTAATTCCAGTCACTCTGCAGTTGTAAAGAATGCAAAAAGTAAATGTTTTTAGACCTTTTGATGTCATTGACAGTGCTCTTCGAAGAAAAGAATTGGTAGCCGAGGATTTTTTAGAGATCGTTGTTTTACTTAAGGCATTTTAATTTGGTTCTGCGCTCTTTTCTCTTGAATATTTTGAAAGTTTGGGAAGCTGAAACAAGCTTTCTAAGGTGCGTAGGAGCTATTATGTAAATAAATCTAGGAAGAGCTAATTTTTGTTTACTTATGCGTTGTAATTTATTATCATAACTTTTGAGTCTTTCAGGCATTCGTTTTCTTTTGTCGTTTTGTCATTTAGTCGTTTTTTGACAGTTCGCACTGACATTGTCGTCAGGCCTAAGTTAATCTTTACAAGTTTTCAAACGTTAGTCAATGGTTTTTATGAGTAGTGGATAAAACAAGAGATTCAACCACCAGTAAAATTTGTCCCTTTCTCCTAACGCTAATCGCGCATATCGAATTGGGCCAAATTTTACTGTTTGTTGAATCCCTTGTTTTATCCACTACTATATGTTAGCTCTAAATTTGATAAAAATTAAAGTTAAAATCAAAAATAAAACAAAAAATCAAAGCGAAATTTACATTTCACTCTTTAAGAGTGATTCACTCTTATTCGGAGTGATCCCCAGTAGAAAAGATCGCTCTGTTTTGCTCTTAAAGAGTGAATCCCCTTTTTTGATATTTTTATTTTTTTATACTTTTTATTTTAAATTATCTATACTTTTCAATAAATTTATATATTTTTTTTCTATATTTATTCCATTATTAATAGGAAATGATACAAAATTATAGTATTTACATGAATAACTTTCCCCAGTTTGACCAATAACAGATCTGGGAAGCAGTTCCACCGATCTTTCTATTATATTTCTACTAAATCCTCTAGTCAATTCTATATCTGGATGTTGTTTCTTTTCATGAGCCCGTATCCCATCATATCTCACAAAAGAAGTACAATATGGACAATTAACTTTAGCTGAAGTACAACTTCTACATGTATACTTACCCTCATCAAAATTATTTAGTGGTTTTATATAATTACACTTATTACAACATCTAGTTAATACTTCTGAGCTTGGGTTAAGGTTAGGGATAGGGTTAGGGTTATGGATAAGGTTGGGGCTAGGATTGGGGATAAGGTTAGGATTAGGGTTGGGGTTATGATCTGAGTTAGAGATATAGTCATAGATAGAACCAGAACCAGAACTAGAGCTAGAACTAGAGCTAGAACTTGGGTTAGAACCAGAACCAGAACTAGAACTAGAACTAGGGTTAGAACTGGAGTTAGAATTAGGGTTAGAACTAGAACTAGGGTTTGAACTAGAATTAGAATTAGAACTAGGGTTAGAATTAGAATTAGAACTAGAACTAGATTCATTTTTTAGAACAACCCCATGGGGAAAAATCATTAGCACAAATACCACTTAATATTATATTACCACACATACATTTATCAGTTTTATCTTTTTGAAATGATTCATACTGATATTTTAAAACAGCAATGTTTCCACATTTATAGTTACACTCTAAACATTGTAAAAGCTTTTATAATAGGGTAAACTTTAATATTTACCTAATCCTTCTCAGGGTAATATTTAGCCATGATTTCAATTAAATCTTTAGTATTATCTTTAGATGTGATACACTCTGCTAAATATTTATTTCCTAAAGTATTAAGTGTATTAGTTTTACATCTCTTATCTAAGATCTAATCAAGGTCTAATTCTTTTTTATCTTTAACAAAATTTATAATCTCTTCTCTAAATTCTTCATTATTTATATATAGTTTGTTTAAAAACTTTCCTCCCTTTCTATTCAAAATTCCCATCTCTTCATTGACGAACTCACCGTTACACTGATCAGTATAACCGCTTCGTGTTTCACCTTCCAACTCTTCTCCATATCCAACATTAACTAATGTATTTACTCTACTCAACATTGTACTTGCTCCCATTGCTACAGTTCCAGCATTTCTTGATATTGAATTAGGATAAAAATAATTAAACATAATTAAACCCCCGCCTATAATTCCACCAATATTTGATAAAATTTTCATACCCTTTCCCAAAATCATTTCTTTAGTTAGAACATCATTCTGTATTTTAATATTATTTAAAGTAAGAAGTTTATTAAAATAAAACTGATAATTATCATGATTAATAACATTTCTATCTGTTGCATTAATCATTAGTGGTTTCATATATGCTATAAGTTTATTTATATCTTCTCTTTCTAAATCATCTTTTAAACTAAGAGCTTTTAAATCAAGGAAACCAACTCTTGAATCATATAACATTGTTCTATTACTACTAATAATAATAAAAGTATTTTCTTTTTTATTATATTTAATTATACCATAACGAAGTTCATCTGACATTCCATCTGTACAATTATAATAGTTACTATTGAATTCACTAATTATTTTATTGATGTCATGTTCACATTTATATATCTCATTAAAGTTTTTAGATAGGTCAGGTCCATTATAAGTTGTTAAATAAATAGTATCACAACTCATTCTTGCTGTATTAATTATTTGAGCTGGTTATGACACATTACAATCATTTGAATATTATAATGTCTACCTTCAGTAAAATAATAACCTATATCCTTATTTAACCTATCACCCATATCATCAAGTACTATTACACAATTTTGAAATTTATGCATATTATTTTTTGTGATCATATTTATATCACATTTATTAAACCCAGTATAAAACTTATTAAACTCAGGATCTATCCAGTCTCTGTCATCTGTACAAACTATAACTATGGACCTTTGATCTTGGTCTTGAACTTGATCTTGAACTTGAACTTGAACTTGATCTTGATCTTGAACTTGATCTTGATCTTGAACTTGATATTGAACTTGATCTTGAACTTGATGTTGAACTTGATCTTGATCTTGATCTTGAACTTGATCATGGTCTAAGTATAACTTTAAGTATTGTCTAATAAAATATGTTTTTCCCGTACCAGTTCCACCATAAACAATAATATGTAGTGGTGATTTTTCATATTCAAATCTAACTAAGACTCCTATTCATAAATCCACCAAAGCTTTCTTCTAGTTTTGTATATTTACTTGGTCTTGAATCATATATTATATAACAAATTCCAATAATAATAATAAAACTAAAAACTGCACTACCTGTTTCCATTTTTATATAATAAATATAGATTTGATTTAGATTTAGACTTAGACTTATAATTAGACTTATATTTAATAAATTTATTATATAAAAATGCTCATCCTAACTTTTGAGGAATTCAATAATAAATTTAATATTGATAATAATGCTATGAGTGATATCAGATTAAAAGATATAGGTAAAGATATAAGTCTAACACCAATTGAGATTGTAATGAAAGATGATAAACCAGAAATGGTAAGTGAACCTAACTCTAACATTATTGTAAATCTACATCCAACTGAAGGTACACATTGGGTTTTAGTTATAAGAAGAGAAGGTGGTCCAACATATTACTTTGATAGTTTTGGTGTAGAAACTGCACCTTTATTTTTAGAAGAATATGTTGATCTAGGCTCTAATGAGAGAATACAACAATATGATGAATCTTATTGTGGGGCTTATTGTTTATATATGATCTATCTTATTGATAGAGGATTTAGAATTAAAGTGCTTTTAAATAAGTTGCATCTAAATCCAAACTTTAGGAGGGGGAACTCAACTGGCGGCAGTTTACTACCAAAGTGCAATTGAGAACTGTGCCAAATCTGGTTTCTCATTAACATCGTTAATCGATATAGTGAATAAATTTATTATCGTCATTTGAAGTGCTGTGGTGAAATAAGAGCCCGAAATTATGGTCGCAGATTTATGAAGCAATTTGTGTACTCGGGTCTGTCGTGTTCTGCAAAATTTTTGCTTGGCTGTTTTGAATTTTTATTGGATTTGGCGTCCTTGACTTTTTGAGCTTTTTGTAGTATAAATTGCTGTCATTCAAAATTTGAGCTGTTCAGCTTAATTGGTGGCAGTTTAATAATAGAGGTCAAATACTAAGTTTACTGAAAATGTTTTTTTGTGGTTTGTAATAAACTTTAGTAACATAGTTTGAAGCCCCTTGGTGAAGTTATTGCACCTCCCCTGCTAAAGGAATTTAAAATCAGGCCCATTACCCTCCTGGCTACATTAAAATTTATCTCGGCCTGTCGCTCGATACCATTTTCTCTGAACTTAACCGTTGAAGTGGGATTAAGTTGCTAGAATGCCTAAGCAGGATTTAGTTTTATGTTCTAACTAAAGAAAAAAAGAAAGAAAGAATTAATTTCTCCGGATTAATTCCGTTTCTTTTTATGTCTAACCAGGCGTTTGCTGGCCTGCATTTCAGTAGTTTTCTGGAAAGAAAAATTGATATTAGAGAGATAAGTAAAAGGAAGTTGAAACGTTAATGATAAGGATAATGTCATTGATAATGATAATGATAATGATAATGATAGAGATAATTTTTTATATATCTATTTGATGAAAAATATCAAAGGAGTAAATCTAATAGGAATAGCAATAGTAATAGCATTAGTAATAGTCCTACTAATAATATCCGTGAAGCGGTTTCACCGATATCTGTAAACATAAATGATGATCTATATTCTTGGCTAAATGATGATGATATAATTACTGAAGCCGCATTCCCAGATAACTTTAGATGTATAATATCTGGTCCTAGTGAATGTGGTAAGACATTCTTATTAAAAAAACTAATTCTAGCTAGTATATACTTTGGTAAGCTATACATCATTGGACCTACTGGTGATCAGTACCATGGTATAGAAAGAATAAATCCAAAAGCAGATGTTGAATTTATTAAAGATATAAAAGATTTACCATCTCCTGATAAACTACCCAAAGACTTAAAGAAACTAATGATATTTGATGATGTTAGAGCCAAAGAACCAGTTATTAATGAATACGTTTGTAGAGGTAGACATAATAACTGTAATATGATATATCTTAATCAAAGCCTGTTCTCTCTGGATAGGCAGAGTGTTAGAGAGAACTGTAATCTATTTATTTTATTTGAACAGAGAGGTAAAGACCTCATATCTATATATCAAGATTTCTTTAATAATGCTAAACTTAGTTATAATGATTTTGCTAATATATGTAATAAGGTATGGAAAGACCCTTATAATTATATTGTCATTGATATAACTAAAAATAAAAATATTAATGGTTAACTAAGAATTAATTGGGATCGGAGAGTTTTGTAGTTTAGTTTAAGTATCAGGGAACCTGCTTCGCAGATAAGTGTAAGTCTAAGTACAAGTATAAGTCTAAATCAAATGTAAAGTAAAACTCAATACATCATTATTAAAGTCTATAGGTCTTCCATGCTCATCTTTAATATGAAATTCAATATGTTCTATTCTATCTTTAGTTACATTTTGATATAAGATATTAGTTGGTATAATTTTTATTAAGTAACTTGGTGGTTCTGTTAGATTAAAAGTATATAATATATCTGTATCTTTACCATTATCTTTAGCTCCAGATATAATATTGCAATGAATGTTAATATTATTGAAACCCATAATATCAATAATTTTATTTGTAGTATACTTACCTCTTGAATATATTTGTTTAACAAATCCTAGTAATGATGCTACCGAGTTTTCTACATCGAAATTAATAACACCTTGTTTCACTTCCATTTTACATTTCATTGTACTTTTATCTACTTGTATTATAACATTATTATTTGTTTCTTGTTTTATTATATCTGCTATATCGGTTAACTCATATGACCCTGGTGGTATAATAAATATTTTGAATGCATATATTTGATGGAAAGATTGAGGATTAGTGAATATAAACTGGTTATTTCTTTCAAATATATTAAACACTGAATTATAAACAGATAATCTAATTAAACCTAATTTTGTTGTATTGAGTATAGGTTCACTAAAGTTAAACTTTTTTGTTGGCTTTATCATTCTAAAGTTAAGTGTATGCTCTTCTTTAGTTTTAGTTAAAGCTTCGTGTATATTTTGTAGTTCATATAAAATCAAGTTGTCTGTCATTTTTTATATTCAATTATTAGATTATATTTATGGTGAAACATGGGCGAAGCCCCATAGTTATAATTATAGCTTTGATTATAGTCATAGTTATAGTCATAATTATAGTCTTAGTTATAATTCAAAGTTAAATTTTTATCTAAAAAAATGGATTTTAATTTGGATACAACTTATGGTTATAATAATGATATACATAAAAGTAAGATTATAAAATATAAACCTAATAATCTAGCAACAATGAATACGGTTAATACCAATATTAATATCATACTCAATAGAGAAGAGAATCACTTAAATTTGCGTGATTCATATCTAGAGATAGAGTTTGTTGTATCAGATGATACTGGTGGTGTATTTGCTAATGATTCTAATATTAGATTAGTTAATTATGGTATGATAGCATTGTTTAGTTCAATTAAGCTTGAAACTAGTGGTGGTAGGACTATTGAATATATAGATCATTTTCATCCTAAACTATTGATGTATAAGTTATTAACTAGTACTGGTGATTAATATGAGAGTGGTTCTGTTAGAAATCAGGATAATAGAGATAGTCAACTTAAAGGTGACCATATTGCTGCACAACGAGGTCATATGTATATGATGATTAAGATGAGTGATCTATTTGGTTTCGTAAATGATTTAGAAAAGATTATATATGGTTTAGGATTTAAACTAATTTTAAAAAGGAATAATAATGATAGAGCTCTATATAGAGTTAATGCTAATCCTGGTGCAGTTGCTAATGATGGTAATATAGAAATTAGAGATATATCAATTGTGTACCTAGTATTGATCCTAGTAATGATAATAGAATTATTGTGCAAAAGGGTTTAAGTAAAAAGAATAATGTAGACTTTAGCTATTATGAAAGAAAGACATTTTATAAGAATGTGCCCAATGCTACTAACTTCTTGCTTGATCTAGGTATGGAAAGTGGTATGGAAAGACCGCAATATATAATAGTTGGTTTTGAAAATAATAATGTTAATGAACAAACTCATGATGCAAGTACATTTGATGTAATGAATGTTACTGAATGTTATTGTAAGATTGGTAGTGAGTTTTATCCCGAGGATAGAATGAATATTAATTATGGAATCAATAATTATAATGAGGATTTTAAAGAGATTGTTAGCTTTAATAAAGATTATAATGGGCTACCACATAATATAAAACCATATATAAATCATAGAACATTCAAAAGTAATAATAGAATATATGTATTCGATACTAGATATCAAAGGGATCATATAGGTCCACAACCAATACAACTTAATTTTAAATTTAGTGCTGCAGTTGCAGATGTTATATGTCATGCATTAGTATTAACTAGAAAGGTTATTAGTGTGAATAGTGATGGTAATAAGATGGTTGATATAATATCATAGATATAATTTAAGTCATAGATATATCTCTAGCGATAATTATAATTTTAGATATAACTCTAGCGATAATTATAATTTTTTGATATAACTCTAGCGATAATTTATAATTATAGTAAAATATAGTTATTGTTATAATTATATACTTATACTTATACATAACCATATACTTATACTTATATTTATAGCTAGTCAGCTCTAATTGTTACTCTTGTTAATACCTAACTATTTCTTATTAGTATTAACAAAACCTTTAGCATAAATAATGTCTAATTTCTTTTTATTCTCTAGAGCCAAGCCTCCAGCTTCAAGCTTAATCTTAGGCTTAGGTCTAACCTTGGGCTTAGGCCTAGGCTTGGGTTTAGGCTTAATAATAACAAAGGGATTATACTTTTTGACTTCCATTATTTTTTATATATAGAAATGAGTCTTTTAAATAAGTTCAAAACTAATTCATATTGTGTTGGAGGTAGACATTATAGTGGTACTAATAACATAAGAGGTTTTATTACTTCAAAAGGTACTAAAATGTTGAAGGGTAATTGTGTTAAGTGTAAGAGAAATAAGTCAATGACTGTTAGTGATGCAACAATAGAAGCAGAGGGATTGAAAGATTTCTTTAAAAGTGTTGGTAAAGCTACGGTTAATTTTGGAAAGAAAGTTGCTAATAATCCAGTAAGAAACCCTAAAGCAGCTCTAGCGGCTACACCTGATTTAATTAAATTTGCAACTACTGTTGAAGGTATAAAAGTAGTACAAAAAGGAAGAGGGTTATACTTAGGTACAAAGAAAAGATAATTATTTGATTTTGATTATGATTATATTATGTTTATGATTATGATTATGTTTATGATTTTATTATATTTATGATTATATTTATGATTATGATTATGTTTATGATTTTGATTATGATTATAACTAAGATTATGATTATATATTTATCGATCTGCGAAGCAGGTTCCCTGATAAATATTAATACTAATATTATTATTACTAACAACATTGTTATTACTAACCACTAATATCTTTAATCTAAAAAAACACTTAACTTATTCTTCTTATAATCCTCATATAACTTAACAAATTCATTATACTCATCATTATCTATTTTATTATCATTCCTTGATTTTGTATATAGTTTATTAAACTTGTCACTAAACTGTTTACTTAAGATATACATTTGCGAATACTTTATAATTTTATTTCTAAATTTAGTATTAATTGTTTTTGATAATGAACCACAAACAGTTGCTGTAGCAAAAGTTGTTGGTATAGAATAAGCTAATCCTATACCTGTTAATGCAACTGATGTTGTTGTTGCAGTTGTTGCTATTGGTGATAATACTATTTCTGTTATCTCAGCTACGTTAATATAGTTCTTATATCTACTTAACTTCTTATTATAGTTATTAGTTTCAGTTTCATAATATTTTCTAATATCTTTTATAATGTTAACATTGTTGTTAAATTTATTATTAGCTTGAATCTTTTCGTTTATCAATCTTTCTGATACTGATGACAAATCTGGATTTGGTAATCTCTCACTCGGTGCTGTTGGATTGGTCATTGCTTTGCTGAATTTCATTAGTAAAAAATCTTTCTATTTCTTTCATTATATCTTCTTGATTAAAACTATAATGCATCTCAAGTCTATCTTTCTCTTTACTATCAAGTAACTTACTTTGTAAAAGTATAGCATTTATATATTGTACTATAACACTTCTAAGAGATTTATTGTATTCTTTCATTTTTCTCAGACCGTTAGTAAACATTTCATCTAAGTGTATGTTAGTTATATTCTGATTAAACTTATTATTATCAAATTCTTGCTTTAATTGATTATATTTAGAGATAGTACCTGCATCAACTTTATTACAAAACTTAACAGTATTTCTGACTTCATTTGTTGATTCAATAAACTCATTAATTAGTTTTTCATTAACTTGTGTTTCATTTAGTTATAATGGTTTAGTTGTAACTTTATCAAAGTCACCCTTTTTTAGTTCAGTTATGTTTCTACTTAAAATGTCTATTTTATTAGAAGAGGATAATAAGTTATTGTCACAATACTCTTCATTAACAAGATCTTTTTCATCTATCGGAGGATGTACATTTGTAATTTTATAGGTATCCTTCATATCAATATTATCATTATCTTCTATGAATAACCCACGAGCCTTACTTAGTGTTAAGTTGTTTCCATTCCCTATATGACGTTTCGCTTGGTTAAATCTATTTCTTGTCATTATTTATTTTAAGAAATATATTTAATGATTCTAAAACTTTATTATTAGATTCAAAATCAAACTCAGATTTTATTAATTACTGTTCGTAATATTTACCTTCTATTATCTCACCATTAATATCTCCTATTTTATAAGTTGGTGGTTGTGTTTTTAGAACTTTATTAACTTTAAACAATTCTCTATTCGATTAGAAGTGTAACCTTTAGAGAAGATATTACGTTTATCTGCATTTCTAACATAATCACCAACTTTAAATTTTGGTGTTGCTTTGGTATAATTAACATAGTATTTAACTTTATCAGGATTATTAGAAGCATCAACTGGTGTCATATTAATTGTTGAGTGAATGTTATTGTTATATGTTACAACAGCATCATTTAATATATTTACCCAGTTACCATCGCCATTGATGAACATAGGTTTATTTATTATGTGTAATAATGTTCTATTAAATTTCTCTATAAACACAGCCTTTAAATCGCTATAAGTAGAATATAGCTCTATCCCTGAAGCGGCTTTGCCGGTTCCATATTCTTTAAGTAAAGATTTAAATGTTTTATTGTAAAACTCACTACCTCTATCTACCCATAACTTTTCTGGTTTTCTAGGTTCAGAGCCACCTTGTGGACTTTCACTTAATACTATTTTAAAACCATTAGTTATAGATAAACCAGATTAATTCTTTAATGGAATAGCCCATGCATATTTTGTGAATATATCTATAACTGTTAATATAAACTTATAATTATTATTGTATTTACTTAGAGATGACTTATCAATTAAATCAGCTGACCATGTTTCATCTTTATATAATGGTATTATTCTTTGTCTTTTAAACTTTGTTATTTGAGGACTGAATACTGCTTTAGCTTGTTGTTGTTGTTGTTTTTCTATCATTATTCATTTACCATAATTAAAAACAAAATTATCTAGTTGGTTTTGATTAATAATATTCATAGATAATAGTTGCTTAGGTATATCTAGCATTTCATCATAACCAGCTTTTGTTTCTAGTATTAATAATTCTAGTCTTTCTACTAAATTATTTGGGTTGCCATTTAATCCCCTGCCAAATATATCCTCTCTTACCTCCATTATACGTTTTATTGTTCTATATCTAGCGCTTTTCTTATCCCCTTTTCCTTAATCATATCTAATATCCTTTAAAAACCTTTTAATTTTGTTTTCATCTTCCTCAACCTTATCATCATATGTTACATTTGATTTAGTAAGAAAATCAGTAAATCCTTCTGAAAACTCATATACATTATCCCTAACTAAAAATGCACCCTGCTCTAGAGTTATATCAACACCATTCATTTTATATCTCCTAGGTAAATCTACGAGTTCTAATTTTAATTGAGGATTAGTTTGAGCCCCCATGTCATGAAGAAGTTTGGCTGTTTTTGTATCAACATAAACTGGTGCTATATCTTGAGTTTGCTTTATGGTCCCCTTTAACGTTTCACCAATCTGCGAAGCAGTTTCACCAATCATCTTAGTTTCTTTATCTAACTCTTGATTTTGCCAATCTATTGCTCTTAATGTTTGTTCACCTAATGCTACATTCCGTTCAGTGTTTGCTTTTATCTGCGAAGTAGTTTCACTGATAGTTTTAGTTAAAGGATCGAATAACTCTTCTATTTCACCATAATATTCTTGTTGTTTTCAATTATTTTTAATCTATTTCTTCTGTTTTTTTTTCTAGTTTATTTAATTCTATAAGTTTATCTAGTTTAGTCATTTTATATGTATTGGAAAATTATAATAAGAGTAAAAAATGGATAATAAAAACAGCTTCTCTCTTAATCTAAAAAGATGTTTAGCTTGTAAAAGACGTTGTAATACTATAGATGAGTTTATTGATCATATTAAGGAACCACATCATGATGATTTAATAATTTCAACCTATTCTAAATATGTAGATGGCGCTAAGAAGATAATAAAATTTCTAGAATATAATAAAAATATAATAGATGGAGCTACACTATATAAGAATACAATCATGGACAGACATATATGGCTCAGATAATGATTTATAATATACTAACTACCAACTATATGGATGTAATGAATGAATTAGGTCTATAATTATTTGTTATAAAAATTAGCAAAGCTCGTTATATAATACAATAGCAACTTCTATTAACTTTCTATCATCATTAATGGTTAGTTCTAGAATATAATTAACCAGTAGGTCTTTGTCTCCATCTAATGATGCTTGCTGGATCATTTTTATTAAATCTCTTTTGAATAGATATAGATTCTCATCATGAGGATAGCTTTTAATATTATTTACATAAAACCTTTTATCATCAAATATATTTAAACTAATCTTACTTGTTTTTGTTGTTGTCATGTTATCGCCAACTTTTTGTATTCTACATTCATCTACTGTTCTCTGTGTATTATTCATTAATGCATCATAATATTCTATGTGCCTAGCATTATTATGCTTCTTTATTCCTTTTTCATTAGTGTTTTTAGGATAATTTTTGAAGCTATATGTTTTGGGGGACAATGCTATAAATTCCTCAATAATCCTACTTCCCAGCTCGTGCTTAAACTTGCCGGGGACTTTATTATTAGTTTTTATAGGTATGTCTAGATTACTTAAGTCCATATGCTCATCACTAACTTTACCTTCACTATAACTTAATACGAAACTGTCCGTATCCATATAGTGAAGTGTTAGACCTTTGAGGGATGGTTGTAGAATATTATAGAATACATCATACATGTGTAATTTACTTAATTCTAAGATAGTAACACCTACATATACTGGAGAATCATATTCTATTTTTTAATACATTCTATTTGGCTATAATCCCTATATCTAGTTATATTCTTAAATGTTGGTTTACTTACACTTTTCATTATCTTTTCTTCATCATGCAAGAACTTGCGTTGAAAGAAGTGCAGAGGATTCAGGCACATTCTTCCATATAATGAGTTATTCATTAATTTCCTTACATCCTTTTCTGCTTCAGTTTTAGCTGTTGCTCTTTTATTTGTTTTGTTTTGTATATAATCGCTACATATATAATCTTGTTTAAATTTAATTACTCTATGTATTTTTGTTACTTTTACTCCCATCTTAACATAGAACTTTAACATCCTATAATGAACCATATATTCTGTTTTGTTGTTTTGGTCTAAGATTAATTTCTCTGTTCTTGCTTTACTTTTCTCTCTTTCTCTGCATCCCAGTTCATTATCATTTATCTTTCTCTTATTGGGCATTAGTGCTAGTTGTTCTGTTCTCTCTTTACATTCATTAGTATAATCAATATCACAAACTAAATAGTAACCATGATCACTATCATCTGGAGTATTTAATATTGCTTCTAGAGATGGGTTAAAGCGCTCGAAGTCCTTATAAGGTAGCTTTTGCATCATTGCATAGCCGTATAGGTTATTTGCATCTATGTACCAGATAGACCTATTACTTTCAATAGCGTTAATATATCTATCACCCATTATACCACTTATACCACCTCTCTTTGCTTCAACGAAATCATCTAGCATTTGTTTATCTTGTAATGTATCTAATGAAACACCGCTTGAAATTAACCAACAATCAAAACTATAGCCTGGGAGACTTACATAGTGTAGAGGATTGAGCTTGAATTCTTTCATGCTTAGTTTAACATATTCATTCATGCAATAGTCTAATATTTCCACATCATTCTGTAAATACTCTATAGTTAGATCTTTTCCAGTTTTATGACTGTTTTCATTATTAAAGTTATCTACTTCTTCTTGTGTTGGTAATTTATTATGTAGTGAGGAGTTGAAGTCTTCTATTTTTAGATTACCTATAGCTTCTTGGTAGGTAGATTTGCTACTATACGACTTGGTCGTGGTTCTCAATGACTCTAAACCAAAGTATTCATATGGATATAATGTTTTAGTTTTACATCCGTATATCTTTGCCATTTGATTTAGAGGCATAGCTAAGAAGTTATAACTGTCTAAGAATTTGAGACAACCAATGCTAAACATCTTAGATTTACCAGCAGCTAGTGGTATGTTATCTACTTTTCTTTTATCATTATTCTGTTTAAAGAGTTCACTGTATAGTAGGTTGAAGTCATAGCCAGAGCCATTATGGAATATTACTGGAATGAAAATTTGTTGTTTGTATCTTAGATTACATATTTTACATGCTGGTCCTCTATATTTACCAGTTTCATGACAATGATCTCTTACTTTATTAATACATGTTTTACTGCAGATATGACAAGTGTTATTAGTTTCATGATATAATTTATCTTCTTCTGTGAATATCATCTTTTCATTATGTTTGAAATTATTCTCAGTTTCTATTTCTAACAGATCTCTAGCAAATCTTTTGATGCAGCCTAGACCGAAGTAGTGTTTGAAGTTACCTTGCCAGGTGTAACCCACAGCTATTGGAATATGTTCAGCTATTACATATTTACAGTCATTAGTTGTGACATCGGTAATGCAACATTCTATATCGGCAGTTATAATATTTTTTATATTCTGACGTTTGTGTTCATTTACAAAAGTAATATGTTTTATCTTAGGACAAACAATCTCTGGTGTGAATGAGGTGCTGCATTCGTGTTTATCATATTTAATTTGTGAGTTAAACCAATAGGTACACCTATCACAATAATAATATTTAATGTTGTTTTTATTTGGTCGTTCTAACAAGGTTTCTATATTGTTTATTAGGGCACAGTGTTCTATTTGACCATTACTCCAAACTAGTATTCGTACATCTTTTCTATCTTTATTAAAATCATCCACTTGTTTAAACAATTATATTTTACCACTACCACAAGGTGTGTATATCCAAATATTAATATTGTACAATTTCTGTATTCTTATTATATAAGCAAAATCATCTTCATGTTGTTGTCTTGGTTCAATTAGTTTATCTACATATTTACTTTCTCGAGTTGCATGGTGTGGGGCGGGATGTAGCCAAGCAGTTATAGTTAGTTGTAAGCAATTGTATTTATAACTACGTATATTTAATATCGATTTAGAGTTTTTGAGATCTGGAGGTAATTCTATATAACTACCAATAGACGCTTTAGTTGGTTCAATGTTTAACTGAATACTTCTTATTCCAAGAAACTCAAAATCATAACCATAACCTTCATATATTTCCTTTTCGAAATCTAGCCACCGATTGAAGTCACCATATTCATATATTGCATTATTATTAATATAATCAGTATTGAAGAATATTTTAGTAGTTTTAACTTCTTCTTTGGTTCTCTTCTTATAATCACATTCAGCCGTGATCTTATATTTAAAACTCTTAACTTTTCTGAACCGGTAACAGTTTTTAATTTCTTCTAAAGAGTAATTAGTTGCTTCGTCTATGTCTTCGATGTAATTCCCACCTTTATCAGAAATATAAAATTCTCTCATTTTCTGACTGGAGTTTATATCGAAGTCTTCTGTGTTTTCTAGATACTTACGATTATGACTATATGAATGAGTAGTGAGAGCTACTTTACTTCTAAATTCTTCATGACATTCTTTACATATGAACCTAATCTTAGAATAGATATTGTTTTCAGTTTCAGTTTCTGATTTAGTTTCTGTTTTAGTTTTAGCCCTAGTTTTAATAATATAATCATCTTCATCCGGATTATACACCCTCTCCGAGATTTCTTCTTCTTCAGACTCAAACATTTTCTCCAATAGTTCCTTATGTTTGAGATCGTATGATTGATGCCTGTATAAAGCCTTCTTTGTTTCAAAGGATAGATTACAGACATCGCAGAAGTTTATGACACTAGTATTAGTTGGTTGAGACATGATGTATTTTTTTAGGGAAATAATCAAAAAATAATTTTTCGAAAAATGAAAATGAAATGCGATAAGTGTATAAATACCTTGGAAAGAATGTTGTAATAATTGTAAAGAATTAGAATATTCTTGTTATGTATGTAAAAATATGGTTAAGGTTAAAGATTATATAGAACATTTGGGATATCATTATTCTGATCCTGATCAATATCTAACGTGTAGTATTTCTAATGTTTATAAACATATATCATTATATAGTTTTAGAAATAGGAAATGTAGACTATGTATTTATCTTCATAGATATAGATATGGTCACACTAGAAATCAATTCAGAGAGCATGTTTATAAGTATAATATTCAAGAAGACATAGAAAAACACTAATCACTGTGTTTCCACCGATCTCAGTGTTTTTGACTGTGCTATTATTGTTCGCAAGCTTGTTTTAACATCGCATTACACTGCTTAGCAGATCGAATGAAAAGTGCATGTCATGCTAAAATGGCCGCCGCCATTGACAAAGAAAGCCACCACCACTAACAGAATGAAAACAAGTGAAAATTTCGAATATAAGATACCCTTAAAAATTAGCTAGTAAAGTGAGTATTTAATCATCTTCATCCGGATTATACATATCTTCATCTTCATCCGGGTTATACACCCTCTCCGAGATTTCTTCTCGGAAGTCTTCTGTGTTTTCTAGATACTTACGATTATGACTATATGAATGAGTAGTGAGAGCTACTTTACTTCTAAATTCTTCATGACATTCTTTACATATGAACCTAATCTTAGAATAGATATTGTTTTCAGTTTCAGTTTCTGATTTAGTTTCTGTTTTAGTTTTAGCCCTAATTTTAATAATATAATCATCTTCATCCGGATTATACACCCTCTCCGAGATTTCTTCTTCTTCAGGCTCAAACATTTTCTCCAATAGTTCCTTATGTTTGAGATCGTATGATTGATGCCTATATAAAGCCTTCTTTGTTTCAAAGGATAGATTACAGACATCGCAGAAGTTTATGACACTAGTATTAGTTGGTTGAGACATGATGTATTTTTTTTAGGGAAATAATCAAAAAATAATTTTTCGAAAAATGAAATGCGATAAGTGTAAAAATACCTTGGAAAGAATGTTGTAATAATTGTAAAGAATTAGAATATTCTTGTTATGTATGTAAAAATATGGTTAAGGTTAAAGATTATATAGAACATTTGGGATATCATTATTCTGATCCTGATCAATATCTAACGTGTAGTACGTGTAATGTTTATAAACATATATCATTATATAGTTTTAGAAATAGGAAATGTAGACTATGTATTTATCTTCATAGATATAGATATGGTCACACTAGAAATCAATTCAGAGAGCATGTTTATAAGTATAATATTCGAGAAGACATAGAAAAACACTAATCACTGTGTTTCCACCGATCTCAGTGTTTTTGACTGTGCTATTATTGTTCGCAAGCTTGGTTTAACATCGCATTACACTGCTTAGCAGATCGAATGAAAAGTGCATGTCATGCTAAAATGGCCGCCGCCATTGACAAAGAAAGCCACCACCACTAACAGAATGAAAACAAGTGAAAATTTCGAATATAAGATACCCTTAAAAATTAGCTAGTAAAGTGAGTATTTATTAAAATCTTTATTTAATTTTTAATAGATTATACAAATCATTCAATTTAATAGAAGGATTTAATTATTATTTTACTTTAAAACATGTAATTACTTGGGAAATGATAACTAATTTTAAATTAAAAATCGTGTGAGAATATTCTAGAAAAAGAATGTTCTAGAATAATTCTCCACGTGGGGACTTTTATTCTCCACGGCACTTTTTGGCTATTTATCATGAGTTTCACTTCACTACAAAAACTGTAAAATGATACATTAATATTGTTCAGTCAGCTTAATATTAGACTTCAGTCAGTCTAATAATTAAAATTAAAAGTGTTGAAGCATTCTGTAGTTGCACCCTCCCCCACAGTTGCCATTAAGAAAGGTCGAGCAGTACTGTCGTAGCGTGGTAAAGGCGAGTCAACCTTTTAACAAGACCTCCCAAGACTCGGCTCAAAAATGTAACCAGGTACATAGAATCACTCAGTTAAACATCATAGATCAATCGTCTCCTGGTTAAAGTCAAAATTTTAAAGAAACTTGTTTACTATTATCCAGTTCTAAGCAATTTTGAGTTATTTTCAATCCATCCGATTCTATTGAAAAAAAAACTTTGTGAGATGATTAACCTGATTTATTTCAGTATAGTTTGGCATATTAGATATGAAATTAGGCTTAAATCTAGCTTTGAGAACTTTTGGATATTAGTGTATGAATTGCATAAATTATACTAGCTATATACATTTTTGTACACAAAATTGTGCGTGTAGTATGTATTTATAGTGGTGAATATAGTAGGGGATAAAACAAGGGATTCAACAAACAGTAAAATTTGGCCCGATTCGACATGCGCGATTAGCGTTAGGAGAAAGGGACAAATTTTACTGGTGGTTGAATCCCTTGTTTTATCCACTACTTTTATGAGCTTCACACTGTTATCATAACATTTAATTGATTTTTTAGTTTGACTTTATTTACTGATATGTCTGGACTTCTGACTAGGAAAATTAATGGCAGGGCGATTGAGCTAAGCAACAGATAATTGATTCCTTTCAAGGTTTTCAGTTGATTTCAAATTGTTTGGATGTCGTCAAAGTTAACTTAACATGTTTTCATAGATTTGTGAATGCTTGTGCGTTTTTTGTCCCTCTTGTTGTATCATAAATAAACATTTCCATATTTTTCTATAGGGAAAAACTAACCTGTCAATTTCGTTTAGTTTTGACTCAATATTAGTTATGACGACGATAGTTGTATCAAAATAAATAAAAGTACTGCAAAAATCACATTACTGAAAAAATAGTACCAGTACTTGATCTCTCAGGTCTCAAAAAGAAAAGATGTCAACAACAACTAAGAAATTGAAAAATAGTTTTTCAGGAGGTGTCAGATAGCAACGGATTCTTTTGTCCCGGTCACATTTTTTCAGTTTATATTTTTTTACTTCCTTTGTAATTTTTCGCTTGCCAGAATATTAATTTAGTTGCTCAGTGAAGATAGGAAAGGATATAGGCTGGCCTTCAATATCAAAGGCTGAGAAGTGAATAAGTGTTTATTATACTTTTCATGTGCCTTATTAACTTCGAAGTCAATAATTCTCAAGAACTTATCTGTCTTCTTTTCCCTTTTCCTTACTTTGTGTGTCATTTTGTTATTATCGCCTATGTAGGGTCATGCTTTGTTGGCTATCAAAATCCATTGCTTTGGTAGTAGATAATTAGAGTATTATTATTCAGGTTTTTGGTTTTGGATTGTAATTCGGTACCTGTTTTTTTTTTCATTTACAACTCAAAAGCGTTTTGGATTGAATGGTTGCGCTGTCTTTTTTTTAGGTCTGATTGCACTTTTTTGACTTTTCGATGTCAATCAGAAGTCAAACAATAGTGTTAACTTTAGCCACTTCGGTGTCAAATGCAGAGCAACAAATTGATCAATATTTAAATTTTTCAACCGGAAATAAAAAGTCAGTGGGCAGCTAATGCTTTGACCTATGCAATCTCTCTTCCTAAGTTATCAGTGAATTGTTAAGTTTTGTTCTTATTAGTTATTAATAGCCACAAAGCGATAGCTGAGGCAATTGATGGAGTTCTTGGTTTTTCTTTATTTCTTCAAGAGTATGTGTGTTACGACTATATGACGTCACAATCACCACTTCAAATCTGCCTTTTCTTCATTCGTTCATGCAACTTCAACTGAATTGCGTGCGTGACGTCATTTCTCACTCTTAGTGGAGAGTGTTTTTTTCATTTGCGTGATTAAGTTTTTGGTCACACGTGACTTACCTAACTCTCGAAAATGACTTCCTTACTCTGAAATTGACTTTCTTTTACTTTAACTCAAAGAGATTAGGTCAAATGAGTGTTTGTCACTTTAACTGAAAGGTATTCAAGGGCAGCTAACAGAATCAGCAATACGTTGAACATATTCTTAAAATGCAACAGCTCAGCATTTTAATAAAGTTTTTTTGGTCTGTTTCTGTTACCATCTTTTTGAGACTGCAGATCTACGAAGCTATTGCGGCTATTTTCTGGCAATCTGACAGCTATGTTTATATTGTTGTCCTGAAACTCCTCATTATTAACAGGTTACGTTGGATTTCTAATATGGCATAAACAGACTTCTTTTTTGTTTCCAGTTGATGCCCTTCTTTTTTGGCTTGATCTGATTGTAGTATCATGTTTTGAGGTTTTGAATTTTGAAAAAGTGTAAGTGATTTTTGAGATTCGCCCCGGTTTGTTGTTCTTTTTGTTTTCTCAGTCAAAACATATCTAGTCAACCTTTGAATCATTTAAATCATTTTAAATCTAATGAAGCTTTAATCGTTCTATTTGGTGTCAAAAAGGCAGCATTCTGAATACTTATTTTTTGTCTTTTTGTTTATGCTTTGTTGACTATCAAATACTGTACATCTAAATAGGTTGATAATGACGCCCTGAGTTTATTCGCTTGTTAAGATTGTGTAATACGTCGTCTTTCCTCAATTTTTAGACATCCTGAGAACGTGCGACGAAGTCTAAGAGAGCCTCTACCGCTCAAAAGCTGAACTGGTGGGATAAATTTTTTTAATATGAAAATCAGTGTTTTTTAGAAGTTATTTGAAATTTTATTAGAAATTGAAAATCCAAACATTTTGACGATTTCAATTTTTGTCGATTTTAATGAAATGAAAAAGTAACTTGGTTTTAAAGATCTATGTATAGATTTCCCTCAAGTTTCAAATTACAAAGCATGTAATAAGTTTCATATTTCGGCTTCCTTTTGTACACAATTAAGCCAAAAATAGAATGAGCGGGGTCGGAACATTATGTGCAATCGCACGTTACCGAGGTACTTGTTGTAATCTAAGTTTGTCTTTATTCAGAATTCTGAAGTTACCTCTTGGCAAATGCACTCTCACTCACATCTTCAATCATAGAGAATTATTTGTCTAGCGTCAGCTTTACATCTTCATCAATTGTTATTTTCTTTGCCATACGCGAGTTATTTTTTGCTTTTATTTGGGTTATGCGCATATAGAATTTGACAATTTCGTTCGTAGATTTTAATGCTCTAGATTAGTCTGTTGTTTTCGTTGTCACAATGTATGTGATTACCTTATGTTCACACTCCCATCGGTTTTTAGGCGAAATCAAATTCTGTGGACAAAGCAAAATTGTCATCAGAAATTTTGCAAATTACGCATAATTCAAAATCCACTTAACGGTGTTAGTTAGTGAAGAGAATAGGTCACATGAAAAAATTTTAAAGCCAGTCATTTTTTTTCAAATGGGTGCATCAATTACATTTAGTTCATCTCTGATAAAAAATTTTAATAAAAACCGTTAAGTGTCCGAAACAAATTATTTAAGCAACTTGTCTGTCAAGATTTTGTCTGTTAACGTCTGAACACTTCGTGCTTTTTGTCACTTGTTTTTTTTTTTGCTGGGAGTCTACAAAGGCTATAGCCGGTAACGTCAAGTAATGTGTATACGGTCGCTTCCGCACGGTGAAGCCGACTCCAGCCATGCTTAAAATTGCAATTTTTGCTTTTATTACTTTCAGCTCATTTTTACTAATATATTCTTTTATTTAATATTTCTTGTTATTTTACTCTAAAAAACAATAATAATAAAAATAAATTTATATATATTCTCTCTAAATATTATAAAAATCTAATTCACTGATAGAATCTAAATTTACCATTACTATCTCTAATGCCTTTATCAAATGGATCTATAGCTATCTTGTATTGTTCTTTAGTTTCTAAATGATGCCTATTACTATCAATAGTATAATTAGTTCCATACTTAGTTTTACCTTCATATATAGCATTAGTATAATCTTCCAAATTAATTTGGTTTCTAATAGTAGCTTTAGTTGTTCCTTTTAACTTCTTTTCTTCTTCTCCTTTAACTGTATTAAAACAATATTGTTCTGCTTTAAGGAAACAAGCTTCTATAATAGTATCATTAGGTATTTCATCTTACCTAACTAATTATTATGTAATATACCACTTATCTTATTCATTTCTTTTTCTATATCACTATCTAAAGGAACATTAATATTTATAAATATACTATCAGTATCTGTATAATGATAACTACAATCTATCTCTTTCCCGAAGTATTCATAAATGGCTTTATACATAAATAGTTTAGCTTTCTCTAATATAACAAAGCCAATATAATTAAACTTATCTAACTTAACGTTACGTCTAGTTTTATGTACAGCCACTAGGTCATCATCAAACTCCACAGCATATTTAAAACTATTTTTTTTACTAATTTAAAATATCTATCTACATCATTAACTAACTCTACATCTTGTCTATTATATACATTCTCTGTTGTTTTTCCATAGAAGGCCTTATTCATTAACTTAAAGAATACATCACCAAATTTATCTCCCATAGCTTTAGCTTCTTTTCTTTTCTGAATATTAAACTCAATATAAGGCTTTAACAACTCACTTTTACTATACTTCTGCTTAATTGTAATATTTTCCAATCTTGAACCATTTCTTAAATACCAATCTAACATCTCTCCATCTTTTACATAGTCTTCCTTATCTGTTAACTTTATCATCAACTTCTCATTAGGTCTATATCTTTTCTTTTTTTTTATTTTTATATTCAGTAAACTGACCAATGTCACATTTTGGCTTTTCAGGAAATAATGGATATTTCTTTAGTCATCATTATAATTTATATCAATTGTATAGATATATCCTGTGTTAGAGCAAGATCTTGTATATACTAATTTATCACATAATTTGATTTCACCAGTAGGTAAAGCTTGCACCATAGCAGAAGCATACAATGAGTTGAAGTCTAAATACTTTAGATAATTCTCTTTCCCTGTATACTCAGGATCTGTCTGTTTATTCATACATTTTACATGACAATCACCTAATACTGAAGCTAACCCACTTCTAATGCCACGTTGTAATGTGTCATAGATATTAACTGTATTTTTTAATAATATTTAAGTTCAACATTAGTGTATTTTAATCCGCATAACCAAGTTAATCCAGGAGTAGAATATGTGTAACAAGGATCTATTTCATAATATTCTAAACACTTATCTCTAAACTTTTCAAATACATCTACCGATAAGAATACATCTGTTTTAAGATATAACATCATGCAGTCTTCAATTGTATTACATCCAGTATTGTTCCAACAATCAGTTGCCTGCTTATATTCCTCATCTGTAATACGACTTTGTTTTAACTTGAATAGAATACTTCTTTTGGTGGTAGTTCTGTATTATTAAGTTTATCCATACTATCGAACCACTCATAAGGGAATATACCTTTACGTCTTTCTAATTCATGTTTGTTTAATGTTACACATTCTTTATCACTCAGTGTTTTACTTATAGCATCCAAGCTAAGTGGATGGAGAACCTAAACATATCTAATGCTTTTGCATGACCCATATCAATACAAATATAATTCTCATCAGTTTTAGTTAATACTTTAAGCCTAATCTTCTTTGCTAGCTTAATTATAAATAGGTGGTTATCCTAATTAGTAGAATTAAATGCATATATTGGTACAAAAATTATTCTTAGCTTGAAGTTTTCACTTATTGTGAGCGTATCCTCTAAATTTACCATTTAGATGATCATGATCTCTAACAATGTCTCCATCCATATAATCTTTGCAATAATAACACATATTAGTAAGTGGAGTAATACTATCATCTTTCAATATACTAAATTATATACCTATACTAAATATCTCTTTAAATAATTAATTATAATAACTCATCCTACTTATAAACCATTCAACTACACCCCCTCCACAGTAATTTTCATACTCATCTTCTAATATATCAGGATAATCACTTTTTATATATGACCCACAAGCAATACGTAAGTGTTTCCCTTTTTTTATTATACATTCAAAATCATAATACATAGCAAATGGTACTCTGTTCTTATAATGGAACTTATCAAGCTTTAGATAATCATTATTATGGAAAGTTCTTCTTCCAATATCATTACACATCTCTAAACATTTATTTAATGCATCTTCAGATCTAAATGACACACAACACTTAAGACATGGATAACTTTTATGATTAGATGATCTTAATAAGAATGATACATCTTTACATAGTAGATAATGATTATCCCAATATAATATATTACACCCTTTAGGATCATTATGATTGGTTAATACAGGATTATTAGTCTTATTTTTTTTAGATTAAATATATTAAATGATACTTTATCTTTATTCATCTCTTGTATTTTCTGTGAATCTTTACATCCATAAGGAGGTGGAATCTTTGGTAATTTTATTTCATTAATATATTCAGGTTCATTTTAATTACCAACTATATTGGGGTGGTCTTTAGCAGGATGTAGATAAGCAATTAAACACCATAGTAAACATTTATTATCAGTATTATGTATTAAGTATATATCTAGATGTGAATGGTGCCTTAGTAGTACATCCTCCAGTTGGATAAAACCGGTGTATGTACATGGTTCTTTTGATAAATCTTTGCATACTCCATCCAGATTGATTCATTTCTTGTTCCTGCATTCTAGTCTCCAGTTCACCATCAAGATATCCAAGTCATAAGGTCCATTATATTGTCTAGTCATTAACCTAAATGTGAATTCATTTTCTTCTCTCTTATCATCTGTAGGTTTTGTATACCTTACTACATCAAAGGTGTTAAACTTAATATGGGGGTGTATGTTGTGCATTGCCTGCAATGCTTCCAAGAATCTAGGATCTTCATAATCACTACTGGATATTATTATTTGATTATGCTTCATGTTATGATCTAATCCTAACTCATTAACTTTATCTCTCCACTTTTCATCAACAAGTTTTTTCTCTTTAATTTTTTCATTATGTTGTTCTGATTCAATGTGTTTCTTTTTTATCATATCTAGTGTTACATATATCACAATAACCTGGACTGTGTTTAGTTATTTTATCAGTGAAACTGCTTCGCAGATCTTTAGTTATTATTTCGACGTGTCTTTGTTTTAAAGTGTTTATCCACACTATATTGACTTAGAGTAGTCTTGCATGTTACACAATCAAACTTATCTCCATTCTTTATTATTTCCCCATTATTTAGTTTTACATTTTTGTGTTTTAATGTTTCCATATATTTTTTATAAGCAGTATTATTATCTAGATACATGTCACAACTATCACAATACTTTATTCCATCTAGTTCAGAATACTGCTTAGCTATCTTTTGTTCTATATCTTCATTAGTAACTTTCTTCCCACTCTCATTAGCACCCTCAATAATTTTATGTCTGTTATATAGTCGCTCATTCTTTTTATGTTTAAGTGACTGAATGTGTCTACCATAATTCTTTTGAGTTAACTCTTCATTACAATCTTCACATCTAATCTTACTAGAATTAGTTTCAGGCTTTTTAGAATAGACATCTTCATCAGATGAATCTGAATCTTTAGATGAATCTGAATCTTTATCTCGATCTCTAGATGATTCTGGATCTCTAGATGATTCTCCATCTCTAGATTATTCTCCATCTTCATCTTTTAAGTATTTAGCTTCTGCCTTTAGCAAAGACTCAAGCATATTCTTTTCCCGATGTTTTGTTTTTGCTTCCTGTTCATCATATGACTTCTTTATCTCTTCATTTATTTGATTAAAAATTCGGATTGGTTCTAAATCTTTTTCTGCTTCCCTCTTTTGTTGTTCTTTATCTGTTGGTTTGTTTTTCACTTCTGTCTTGTTTTTATTTAACAACATTTGGATTGCCATATCTGAAAAACTTGATTGCCCACTTGAAGATTGAGCTTACCCACCTCCAAATTGGACTCGCTCACTTCCAGATTGGAGTTGTTCATTTGAGGAATGATTATTTCCGATTCTATCTTGACCATTCATTTTTATACACCAAATTTTGAAATATTATTTATATGCGTTTTCAACAATAAAAATGTATAGCACCAAATCTGATAAATGTAATAATAAGGCTTTGGAGTCAGTGTTGACTTCCAACAAAAGGATTTATAAACTTATTTTATTTAATAAATAAATACTGAAATACTCAACCCTGATTGGTTGAAATTATGGAAATACCTTTCCCTTAAATGTTTATTTGTTATTCCCAGAGACAACAAGACAACTCTACCCTTTAGTCGGTACCAGTCAGACCTGATATAATAATAAAGTATATTTCTCTCTCTCTCTCTACTCCGCTCTTGTTTTGTATTGAGATATACGCTAGACTTTAGCATTGCGGCCGGTGCACTGTCTGCTGAAGCTCAGATAGAAGAGTAACAGACTAGAGGAATAGAACTTTAGTTAGTCAGGTAAGCCTTAAGATATACTATATTCTTGAGACTCCATAAGACAGAGTTAGAGTAACCTCCCTAGGTAACCCTACCTCAGCACACGTCTTATCTGGTGCGACCAGTGCCGGACTAATTTTGAAATAACGAACAATTACTTTTTATTATCCGTAACGGAAAAATTAACAATTAAAACAGATAACCTCTAAATTAAGAACACTACAGAGATAACAATGGCCAGTAATTACCATCAACAACTAGATGATAACAATTATAACAATTACTTAATACCATTTACAATCTCTGATGATTGTCCTTTCGAAAATCGCGAAACAATACACAAAATATTAATAAATTTAAAGAATAACTTCTTCAAAGAAACAAAACATATACAACAAATAAGTATCCATAGAAATCATTTAGCTCATTATCTTCCAGTAATACTACTAGGAAGAGACCAACTAAATAAAAACTATATATTTTCATTAACAAACGAAAACAAACAAAAACGAATGTACTATAATTTCCAAAACGACATAACGTCACCAGACATGTTAAAAACATTTTTAAAACGACACGAAGAATCCCAAGATCGAACAAAAACAACAGCGATACCGACTTCAACATACGAATTACTACGAAATACATGTGAGTATCTAAATGAACATCAAAAACCGATACACTCAGTTAACGATAAACTTCGAAACGATATAACAAATTATAACAATTGGTTAACAAGGATTATTGAATTAAAAACAGAACTGAAATCAGCTTCCTTAGATGTAGTACAAATAATTTCTGAGTTCACATTCTTATTCTGGTTAGATAATTTTGAACATATTAACGAAAAAAGAAAAGAATTTGGAATAGCATTCAGAACAGAAATTGAAAAACTCAATGAGGAACTAAAACAAATTTGGAACAGTGAGTATTATTCACCGTATTTTGAAAGCACATTAAAAGTATGCTCAGATAGCATAAATTACATACAAGGTTTAGAAAATTATATACAAATATTGGATCAGGGACAAACGGGTTCTACCACATTTAACCTATCGAAAACAGTAACAACAACTTCGACACCGAAAGATATTCAAATGAATACAAATCTTCAAACAAAACAAAAATCAACAATTAAACCAGATAAACTGCTAACATCAAATTTATTTGGACATCAACAAACAATCACAGATGAAACATTTATTTCGGATTCCGAAGAAAGAGAGAAAGAAATAGGATTTCACAATTGGATACCAAATACAGTGAACCAAAGAGTACGAAAGAAAACTCAATTGACAGAAAATAACAACTATAGAAATAATAATTATATAAATACTCTAACGGATAATAACGACCAAAATTGGGGACAAGAAGCACAAAACTATAATAACTTAAAAAACGAAATAACAGAACAAGTAACAAACAATACAAATAAATTAATAGATAACATAGAAAATAGATTTCGACAAATAAATGAGAACATGGAAAGAAAACAATATGAAGCATTACAGTTTATGTTTGACAAACTAGAAAAAACTATAAATGACATGAACACACAAAACAATAGACCCTTAGAAAATAGAAACACAGAGAATAACTATTTAACAAATTATAGACACGAAACTAGAACAAGAGTATCAAATTCACAAACTACTAATTCTAATACAACGGAAGAAAGAGAAACAACAGTTACAGAACCTCCACTCCCATTTTATAAGCAATTGACATCAATGAGCATAAACGAAGAACCATTAATTGAACAAAACATAAGTAGCGGGTCAGTACCAACAACAATAAGACCATTCGATGGCACAGATCCAGCATATACTGTCGAAGAATATTTGAACAGTATAGTCGCAGCAATGATATTTAGCAGCGGCATAGAACCAGTTAACAAACCAGGTCACCATCAATGGAAAGTAAAACGAGCAGCCTTAATATTACATACATTACAAGGCCCAGCCCAAAAATGGTATTCAACTCTACCGAGTGAAACAAAATTAGATTGGGAAAAATTCTGTAAAGAATTCTCAGACATGTTCGATTCAGAAAAATCAAAACAACAAGCAAAAATAGTATTACAACAGTTACAAAAACATACTAACGAGTCACTACGCTCACTTGCACTAAGAATAGAAACACTTGTCAAAACAGCATACTCATTATATACAGAAGATTATCGAAACAGCGTAATGAACCAAACATTTATTAGGTGTTTGGATAACGAATTAAAAACAGCAGCACTGAAAAAACACGCAAACCATAAACAAACACCGAGAGAACCAGAAATGACATTCAAAAACTTAGTAGACAAAATAGACCAAATGGATTTGACAAGAACAATAACAAACAATCACAAACGATTATATGAAGTCAACCAAACAACAAATAGTATTCATGACGATCTTAAACAAATGAATATAGCATGTAACAATATAAACGAATTAAACCAAAACGATTTAGAACAGTTTGAAGGAACAATTTGTAATGTCCTTAATGGAATTAACAATACTTATGACAGAAAAAACTTTAAAGGACGACCTAAATTTGCATTATTTTGTAGTTACTGTAGCTCTCATGGTCATACAAAAGGCAGATGCTTTAAACGACCAAGAAGAGAAAGCATACCAAGACCAAAAGAAAAATCCTTTTACGGTCATATGAGAAACAACCAAAACTTACCAAATCGGAGAATTGACTCAAATAATGTTAATGGACGTCAATTACCATCGACGTCACCAGTCTATAACAGTTCTAGAAGCAGAACAACATATAGACCACAATCACGAAATAACTATAATACACCGAATGATCAACGAAACAAAAACTCTAACAATTATAACAACCGAAATTTAAGTTACAATAGGAATAACTATAACAGAAGCAGAACAAACAGCTACAACAGAAGCAATGATTATAACAGTCGAAACAACAGTAGGTCGAATTCAAGATATAACAGTCAAACAAGACCACAATCACCATATAATAACAATAATAACAGAAATAACAATTATAATAATAATTATGATAGACAGAGGTACAATAGTAGAGATTCAAGTAGAAGAGATACCTACAGAAATAGATCAATCAGCGATAGTAGGCATAATTCAAACAACTATCGCACAAATACTAATAGTAACAATGCTAGAAAAGACAGACGAAATTCATCAAATAGAGAATACAATAACAGAAATAGATCACAAGATCGCAGATCGAACGGACATAAATATAACAATAATAACAACAAAAATAGAATAAATAGCATAGAAGCCGAGAGACAAAACGAAGATCCACCAGGCACAGATGAATACGAATACACATCAGACTCATCGAATGAAGACCAGGAAATACTTGATAAATTCTACAATGCAAACGAAGAAACATGTAACAACATAGTGAATGCATTAGAAAACAACCCGACATGGATTCTACCAATGTATCAATGTAATAAAAATGAACAAGATTTCACAAAACAAAAACCAATACTAGAAATCGATTTCCTACTTGATTCTGGAGCAACATTAAATCTCATAAATGAGGACACTTGGAACGAGATACAATATAACAACCCAGAAATACATCTGGAAAGAGCAAACAAAACATTAACAGCAGCAAATAATACTACTATAGAAACACTTGGAACTATAACATTAAATCTTACAACAGATAGAGTATCAAACAACAGAAACAAACTACAACAAAATTTTAATATTCATTTCTACATAACAAAATGTAACCACAATATTCTAGGAACTCCATTTTTCAAGGAGTACATAGAAACAATAAACGTGAACACAAACAAACTAACAATAAACACTAGCACAATTCTAGATAATGATATAACATTTTTTATGAACAGTACAAAAGGATACCCATATTATTCTAGACTTTACCCAATTTTCAACAGAGAAACGATCTATCTAGATAGAGAACAAAATAGATGCATAACATTTCCAATACCAATATTTAAACAAATGGAAAATTCAAACGGAAAGAAAGTTTACAGTTCCAAACACTATTTTGAACCGATAAACAAATATCAAAACATATCATTCACCGATATTAAAGATCTTACATCAGAAACCGAACATTTTATAGACATATTCCTAATAAACAAACAACAACATAAAATAACAATAAATGAAGGCCTAATTGGTTTCATGTATCAAAACATTACATTCATAAAACAAAACGAAGAGATGTACCAAACCAATTCAATAGATTTCTTTACAGCATTATATTTTCTTACTTACGAAAACGAGAATGATATCAATGAAATATTAAACATACAACAAAACGAAACAATTGAACAAGTAGCAACATTCGAACGAAAACCGAACTTCAAATGTAAATTTAATATCCACAAATATACAGAATCCGAAAAAGAATTCATTCAAATGTTTGATTTTCAACACTCATATTTAACACAAGATGAATTTGAAAAAGTAGTAAAAATTATACTAGACTACAAACAAGTCTACGCAACAACAAAATTTGATGTGGGAAAAACAAAAGTCAAACTGAACCTCCCTATAAAGAAAGATGCAATCTTCAAAAAACAACGAATAAGTAAAGTACCGATACATTTACGAGAAAGAATACAAAAATTACTCGATGTTTTGAAAAAATACGATAAAATTGCACCAGTCAACAAAGAACAATTATCAACAGGAAATACATTCACAAATCCAGTAATAATATTACGAAAAGGAGAATCACTGAAGATAGTACTAGACGCGAGATACTTAAACAGTATGATTGACGAATCAAAATGTAATTGGCCGATCGAACCAGTTGACGTGGCACTAACACGCATAAATGGAACAATATTTACAACAGCAGATCTAAATAGCGCCTACAACCAAATACCTCTTGATGAAGAATCTATGAGATACACACACTTCACAATAGGCAATGAACAATATTGCTTCAAACGTTTATTTTACGGAATATCTATTGGACCAGCAGCTTTTGCTTCAATACTAACACATTTTCTCTATCCTTTAATACGAAAAGGAACAGTAATTACATACGTAGACGATATTTTCATTCAAACAAACTCATACGACCTCATGTACGAAACACTTAAAGAATACCACAAAGTATTGTTAAAAGAAAACTTAAAAGCAGCACCCGATAAAACATACTTCATGTTAAAGAAAGTTAAATTTCTTGGACACATAATTGAAAATAAAACAATAAAACCCCTCAGTTCAAGAATAGACGGTTTTCAAAAACTTGAACCTCCAAAAAGTATGAAAGCCTTACAGAGATATTCAGGAACAATAAACTTCCTTGCCAAATATGTTTATGGCATGCAGCCAATACTTCAACCATTTTACACTCTTTTACACAAAGAAACAGATTTCAAATGGACAAAAGAACATCAACAGATTTTTGAACAAATGAAAAAGACAATAACACATAACTTAGAATTAACAATGCCAGATACTACACAGCCATTCTACATTATAACAGACGCATCGAATACAGGAATTGGAGCAGCATTACTCCAACAACACCCTACTGAAAAGAAAATGAAACTAATATCAGCAGATTCTCGATTGTTCACACCTATCGAAATGCGACTCTCTACACTAATAAGAGAATGCTCTGCAATAATTTTTGCATTAACAGAATATGAATTCCTACTAAGAGGGTCGAAGCATCCTATTGTACTATTTACAGATCATAAACCGATCATCTACCTATTTACACAGAAAAATAAACCAAATCACAGAGTTTACAGATTCCAGTTAATACTGATGAAATTCCCAAACTTACATATAATCTGGACAGAAGGAAAAAACTTAGCACTCCCAGACCTGTTAAGCAGAACAATAGACGAAGAACATTTTACAAAAACAAGAGATATAACAGTAGAATTACCAGAAAACATTAAATTCTTCTTTGCAAAAACACCGTTTACAAATAACCTCGAATGCAAATATAGCGTTTGCAATAATCCGAATGATGAGAATACAGACCGAACACATTACCCAGTACTAGCAAACATACATAATAACTACTTTGAGATTAACATAGATAAAAATACATATAATCCAATCTCATACGAGAAATACAATATAGAAACAAAAACAAACCTAATACCAAAATACAAACCAAAAATAAGAGATTGGCAATCACCAACAATAGAAAAAGACGATCTTATTATTAACAAGAACCAAAAAGGACCGTACACAATTCATCACGACGATGATTACCTCAGACTGATTAATGTTATAAAACAACATTCAGAATACGAAAATGCAAAAATATCAGATATCTTCTATGACGAAAAAACGAAGGTAACAGAACAACTTATTAAAGAAACACAAATATTAGATCCTGTACTACACAGAGTGAAAATGTGGAAAAAACACAATAACAAACCACACTCAGTAACATTGGAGATCCGTGGCAACAAAGGATTATTTGCTTACTTTCGGAAATATAAATCAATAATATTTGACGAAACAACAGAATTAATAAAAATCATAATAAATGTTCACAAAAAGTCATTACAACGAATTTGCTTACCATTAACATTATTGCTATGCGTATTTTACGAAAATCATTGCATAGATCTCGTAGGTCACACAGGACTCGAAAAAACAAAACGAAATATAATGGAAAAATTTTACTTCCCGAACCTCACAACATGGATAAAAATTCTTATTGCAGACTGTATCCCATGCCAAACAAACAAGGTATTCGCCAACACAAAAATAAAAAGTAAACAAGAACAATTAGCACCAACAAAAAAGTATTTTAATGAAATGATAATGATAGACACAAAAGGACCAATCTATCCTACATCAGAAGGAAACAACTATATATTCGTTATAGTTGACGCATTTTCTCATTATGTAACAATAATGTGTGCACCGAAAAATACAGCACACTATGCATTTACCGCATTATTCGAACATTGGTTCATGAAATTCGGACTACCCGATGAAATACGATCTGATAATGGATCCGAATACATTAATACAGAGCTAACACACTTATGTAATTACTTCGAAATCAAATTTAAACCAAGTACAACATATGCACCTTGGACTAACGGTTTAGTAGAAGGAACAAATAGAATAATTGGACAATTTATAAGAACACTGCTGAACGAAAAATATAACAATTGGTCACGAAAAGCAAAATTTTTCCCTTATGCTTACAACACGCAATATCAAACACGACTTGGAATGTCACCATACGAAGTTGTTTTTAATCAAAAACCAAGACAACCAACAAAGATTAAACTCGGAACAACAACAGATGAAATGGGCAACTGTAACCCATCAGATACAAGTGCATGTAACAAACAACCTACACATACACATTTAGAAAAACAATTTAATCACCCGAAAATTGCGAAATTACAGAAAGGAACATTCGCAAAATGGTTTTTAGACAAAGAAAAACACTATAATGATACATATCAAAGAATAACAAAGATACTACAGAACAGAAAGAAACTAACAGACGAAATGAACATTCGATTTCGCACAGCGAAACCACTTGAAAAGAATACATTCGTATTACTTACAAATCAACAACAAATTGAAGGAGTATCGAAAAAACTACTACCACTGAAAACAGGACCATACATCATTATCGACAAACCAACAGATACAACCTACATCTTAAAAGATAATAATAAAGAACAAATAACAATACATAGAAATCACATTGTACCATACTACCCGAAAGAAAAACATATCAAATTAGAATTACAAAATTACTTATTAACAAACGCAATACCAACGTTAAAGCAACCAAATTCACATACAGATGAAAATAAAATAAATAAAAATAATAACCATACAGAATCAAAACATACACACAAATACAACCTTCGCAAAAGAAAGGCCACAATGATAAAATAATAAACAATCCGAAACAACAATAATAATAATAAATAAATAATAATAATTAATAAATAACATGAACATACATAAATATAAATACATATTATAAATCGTGATATAAATATTAAGTATACAGTTCAACATGTAAGAATAAATATATTAACACATATTAATATGTATATCATCCAATTACACGCTTATAATAATATGCCTATAACTAACTATGACAACTTATAAGTTATTCTATTCAATGGACAGACATTGCAAAAGTTATAACGAATATTAGAAAATATCAAAATGAAACCTGTATTTCTACTACACCTAACCCTATTAATTCACTAATGAAACAAACATTTCAAATATAGATCTAGATTTCAAGTATTCCAGTATTCCTACAAATAATATATCCAGTATTTCTACGTAACACACATCCTAACCCTAACCCGTGTGTATTTTCCCGTATATGTTCCCCCGAATAAACAAAACGAAATGTATTTACGTTAACAAACGAACATTTCTATTAACAAACAAACATTTTTAACTAACAAAAGAACATTTCTATTAAAATTGGAACAAAAAATAATAAAACATCAAATATATATATATATATATATATATATAAAAACATCAAAAGGAATTAAAAACAAACATCAATATAAAATAAATGACACATGACGACTAAAAACCTTCACTCTTCTTCACAACCTTCACTCTTCTTCACATACAAACTTCCACTACAAACTTCTCCTTCATCATCAATTCTCTTCACTTCTTCCTTCAAATCTTCAACACAACTCTTCTCAAAATTGTCACAAATCTTCCTCCATCTCATCAACAGCAATTCCGTCACAGCAATCCAACCACAGCAATTCCATCAACAGCAATTCCATTTTCTCATCCATCGTGAATACACCAACAATAGTAACACAAAATAAATAAAACAAATAATCCAAATAACAAATCGTATAAAACAAACTGATTTTAATACTAGCCCCTGAACCTCTCACATTAAGTTTAACAAAAAGGTAAATTTTCATATAAACAATTCAAGCAAATAACAACAAAAACAAAAAACAAAAAGGTATTGATGTTCACAGGTTTAGAACTGGAATAGACGTTATTGTAGTTAAATTGAAGTAAAACAATAAACAAAAAATCAAAATATTCAAAATTCAAATAACAAATACGTTCAAATAACAAAGCATGAAAAATCCACGATTGATAAACTCGCGGAATGGAATAGATATTTTGTAGAAATTGATAAATCAGAATAGTAAATACACAATATAAAAATGGAATATATATAAAACGCACATAACAGGTTAACACAAAACACTAATATTAAAACAGGTAAAATACGAAATACAAAGAAACATAAATATTAAAATAAGGAGTTGAAACAAAATACAAAGGATAACATCTCCCGCACTCATTACTGATAATAACAAACAAAATATAAGAAAAGGAGTAACTTCCTCTTTCCTCATCAAAGTAAAAATTAATGTGAAGTAATGACAACACAATCTGGAAGCATAACCATGATGTTGAATTCATCACCGTGTAATCTGTTGAATTCATCTCAGTGTAACAATAAATCCGTAGTAACAAATACACATATAAACGTTCCAGACAGTAACAATCCACGATGAAACAACGCCTCATCTAAAACACAGATTCAGACATTACACAACACCATTTAGTTCAGATTTGAACTGAATTAAAACAATTTAGTTCAACTTTGAATATCATTCGGTCAGACGACCTTCGGCTAAATAGATATGACATTCAAACAAGACTGTACGTCATAAACTAAACTACGTCATTAACAAAAACGGACGTTAACAATACGGACGTTATTATAACAAACGTAATTAGTAGCATTTGTAAAATGCCAACATCATTAGTATCACCATTAAAGAAATACATCGATTACTACAAATATGTAGAGAGATCATTAACAGAAGAAAAAAGGCACAAAGTGATATGTTCATTACGGACATAAGAGACTTGAAACATACCCATGTAGACTCAACCAGTAACAAATTAGAAAATGTCAACCCAATTAACATTTACAACCATTACAAAATGGTAATTACGAAATAGATCTGACACAGATCAAAGAAAATACTGAAGTAGACACTTCAGTACTAATCACTACCAAAACCTAACGTCATACCATCCCCAACGTCATACCATCCCCAACTTGCACCATCCAATTAGACTATCTTACGAAATTGACATCTCACTAACATAAAAGCACATTAGAAGACCAAGAAGTTGGCACCAACTAGATGGCACCAACTAGATGGCACCGACTATAATGGCACCATCACTAATCATCAACTTGAAAGCTAATTGCTAGGAAAGAAGTAACAATTTAACAAATAACAAAATGGCAAATAAATGGCACCAACTTGATGGCACCAACAAATCATTAAAGAGACCCTTAAACTTACCAATATCGTAACCAAAGATACTAATTACCAACCAACATAATCATAAACATCAAATAATTATAAGAAGAAAGAATGGTAACAACAAAGCTAAAAGAATCTAAGAAAGTACTCAAAAATCGAAAAAGACCTATCCAAAAGCTAACAAGACCCAGTAATTGGCAACTCAAGAACCAAAAACGAAAAACGGAAGATATGCAAATGTCACAAACATTGTAGAGAACAAGAAACAAGAAAGTTAGAATCACAATTCCAATTTTGTCTTGCACAAACAACTTCTCTCCGAAAATTGAAAAATTCTCTAAAAATCAGCTAAGCTGAAAACTCTAAAAAATTCTCATATAATTCAACCCAGTTGTAATTTCAATCACAGTTTCAGTAAAAATCTTTGAAAATATTCTCACAGATTCCTTTTTATAAATTCTTCAAAAATTTTCTCAATCATCTATAAACCCTTCTTCAATCATTTCTCTATAAACCAAAACTTCAATAACTATTCCCAGTGAAAGAATATCAACATCTTTCACATTTTTATCAACCATTCACAACACAGTTCTACAATCACAGGTAAACTGAACTACCTTAATTTTATATCAGAAAGATTGATACATCATTACAACTATCATTGTAATGAAACCCCACCTATGTTGTCAGTATCAGAATTTCTAAATTCTCTTAACAAAAACCAACTTGTAATCAAAATTGCAATACAAACAAACGAGTTTACAGATATTGAATACCCAACTGGTAGTCATCTACATTTTGACGACGATTACGTTGTACTAACAAACTGCAAAGTTTCACCAAAAAACTACCTCTTCATCTTTGAAGGTGTAACAAAAACAAAAGAAGAAATAAAACTCTTTTGGGGAGAACACCATTTTGATATACTTAAGTATACGTTACCTTGTTCTGAAACAGTAACTGAATTCGAAACATTAAAACAACAGATAACACAAACAAAGTGTGTTGATTTAAATCAACTAAAAACAGTTTTTATCGCAGTTTGCAAGAAAGAAGCTATATTCCTCACTGATGACAGAACAAAGAAATAACATGATACCACTCATTGTTATAATATTATACAAATAAACGTAACAGAAATTTGATAGTGCGGCACCGTTTAGTGTCAGTTACAATAGTAAATAACTGTCACTATTCAGTGTAGCATTGTATCTGATTTACACAGTGAACAAATAGTGAACGAACTAATATAAGTTTCAACCATTGATTTCACAGAGGCACTAGTTGCAATATATATATTATTATCTAAAGTACTATTTTTCTTAACAATCTTCTTAATACCGTGTATAATAGTTGTTTCAACATATCTAGCAGTGGTAACCATTACCGAATTTATACGTAACCGTAGAGTTATATATGCTAGCCCACCAGTTCAATAAATTATACACAACATCACACACAAAAATATCACACCACCTAACTCACACCACCTTATGCAGGACTTCCACTCAGACATATTTCACATTTGTAAATCAAATATTGATATTATTGAACTCGAAATATTTAAATTCATCAAAATAGCCCTAATAATATACTTTTTCATACGAATGTGTTTGAGTTTAGCAGAATATTTTCTTAACCCATAAAAATTGATCCACTTCCAGATATAGAAGAATCTATCTATTACACATTACATTCACAAAGATTCTACCTACAAATAGGATTTCCCGAAAACTCACCGTTATACGGTACTGTTATTATTTACCAACTACAGTTACATATTGCAAATAGAGAAATTTGGATATCAAACCTAGGAGCACAAACACATACACCAGAACAAGAATTTATACCAGTATTAATATTAGCACCACCATATATACACATACCACAACACGGACCTGAGACCGGCGCATAAACGCATAAAACAGCAAAAATTGCGTCGTCTAGTAATAATAACAGTAACAATAACTCCGAAAGACCACACCATAACGAAGTTACAGATCTAACAAATATACCAACCTCACCAGAAAATGAAGATACTGTAAGTATAGATACTGAAAATCCCTACACAGTACGACGAGAACGGCCGGATAGACGAGAACTTCTTAGAGCAAGACGTAGATCATCTCTATCCTTCCCTACACAAGAATCTACACTAGTTTCTTACGGTTCAACAGACATAGAATCTAATATCATTAGACCAATAGAAACAATAAATTCAGAACCACCAAGTAGAACAGGCACACCCACATTACACAACTTTAGTATAAGCTCACCAAGCGAACATTCAAGTGTAAACACAGATCATACACCAACACCTTCTGAATTACGAGCAAACCCTTTCCTACCCCCAACGTTTCAACAAAGACAAGATTTTAACTTTGTACAAGAACATTTCCGTGTACAACCATTGCAATCACCCAACAGTTCACATTGGTCAGCAACATCCCCCCAATCAGCTAGTACAAGCACAACACCATTACGAACAAACCAAACATCATCCAACACATCTATAAGCATACCCAGAGTTGACATCCCGAACTCCCTACAACCACCTAGAAACACAGTGCTATCTCCAGCATCATTCATACCCGAAATTAGATTACCATCCAGCCATCCCAGAAGAACTAGATCAACCCCCATACTCAATCGTAACCCCCCAACCAAGAGCAGAACTAATGAACATACCTATTTATTCCCATTAGACCATAAAACTTGGAACCCACCTCCTCCTTTATACGGACCTACAAATCTTGGAGATACACTTACAATTTGGGCAAGAAATAGACTAACTAACACACTCAATCTCACAGCACGACAACGCAATTCAGCACTAGAAGTTCTAGCAACACCATCTCTCGAATTGAAATTTAACACTACAATCAAATATAACACTATATTTAACCATCCATTTCATGCAACAACACCTTCAATTGTAACAACCACAATACCAGCACCCTTCATTTGTATAGACTTCGTATATAAATTTGACAGATATACAAAACAAACACTTGGATTCGCCACATTCTATAATCCACATACAGGATTGACATACACATGTCGCTTCAACTGTAGCAATTATATGCATATTATTATTATTAATATTGTATATATGTATGAAAATAGAAACAAAACTTCAACATGAACAAAGACTTCAGGACAACGCAAAACACAGAATAAAAGACCTAATTAACGAACGAATGAATATACACATTGAACAACTTAAACAGAAAAACAGAACACGAAATGGAACAAACACCTTCACAAACAAGTTTAAACACATTGATAAATATAAACATTCTATTAATATCGACAATATAACAAATATAAACGATACAGATTATGAAGCAATGTGGGAAACAGCTATAGACCAATGGACAAGAAACTGGAATTTCTACACAGAAAGACTAACAGATAGCATTTTAAATAAATTTCGTAACGAACTCGCTAGAATAAACTTACTAAAGAACACACAATATAAACCTACAAGATACAATATATCATTCAACTTTATTGCAAATCCACCATTACAGAAAAAGATTGAAGATCTGCAAGGCAGAATACAGTTCGATATGAACATTCCACTAGTACCACCATACGGACGAATTGTATACGACTACACAAACCCACTTTGGATACCTAGCGCAATTAAAAACGCACAGTCCAACTGTATGAAAGGACCTCGTAAACAGAACAGAATAGACATCTTAGATTGGACACTCGAAATACGAGAAGTCTCACTAATATTAAATTTAGATACCGAAGAAATATCATACATGGGAACAAAATTACCATGCGATCTCCGCAAGGGAGAATGTTTACCCACACCACTAACAAAAGCAACAATTGTGTGGGAACCACAGACACACTGTCAACTATTCGAACTAATACGATTTGACGCATATATGGAAAATATCAAGATAGATATTGGATAGAAACAAATGCAGAATGGACCACAGTCCAACAACCAGACATCACAAAGAAAATAAAATTAAATCAAACAGACTCAATAGCAACACGATTCGAAGTATACCCACTAGTCGAACGTGAATGTGGTTCACCACAACCACTACACAAAACAGAATACGACGATATATACATAATATATGAATATGGATTTGACATGCACACAGGACAAAAAGTAACAAAGAAAAAAGACAAATTTGACGATGAAAAGTTTTTTAAAATAAAACCAGAACAAATAATATCGGAACGTACACGATACGAAGACAAAGAAAACCATCAATACTATTATGGTTTTGTAAACGAAGAAACTCACCTTAATATGAAAATGGACCTATATATGAGTAACATTTACTCTCGAATTAGTTTACAAGCAATAGAATTCTATTCACAAATTTGCGAACAAACTCGAAACCTCAGACAATTAACATTGACTCAAGTACAAAAGAACACTCCACTCTTAGGATACATTCTTACTGGAGACAGATCCATTTTTGTGAAACAAGAAGGCGTAAACGTCATGAAAATGTATAAATGTGCGAAGAAATCATCACCTCTTTATGTACCACAAACACGCGAATGTTACGATAAAATTCCTATTCTATACAAGAACAGAGTACAATATGTACACCAGCTAACAAGACAGACATACTTATGGGCAAAAACAGTACCTTGTTCACACAGTAACTTTGATCAACTCATCTCAATAGACACTGAAGGAACAGCACGATATAGAGTAACACCCTACCCAGTAAAAGTAGAAACGATATTGAACACCATATCGCCCGAGGAAATAGTTTTAGATAACATGTTTAGTAAAGCAAGTTTAATAGAAAGTGGCATTTATAGTAAAGAACAACTAATACAAGAACGTAAAAGAGATCTACTCCACGAATATATGAGAGATCGTGAAAAACCACTACAAGAAGCTACATCAGCAAATGCACAAAAATTATTAGAACTCGAACAACTTGGACTTTTACAAACATACAAAAATTATGAACAATCCTTAAAATGGTTAAAAGATCTTAACATAAATGGATATAACTTCCAAATAGATCAACCAAGCGTAAACTGGAAAGAAATTTTTGATGGAGAATGGCTCAAAGACCAAATATTATCAATATTTGGTTGGCCATGGTATATTCTCGAAAAGATGGCAATTATATACGCAATGATCAGTATGATATTATTTACAACTAACCTAGTAATTAAATTTTACAACGCATTCGCAATCCATAAAGCGATTGGTAAAAAAGCAAGTATTACTAAAATACTATTAACAGGAATATTTGGTATATTCTCACAAACCTTAACACAGCTAGTTGCACAGATACAAGAAGATGACACTAGTCATGATAGCCAGGATAGTGATAACAACTACTCACACTATACTAAACACAATAAACACAATAAAAATAGGAAACACACCTTCCGCCGTCATTCATCCGACGTTACTCATTTAACACGTAATGAAAACAACCCACCAGAACAAACATATATTGACACAAACTACAAACATTATAACACAACCATTCGTAGAACAGATCAAGGACTAGAATTGAGAACACTAGAATCGCCACCTAAGAAACAAAAACCACCACTACCAGAACGGAAATACAAACAACCCGAACCATTAAAAATCGAGCCCCTTGAAACAATAACTGAAAACAAAATGACTAAATTACCTCCACAACTCATTACCCCTCCACCAGCGTATCAATGTTGAGGAAATAACATACCAGTAAGTACAACACACAATTCACCCCCCCCCCCCACGTGTCACCAACCCCAAGTGCACCCAATATACAACAAACTTCTACATTTCACGGAACATCATATGAACCACAATTAGGAATCAATAAGACAACACCGTATGAAATACCACAACCATCACAAATAAAAACTCAAAATAATCTCATCCCATCAGTGAAGCTTATAGAAATACAAAATCCACCACCAATTGATTTCACCCAATTGAAACTAGCAGCAAATAAAATGAATAACCGCAGCCATAGTTTAGACATATTGAACGATGACGATCAACCACACACGAATGAAGTCACATATTTCGACACTCATTCAGCAAATACATATGAAGTGTAACCGTGAATCTTGCTAAGAACAACTAACACACTATTAGCTAACACATTTTAATACTATCCAATTTTGTACGAAACTTTACACTTACCGAGTATGTCCAACGACAAATATAACAATAACAGTGAATTGTTAACAATAGTAACGATATTAAATAGTAACGATATTAGATAACAAACAAATTCGTAACAATAAAACACCTATAACATTGTAAATCAGTAACAATTTGTACTATCGTATAGTAACACTCTTCAGTAATACCAAATGTAAATGAGTAACATATTAATTGCAATTTTAGCTAACCATTAATAATGGCACATAAGATGGACTTCGAGTACGAATCTGCATACAGAGCAGATTCGCCCCTCAGCTACGACGTTGAGGAGGGCGAACTCAGCTCTGGATCTGGACGTTCCTCACCAGGAACAGTTCGCGATAACGCCTCTACATGTAGTACACAAACTGACAATCGTATAACAACCATGCGCGTTGAGATCGATGGAGACACCAACGATCAACAGACACAGACCTCACTGCAACCAACGCCAAAAGAAATTGCACAAATGATCAAGGATAAGGTAACTCATAAGCGATTAACAAGTAAAAATAACAATCAGGAAACGTTTTCGAATAGAACACCGAACAATCCGAATGAACAAGGAACTAGTACACACGTACATAGTTATCAACATACTAGACCTAGTAACAATGGTAATAAAAACATACAAACGGTATACCAACCGAATACAGAGTTTCAATCGCCACCACTTCCTAACTATCCTCCACCAGTGCGACCACCCCCTCCTACAGATCGTGTATATGAACGAACAATATATAACAATCAACAATGTACATCTAATAAATCTTTTATACGACCACATAATTTGAGATTTCCTTATGCGATAACACCACGAAGTAATAATCATAAATCATTCTTTCATCAGTCAACGAACGAACAATCTCCAACAGCCACAGTGATGGAAACCATTTGGTTCCAGGATAACGATCCTAGATTATTAACAAACCCTCACAGCAGTAACTATAACCCCCTACTTAGTTACAGAAATTGGTCCAATATACCATTCGACTCCCGCGATTATTGTTTTATAATGGCTCCATTACATAACTTAAAGGACCGCATATCGGAGTATTTTCCCCCACTACCCTCCGAAAATACAAATACTGTCAAACGCAGTACCAAGAACATGGGAAGAGATAAACTACATCAAACATGCTACCCAGTACTTAAACAATTCTATAGTCTTACAGAACGATTTCTGTACGACTATGATTATGAGTTCAAACTGCCAACCGTATGCACATTTGACCTTCTCGTTGCAAAGGCATCCCAAGATCTTTCTGCCTACAGCGTTTTTGACCACCAAATTTTCCAGCTTAGTTTTAACTTTTTACATCCAACGGCTAAAGATGTACAGAACAATAACTACAGAGTTCACGAGACTAAACTTGTTCATAACCTCATTTACTACACATTTTTACGAGACAAAAATAAAAACACAACAAAAAGTTATATTCATATTAACGACCAACTTACGTCACCATACTTCCTGAATTACGGATATAAGTTGAAATGGGAATACACTGTAGGAACACTCCGAAACTTCGATCCCGTAAAGAACCATTATATATTTCAACCAAACGAATTTCCCGAACGGCCACTGATAGTACCTATTGAAGCACTCGAACCTTGCGAAGAGTACCATACGTACCATCTTGAAGGCAGCGTAACAAATAGAGCTGTCATAAATCGTATCCAATTCAATAACGAACGTAAAACTACAGACTTAGAGAAACAAATACGAAAATCGGTTAAAGCTTCTATAACGGAAGTCTCGCTGGACGAACTAACAAATCTAATCGCATTCTATTTGGCAAACGACGATCACTTCGTCAAAGAATATGAACAATATAATTCTCGAACGAATCATCCGAAACAAACTGAAAAGTTATAACAAGGAGCTATAACAAATATATATGTAACAACTTTCTTCTATGTCGTAACACATCAATGTAATGAATGTACTTAGTAACAATAATGTATTTAGTAACAATACATCCAACCATGGATGACTCAGTGCATATTTGTTTATTCTTTAATCTTTTTAGATAACCTTTCACTTTTAATATCCCCCATTTATAAGACTAGTTATACCCTTTGGTATAACACTGAAAGCGAAATAAAATATGATAATTTCCAAAAAATACTTTTCTACTTTACCCCGAAATTAGTCATATGTATACATGTAAATATGCAAAGCCTTTCCATAGTTAGATATATGCAATTTTGTAAATAGAATGGAAAACTCAATGAAAAGGAACACAATAGTTTTATGAGTAACACTAATACATACAAAGAATAACACAATGTATAAGCCGGACATATCAAATTTTCAAAACACTTTACATATACATATTACTCATAACGAGTTAAGACATGATCATTTAATTTACAAACAAAACACATACTTTAGGGAAATATGTACATTTAGACATGCAAACTTTAATTCATTGTACAAAAATGATTCTTTAACAACACATAACAAAATACATAGCACTTAGTATTACACTTGTACCAAACAGAATGAAAGAATTTCTCAAATATTTTGAAATTCGAAAATTTCACAATCCAAACTTAACACTCGAAATATGCAACGTAACAATTCTGAACAAAACAAATATGTACCTTAAACAAAATAATCCATATGTATGTAAACACATATAGACACATATGTATGTTAACACATATAGACACATGTAACCCATTCGTAACAACTAACATCTTATTTGTAACAAATTACTAAGTATTTTTTCCTCAAAAAGGAAAATTCGGTTATTGGATATAAGCGCGCGGACAGGCAACATTTTACATCATTTAAAGTACCGTTAATGGAAATCAAACAATTGTGAAATTGGGTCTACCCATTACAATCTTTAAAATACTAAGCACCTTTTAGGCATTATAACAAAATATACAGATACGAAAAGCGCAGTCATATAATTTGACGTTGTAGAAGTATAACAAAACCATTGTAAAGAGACAGACATCAGAATGACTCTTGATCTCGAACAGATGCAAGAAGTAATACATGTTCATCTCAATTACAAAATCCAACATGGCCAAGAAAGCCACAAAAAGTCTACTACCCTCAATTTCTCCATGGAATTCCATAACAAAAAACATTAAAACACAGGAGTTAACCAGTAAATCTACGCCATTGAAATCGAACGATTTCTAAATATGAACGGAATAGAATACATTCTTTTTCTTTTTCCCACCGGAAGGGATACTACGTAATAACAAAGAACATTTACATAGAGAAAAATAATAAACACTTTAACAGCTAACACATACAAATCAGGTAAGTCAGGTAAGTCACTGGACAACAGGAGCACCACATCCATCAACACTGGAGCGACACAGAAGGATCTTCACCCACTGGAAGTGTGGTGGTGGAATAGATACTTTTGTGGTTGTTGATGTTCATCTTTGCTATGTGGGCAACCTGTATCCAGGGATCTATTATCTGAAAACCACGACTACAAGGCAACACCTTCAGCCTAAAAAGAAGAAAAACCTTTCAGAGAGAATGAAGAGAAATTAATTTTGATATACAGTAAAGAAGACTTTCAAAAAAAACAAAAACTCTAAAACCCGGAAAGATGGAGTCAGTGTTGACTTCCAACAAAAGGATTTATAAACTTATTTTATTTAATAAATAAATACTGAAATACTCAACCCTGATTGGTTGAAATTATGGAAATACCTTTCCCTTAAATGTTTATTTGTTATTCCCAGAGACAACAAGACAACTCTACCCTTTAGTCGGTACCAGTCAGACCTGATATAATAATAAAGTATATTTCTCTCTCTCTACTCCGCTCTTGTTTTGTATTGAGATATACGCTAGACTTTAGCATTGCGGCCGGTGCACTGTCTGCTGAAGCTCAGATAGAAGAGTAACAGACTAGAGGAATAGAACTTTAGTTAGTCAGGTAAGCCTTAAGATATACTATATTCTTGAGACTCCATAAGACAGAGTTAGAGTAACCTCCCTAGGTAACCCTACCTCAGCACACGTCTTAGCTTGGTGTTGGAGTTGTGATGAGTGTCAAAGTAAACCATACATATGTTTCGTATGTAATGAAACTATAACATATAAAGGAAAACATAATCATATGCATATTCATTTTAGTGACCCAGATCAATATTTAGTATGTAGTTTATGCAACGTAAATCAACATATATCTAACTATAGATTTAAGCATTTCACTTGTAGGGAATGTGTTTATCTTAGAAGATATAGATTTCGTCATACTAAAGAAAGATTCTTAGAACAAGCAAAGAAATATAATTTTGAAGTTAAACCATAAAACTTAAATTTTATCTTAACAAATAGAAAAATGACTAAGCTAGATAAACTTATAGAATTAAACAAACTAGAAACACTAAACAGAAGAAATAGATTAGAAGATAAACTAAGACAACAAGAATATTATGGCGATATAGAAGATTTATTTGATCCTTTAACTAAAACTTTAAATACAAACGCTGAATCAATGCAAACTCTTCAAAACAAAACTTTAACCGCATTAGACAGTAATACTTATGCTTTAAAGAGTCTATGGCACCAACAACAAAACAGTTTTCTTGATGAACGAGCTGCTGTCATAACATCCACACCCGATACCTGTAAAATTAAAAGATGATAGAGGAAAAACATTTACTGTAGACAATGATATGATTGATATTTTGTTAGAAATGGGTAAACAAACAATTAAACAACTCCAATTAATATCAGTTGATGCGAGTTCAAACAAATTTATAATAATTGATATAGATGTATCTCTAATACCAGATAGTATAAAATTGAAATGTAAAGTCTATGATTTTTCTAAGGGCTTTGCTGTGTTTATTACTAGTAAAGATGTAACCGAAAGGCGATGAAATCAAAATAAAACAATTTCTAAAGGATATTGGTTATAAACAAAGAGGAGATACTAAAAGTAATAGATCAAAACTTATAAGAAGAATAATTGCTAGTATCGGTGAACCCACTTCTCAGGTTATATCAATACCAACCTCCAGTGAAGACGAAAAATATCAACGTGATACTAGTGATTATGAGTAAGGGGCTGTAGTAGAAGAAGAGGAAGAAACTGTTTACGAGAGTGATGAAGAAGTGAAAGCTAGTGGTCTTAGCGAAATAGACCCGAATATTTTAGTAGAAAGACTAGAATTACTTATACTAGAAACAAAAGCTGGTCATGATGGATTTTATGATGAAATGTTAAATATATATCTAACAACTATTATCTATGAATATTATCAATCAAGAACAACTAGACAATTTTGTTTTTAATTATGGTAAATGAGCAAAACTATGACTGCGTCCATGAGTAAGCCTACAACCACGTCCATCAGGGAAACTGCTTCGCAGATGAGTAAGCCTATAACTACATCCATAATGAAACAACAAAGCACAATTAAAACTAAACAACAACTCTAGCTAAAGAAGTATTTAGTCCTCAAATAACAAAGTTTAAAAGACAAAGAATAATACCATTATATAAAGATGATATATGGTCAGCTGATTTAATTGATAAGTCATCTCTAAGTAAATACAACAATAATTATAAGTTTATATTAACAGTTATAGATATATTCACAAAATATGCATGGGCTATTCCTTCAAAGAATAAATCTGGTTTATCTATAACTAATGGTTTTAAAATAGTATTAAGTGAACACCCAGAAGGTGGCTCTGAACCTAGAAAACCAGAAAAGTTATGGGTAGATAGAGGTAGTGAGTTTTACAATAAAACATTTAGATCTTAAAGAATATGAGACAGAACTGTATTCTACATACAGTGATTTAAAGGCTGTATTTATAGAGAGATTTAATGGAACATTATTACACATAATTAAGAATAGTAGATACCAACATACAGAATAGAAGATATTAATGGTGAGATCGTAGAAGGTAAATACTATGAAGAGGAACCATTAAAATCCGAGTTTGATTTTGAATATGATTATCAGGTTTTGGAATCATTAGGTATATTTCTTATTGTAAACAAATACAAAGATGACAAGAAATAGATTCAATCAGGCTAAACATCAATCAACATCAATGAACAACTTAACACTAAGTAAGGCTCTTGTTTCATTCCTTAGAAGATAAGGATAATATTGACATGAACGATACTTATAAAATTACAAATGTACACCCTCCCATAGATCAAAAAGATGTTGTTAATAAAGAGTATTGTGATGATAACCTATTATAATCTAATAATAAAATAGATATTTTAATTAAAAACATAACTGAATTAAGAAAAGGTAAATTTGATGAAGTTACAATTGGCCAACTAAATGCAAACATTATTGGTTTGCCATCATCTGCAACCAATGGAGATACTGTATGGATTGATGGTGATACAGTTGAACTAGTTTCTCTTAACTCATCTAATATATCCACACTCGCCAATAAGATAACTGAAATTGAAACTAATATTGTTCATTTTGGCAGCAAAGTCTCCGCTGAAACCATTTCTAAATAAAATGAATTAAAAGTGGAGTTTGATAACAATAAGTTTAATCAGTCAATTACTAATATTCAATTGGGTGATGCATGTGTTAATAGATGGAGGGGTTTAAGAGAAAACCATATATCAATGATGTAGATATAAGAAATATTAATGATGAGGTTATAATATATATAATAGCTGTATTATTAGAAAGTAAGCTAGTAGACAACAAAGAACAATCAAGACTAGAGATGCATTATGATTTTAAACAAGAAGATATAATGAAATATATTGAGAGTTATTTTACTACTGAAAATGAGTCAACCAACAGCACCGAGTGAGGGATTATCATATCCGGGTCTATCTTCTCTATCAGAAAAATTGGTAAATGAAAAGATTCAAGCTAAAAATAAATTTAATAACAACATTAAAATTATGAAAGATTTTAGAAATTATTATGAAACTGAAACTAATAATTATAATAAGAAGTTAAGTAGATATAAGAATTATATTAACGTAGCTGAGATAACAGAAATAGTATTATCTATAGCAACAACTGCAACATCAACATCAGTTGCATTAACAGGTACAGGATTACCTTATTCTATACCAACAGTTTTTGCTACAGCAACTGTTTGTGGTTCATTATCAAAAACAATTAATACTAAAATAAGAAATAAAATTATAAAGTATTCACAAATGTATATTTTAAGTAAACAGTTTAGTGACAAGTTTAATAAACTATATACTAAATTAATGAATGATAATGAAATAGGTAACGACGAATATAATGAATTAGTTAAGGTATATGAGGAATATAAGAAGAATAAGAAAAATAAATTGAGTGTTCTTTTAAACTAAAGTTAATAGTGCTTAGTTATAATAGTTTATTTAGTAATAATAATATTAGTATTTATATTTACCCTTAGATGTAGATATAGCCATAGTCCTAGTCATAGTCATAGACTTCCACTTATAGTTATAGTCCTAGTCATAGTCATAGTCATGGACTTACACTTATAGTCATAGCTAAAGTCATACCCATAGTCATCTGCGAAGCACTTCCTGATAGTCAGTTATTATTTAAACTCTAATATAGTTAAACTATCTCTTCTTTGTACCTAAATATAACCCTCTACCTTTCTGTACTACTCTTATACCTTCACCAGTAGTTGCAAATTTAATTGAATCAGGTCTGGCTGCTAGAGCTGTTTTAGGGTTTCTACTTGCAGCCGCACTTCCTATTTCACTTGCAATCTCTTAACCCCTCGCAGGATTATTAGCGACTTTCTTTCCAAAGTTAACTGTTGCTTTACCAACACTTTAGCAAATCGTTCAATCCTTCTGCTTCTATTGTTGCACCACTGACAGTCATTGATTTATTCCTTTTACACTTATTACAATTACCCTTTAACATCTTAGTTCCTTTGGCTGAGATAACCCCTCTTATATTATTAGTATCACTATAATGCCTACCACCAACACAATAAGAATTAGTTTTAAACTTATTAAAGGTACTCAGATTTATATATAAAAAATAATGAAGTTAAAAAGTATAATCCCTTTGTTGTTAAGCTTAAGACTAAACCCAAGCCTAAGCCTAAGCCATTACCTAAGCCCAAGACTAAACCTGAAGCTAGAGGTCTAACTCTAGAGAATAAAAAGAAACTAGACACTTCTTATGCTAAAGGTTTTGTTAAGACTAATAGGAAAGAATTTGATTAAGATAATGACTAGAGCTAACTGGCTATAAGTATAAGTATATGGGTATTACTATGTATAAGTACAAGTATAAGTATATGGGTATTACTATGTATAAGTACAATTATATAACTAAAAATATAACTATACTATTATTAACTATAACTATACTATTAGGTATAAGTATATTATAACTTCAAGACTATATCAGCCATCTTATGACCATCACTATTAACACTAATAACCTTTCTAGTTAACACTAATGCATGACATATAACATCTGCAACTGCAACACTAAATTTGAAATTAGTTTGTATTGGTTGTGGACCTATGTGATCATTTTGATATCTAGTATCAAATACATATATTCTATAACTACTTTTGAATGTATAACTTTATATGATTTATATATGGTTTAATATTATGGGGTAATCCATTATAATCTTTATTAAAATCAACAATCTCTTTAAAAGCATCATTATGATTATTAGTACCATAATTAATATTCATTCTATCTTCTGGATAAAACTCGCTACGAATCTTACAATAACATTCAGTAGCATTCATTATATCAAACGTACTTGCATCATGAGTTTGTTCATTAACATTATTATTTTCAAAACCAATTATTATATATTGGGATCTTTCCATATCACTTTCCATACCAAGATCAAATAAGAAGTTAGTAGCATTGGGTACATTCTTATAAAATGTCTTTCATAATAACTAAAATCAATATTATTCTTTTTATTTAATCCTTTCTGTACCATAATTCTTTTATTATTAATAGGAACAATACTAGGTATACACCATGATATATCTCCAATATCTATATTACCATCATTAGCCACCCGGTCGGGATCAGCATCAACTCTAAATAGAGCTCTATCATTATTATTTCGTTTTAATATTAGTTTAAATCCTAACCCATATATAATCTTTTCTAAGTCAATCACAAAACCAAATAGATCTCTCATCTTAACCATCATATACATTTGACCTCTTTCTGCAGCAGCATGATCACCTTTGAGTTGACTATCTCTATTACATTGATTTCTAACAAAAACCACTCTCATTAATGACCAGTACTAGTTAATAACTTATACATCAATAGATTAGGATGACAATGATCTATTTATTCAATTGTCCTACCACCACTAGTTTCAAGCTTAACTGAACTAAATAATGCCATCATAACCACAATTAACTATCTGATATTAGCATTATTAGCAAATACACCACCAGCATTATCTGATACAACAAACGCTATCTCTAGATATGAATCGTGTACATTTAAATGATTCTCTTCTCTATTGAGAATGATATTAATGTTAGTATTAATGGTATTCATTGTTGCTAGTTTATTTGGTTTATATTTTATAATCTTACTTTTGTGTATATCTTTATTAAATTCATATCAAATTGCATTTGATATGAATTTGTATTCAAATCAAAGTCCATTTTTATAAGTCAAAAAATGACTGAAAGTTTAATCTTATGGGAACTACAAAAGATACATGAAGCTTTAACTAAAACTAAAGAAGAACACACACTTAACTTTAGAATGATAAAGACAAGAGAAAAGTTTAACTTTAGTTAAACTATACTTAATACAACAAAATTAGTTTTAATTAGATTATCTGTTTATAACTCAGTGTTTAATGTAAATAGAAATAATAATCAACTCTTATATGAAGGTATGGCTATAGCTATTACACCAGGTGCATATGAATTAACTGGAATAGCACAATTAATAAATGAAGAAACTAATGGTAATGTTATAATAGAACCCGATAAGAAAACAATGAAATGTTTAATGGAAATAAAACAAGAGGTGCAATTAACTTTGATGTAGAAAACTCAATAGCCCCATTACTGGGTTTTAGAAAAAAGTATATGATCAAGGTAAATATGCATCTCAAAGGATTATTGATATTATGGGTTTTAGTACTATTAATATTCATTGTAATCTTATATCTGGTGTTAAAGATAATGGCAATAGCACAGACATACTATATACTTTTACTCTAACAGAACCACCAGGCTATCTAATAAATATTATACCGACTAATATCTTATATCAAAATGTAACAAAGGATAGAATAGAATAGATTGAATTTCATATTAAAGATGAGCATGGAAGACCTATAGACTTTAATGGGGATGTATTGAGTTTTACTTTGCATCTAGTGTAACTAGCTGACCAAAGGTCCATCTGATTTAGTTATATTCTTATACTTATACTTGGACTTATACTTAGACTTATACTTATAATTAGACCTAGACTTAGACTCAGATTTATACTTAGACTTATACTTAGACTTAGACTTATACCTAATTATAAATATTATTAAACTATAGAACTCTCCAATCCCAATTAATTCTTAGTTCACCACAATCATATCTATTTTTAGATTTATCAATGACAATGTTATTATAAGGCTTGGACCACACCTTTTCACATCTATTACTAAAATCATTATAACTAAGTTGAGATCCAGTAAAGTGATCATAATATATAGCAGTGATGGCTTTGCCCGTCTGTTCAAAGAAAATAAATAGATTACAGTTCTCTCTAACATTCTGTCTGTCTGCAGAGAAGATTTTTTGTTTAAGATATCATATCACAGTTTTCATCTCTAACTCTACAAAAGTATTCATTAATAGTTGGTTCCTTAGCTAAAATATCATCAAATATCATGAGTTTTTTTTATATCTTTCGGTAGTTTATCGGGGTGGGGTAATTCTTTTATATCCTTAATAAACACGACATCTTTATACTCTAAATCATCAAGTTGATTACCAGTAGGACCAATGATATATAATCTATCAAATTGTATGCCGGGTATATATAGATTCTTTAATAAGACTGTCTTACCACACTCACTAGGACCTGCTATTATACATCTGAGCTTTTCTGGGAAGGGGGCATAGACTGTTATATTTCTATCAGTTATCCATGATTGTAGACTTCCATTAACATTGATAAATAAGTTTCCTTTACTATTTACTGGCGCACCAAGCCTTGATACTTTAAGGGGAGGGGTCCCTCCACATCCACATCCACATTGTGAACAAGGCTTATCTCTTTGTTTGGTGGGGGAATCTTGAGCCTTCGACCATACTATGTCATCTTCTTCTGATAAGGAGGATTCTTGTTTGTCATCTGCAAAGCAGTTTCCCTGATTGTCATTGTCATTACCATCTGCGAACAAGCTCTGCAGGTTCACTGATTACCTTCAACTCCAACTTTACAACCCAAACACTGACACTTTTTATATCCATCAGGACATTTAACTTGATTAACTAGAATATCCAAAGCACCCTCTATTGTCAATCGTCTATCTATAAGATAGATCTTATATAAACAATAAGCGCCACAATAAGATTTATTATTTTCTTGTATTTTTTCATTAGAGCCCAGATCAACATATTCTTCTAAGAATAATGGTGGAATCTGTACACCAAAACTGTCAAAGTAATAAACCTTACCAGCTCTCCTTCTTATAACTAGAACCCAATGAGTGGCATCAGTTGGAAGTAAATTAACAATAATGTTGCAGTTGGTTTCATAAATCATTTCTGGTTTTTCATCTCTCATTATTATTTCTATTGGGTTTAGACTTATATCTTTACCTATATCTTTTATTCTGATATTACTCATTGGTTCATTATCAATACCAAATTCATTATTGAATTCTTCAAAACTTAGGATAAGCATTTTTATATAATAATTATTAATGTTTAATTATGGCAAAGCATCGGCGAAGCCGTTTCACGGATGGTCGAAGACCCATAAGTCTAAACCTGATTATAAGTCTAAGTCTAATTATAAATCTAAGTCTAATTATAAGACTATATTCAACATATAAAAATGAAGAACGGTCCCTTAATTTTTATTCTCGTGTTAGTAGCATTTGTTTGTTTTATAATGTATTATGACTTGCCAAGTAGATATACAAAACTAGAATAAAACTTTGGTGGGTTTCTGAATAAAAGTTTAGTTAGATTCGAATCTGAAAAGTCACTATTACATACTATTGTTTAGGTGCTACTGGTACGGGAAAAACTTATTTTGTTAGACAATATTTAAAGTTATACTTGGATGGCAATGCATCGGCGAAGCCGTTTGACGTGCCACGGGCGAAGTCCGTTCACTGATGGTCGGAGACCCATCAGGAACAAGATCAAGATAACAAAAATATAATCATAGTATGTAAAGATGAAAAGGATTGGATTGATCCCGAGACAGGTGCCCCCTATGCTGGATTTGAAATGGGTGATATAAATATGATCACAATGAAAAATATACGCAAATTCCAAAATAGCGTAATTGTTCTTGATGATATGGGTGATGAGTTTAATAAGGATATAATTTATTATTTTACAGAAGGAAGAAATAAAAATATTCAAATGATTGTAATGCGTCGTAAACCAGCTCAGATAGATTTTGTGGCTAGAATGAATTGTGACACTATTTGTATAACAACTTATAATGGGGCCAATCTATTTAAGAATTTTAAAACAACATATGAGTGTAAGCTTGACTTCCATGGTATAATTCAAGATTTAAATATTAGTTATTATAATTGTACAGATGGGACAGATGATGCTCTTCGTTATGGTATGATTAATTATAATAAGAAAGAGGAAACTTTTATTTTTTATGATCGAAATAGAACTAAGATATATGACTAAAGAGTTGGTTTCCTAGACCTTAAAGCTCTTAGTTTAAAAAATGAATTAGAGATTAGTGAGATAAATAAAATTATAGATTATATTAAACCACTAATGAATAGTGCTACAGACAGAAATACTATTAATAAAGATAACTATATATTCTACTTTAATAAACTTCTTACTTCAAGAGTTATTAAAATTCAGAATGATGTTCTAACAAAAGAAAAGATTGCTACTAATTGGGCAAAGTATATAGGGTGTATATCAGGGGGTTTGAGAGCACTATTTTGGATATATAATTGTATTAAACCTGATACAAGTAAGAACTACAGCACAAGTGACAGCACATGCAAGTCATATGATAATTAGAACGGATACATTATTGAACCATGCTTGGGGCGAGGATGGGTCACCACCTTCATATCAAGAGAATGGTGAATCAGCGGCGAAGCCGTTTCACGGATGCACGAAGTTTCATCATCAACATGGAGTTTCTTCTTTGTATAATAATACCAATCAGCAAGAAGAGTATATTTATCAGGGAAGCTGCTTGGGGAACCAAGGGCGGAGCCCCTTCGTAGATGAAGATAGTGAAGCTTTAAATGAAAAGGGTAGAGATAATTTAAAAGATCTATAAAAAAATAATCAAAAATTTAGAGATGAAGTTATAAATTTAGTTGGAGATAAAACTGGGTTGGGTAATGAGAAGATTTTAGATAAAAGATATAAGTATGATACTCTTACTATGCTAGGTATGAACATTTTGGGTATGTTTACCTTCTCTTAAGATCATTCTAGAAGTTTAATTGAAATTATAGCTAGTTATTAATGATTATAAATATAATTAAATATAAATATAATTATAAATATAAATATAAATATAAGTATAATTATAAATATAAATAAATATACAGATTTATGATCAGTTATAAATAAATAAAAAGTTTTGATTCCTTAGAAATAATGCATATGAAATGTTTAGATTGTAATTATAGATGTGGAACCCCACACACTTTGCTTTTTCATTAAAAAATAGAACATAAAGATAAAGTTAGTAAGTGTGCATGTGGAAATCAAACAATAAGTGGTAATTGTGTGGAAGAAATTTCTTCTAAGTTAAGGGGTACTGCTTCAAAATGTTCTAGCTCTAGTTCTATCTTCAGCTCTAATTCTGATTCTAATCTGCGAAGCAGTTGGGGAACCAAGGGCGAAGCCCCTTTCACTGATTATAATTCTGATTCTAATTCTGATCTGCGAAGCAGTTTCACTGATTCTAATCTGCAAAGCAATTGGGTACGAAGGGTGAAGCCCCTTTGGCTTGCCACGGACGTATAGAAACAAATAACCATATAGAAACAAAATTTGATATAAATAAAATTTGTAATAGATGCAGCAAAACAAATAACATGTTTTGATAAAAAGAAGTCAATATGTAAGGAATGTAGTTCAACTAAAGTTAAGTGTGAATATTGCCCTTCGATTATTAGCTTTAGTGGGTTAAGGAAGCATATAAAAAATTCTCATAAAAATATAGATCTGGCAAGGGGGTCTTCATCCTGATAAAGAAATAAAAGAAACAGAGTATTATAAATTTTATCTAATTTATTGTAAATTAAAAGCCAAATGTCTAGATATAGATAAATTATTAGAAGAGTAGATTATTAAATTATTTTTCATATCTTTAGCTTTATTATTAGCATTATCATTAGCATTATCATTAGCATTATCATTGGCCTTATCTCCAACCTTATCTAAAGCCTTATCTTTAGCCTTATCTCAAACCCTTATCTAAAGCCTTATTTTTAATAAAATTATCTGCGAAGCAGGTTCCCTGATGAGCCTGAAATATAATAATAAAATTTTTGAAAAAATTAAAATATAAGCGCATGCCCGCATACTTGCGCATTATTCTGAGTAGGAAACTATGCGCAGCCGTATGCGGATTTTGGCTTATTTTTGGCTAATTTTTCATTTTTGGTTGTGCTTATAGCTATAGATCCATTTGATGATAAAGGCATTAGAGATAGTAATGGTAAATTTAGATTCTATCAGTGAATTAGATTTTTATAATTTTTAGAGATATATATAAATTTTTATTATTATTGTTTTTTTAGAGTAAAATAACAAGAAATATTAAATTAAAGAAAATATTAGTAAGAATGAGCTAATTGTAATAAAAGCAAAAATTGCGATTTTAAGCATGGCTGGAATCGGCTCCACCGTGCGGAAGCGACCATATACACATTACTACGTCACGCTGTCGGCTGTGTTCTGCATTTTTCTACATTAGATAAATCAATGTGCTTCATTTTCCGAGGTAGATATGCACGTCCACTGAATTAAGAATTACGTGTAATTAAAATAAACTTCCGGGTATATGGAATTGATGTAAATTTTATTTATGTACTCTCGGAATTCAAGTGTTTTGGATCCAAAACTTTTGTTTTCTTAGAAAACAGTTGAACTAAAATTATTTTGTTCTCTTGATTTTTGTGCTCGGATATTTAGAATCTCGGAGCACTTGTATGCGTTTTCAATACCAACATACGTGCTCTCTGGCGTGCGCTTTGTGGTATTTGTAATCAATAAATTTCTGCCTCTGTTTTAATGGACATGTAGGCAATGTTTTAACAAAAGAGGAAAGGCTTTGTTGACTCAAGTTCCCACTGAGAGCAAGCCAGACTTAATATATATACTACATGTAATCTATAAATAAGCCCGTGGTGTTACATTACCCGTGAAAAGTGCAACCAGCATTTCATTCTAAGGTAGGTTAACCTTACTTTTCTTTATATGAATGGACCGCTTAACCAGAATGTTTCTTCCTTGCTCAAAAAATGAATAGTTTTGTCTAATGTTTTTTGAATCCAGACATTATTAATAACCGCCGCCAGCCTCGCAACGCCAATTATTTGGGCGCTTTGTTTTTGTTACAACCCCTGGTTTTTGGACCGTATTGGTGGGCTGTCTTGTTACGACCTGAAAAGTAATGGAGGCGTTTTTTAATCAGTTTTTTGGAGTGAATTTTGATGAAGGAAATGAAAACCTTGAAAAAATTTGAAGTATTGAACAAATTTAGGAAGTGGAGCGAAAAGAGTATTTTAAGTTGCTGTTTTATGAGAGAGCGAGAAATTGACGCGTGAAAAATTTTCTGTAAGCGAGGGAAATTTTTTTCTCACGTGCAGATTCTTTAAGCAGCTTTTTTGTTCAAAAAGTTTTTGTTTTGGTTTAGTGGTTTGAATAGGCTCAATTATTTTTGAGCATGTGCAGTTAGCAAAGTTTTTTGTAATTAATTGGAGTTTAATGATTTTCTTGTGGTTTGTGCAGCTTTTTTCGAATTTTAAAGCTATTTAGCAATAGAAACAGAAACATTTTTGGTATTTATTCTACATGTATTATAGAAATAAATCAGTGACTTTTCTCGTTTCTGTTTAGTTGATTTATTGGTATATTGTTTTTTTATTTTGTGGTTTGATTATGGTTTTATTGCTTGCTTTTGTAGGAATCCAGGTAATTTAAGGGGTAGTTTTCTTAACAGAGGCAACTTGTGGCTTTCTCTTAGATTTTGCGACTCGTCGAAGAGGAGTATTGGTGGAGCGTCTTTTTATTGGTATTTATGTTGGAGTGTATTTAAAACAGGAAGAAAATTGTGTGAAAGCAAAGTGGTTTGGTCATATTGCCGAAAAGTTGAACGAAAAGAGTGGTTTTCTGTTCTTGTCTTATTATTGATTGACATTTGTTCAAGCAGTTTTTTAGTTTAATATTTTTAGAATAAAGCAGTTTTTTTTAGACTCCAATTAATAATAACCGCCCTCATCTTCTCAGCCGGCTATTATAGCGCTCCTATTTTTTTACTTCGTCGAACTTTTTTTTTGCTTTACCTCATTTTGCCGCTTTTTAGACTTTTTGCGTGAAATCTTTTTCACTTCTCTAGGCTAGTTTCACTCTTCTGTCATTCTGCTCAAAGTCCTTTTAAACAGCAGCTGCTCAGCAAAGCAATTCAAAATGAAGAGTCAGTATAAAAAAATCAAAGTCAGAAATAGAAACGGGATAAACCCATAAAGCCCATTTTTAGATGCCCGGTACTTGAACTTTGTTCTCATAAGTTTTAGTTAGTATCTATAATGAGTATTGGTATTGCTACTAGACCCTGTAGCCTCTCAGTGAGAGACAGGAGTATGTTCAATTACAAAATGACATCAAAATAAATCGCACTTAAAATGTTTTTATACAAAAATCAATTTTTGTTGATGTTTTCTTTCCTTTCAATCCCAATAGAGTTTTGGGAATCAACGGCGGCTATTTTCCGGCAATCTGCCGGGTATGTTTCTAGTTGAAGGTGTTTTGTCTCAATCATATAATATGGTAATAGTGTGTTGGGAAAAGTTTTTGACTATCTGAAGAAAATAATACACTTTTGAATTAAGTTTTGTATAATTGTTAACATTTTGCTATCTATGCGCTTCTCATCAAATTTTGTATTCTCCAGTTTTTAAAGCATTTTGGGAGTTCTGTTGTTCCAATTAGTTGTTTTCGTTGTCTTTCCGTTTGATTGATATATTTTTTAATTCTTTTTTGAAGATAATTCGGTACTTTTAAACAAACGTTAAGCCGATTTTCGTTTCCTATTTTAGTACTATTTATTCTGTTTTTTTTTTGCTTGTTGCTATAGTATCTTAAGGTTGGAACTATTTTGAGGTTTTTATTTAAAAAATCTCAACTTAGTTAAATTCTCAGAAACCTTAAAATAGTCAAAAAGTTTTAACGTTAAGTTTTCTCGTAATATTCAAAGATGATTAGTTTAAATAAGTGGGAGGTTGATTTCTGTATGTTAGTTATTGTGGTTAATTTTCTACTTGGCGTCATTTCCAGAATTCTAAGATGTGTTGAAAATTTTTTCGGCTTGTCCGCGTCAGTGAGAAGTCTAATTTAAGTGGTGAATTTAGTCACCCTCAAGAGGTAAAGGCCGCAAAAATCGAGCAGGTTTGAAGAGTGATTATTTTTGAAACTACCTTCACATTGGAGTGGTAAATTGCTCTTTGAAGAAATGTTTTAATTGTTTTTCTCTCGAGTGCTTTTGTTATGATAATTACTTATTCTAATTCCGCATCTTTGCAATTTCTTGAATTTATCAACGTGCAGCTAATGACTTTTTATGAGTACGACAATTCTTTTGTCATGAAATATTTGTGATTGTTTGATTTTTTGTTTATTATTTATTATAATTTTTGTTGGCTTGTCACTTGTTATCATTAATGAAAGGTCTGATTAGTTGCAAACGAGGCAAAAATGGACGTTATTAATGATTCGAGTTAATAGCTAGTGGGCTCATGACGTTGACGATACGTTTGCTCGAAATTTTTTTCAATTTGTTTTGGTTTTTGTGTTCTCTTGTACTTTTTGGTGTCCTCTCCTTTTATCATTGGGACAGATTTCATAGATTGCTAATATGATTAAATTAATTGATTTTATTGCTCCTGATGAAAATAAATGCTTTCTATGACTTTGACACTTATTGTTTACAAAGAAAAACATTATCGAATTTTTGAGGTTTGTGAAATTTTCTTGTTCATTATTTTGTTTTTATCTTTTAGTCGCATTAATGACAGGTTTAATCGGCGGCTGATAGTGTTTTTAAATATATTTGATTTTTTTTATTTATTCTCTCTCTCTCTCTCTCTCTCTCTCTCTCTCTCTCTTCTGCTGCCATATCAAGGGCCGTGTACTCCATACGGCAACGATGGATGTAGGTCAGAAAATATGGGATGATGAATAGCACTTAGACGGATGCTGCACTCCAAGCTGTTCCCCTCCAGACAGTGTAAAGACGGCCCAGTCACAAAAATAATAAACAAGTGGAGAGGAAAGCATAGGGAACTGATATGGAAGGATTAAAATAAAAATGGAATATCAAGGATATTTTGTAGAAGGCTGTAGAAGACTGTTTTTAACTTAATCTCAATAATGACAAGACTTATCGGTCGTTATTGAGGATTGTTTTGTGACTTTTACGCTATTTGTTTCGAAAAAGTGTTAGCAAGTTATGAGTTTTTAATGAAATTTGTTTGTCTTGTTGTGTTTTTATTATTTAATCTCATTGATGACAGCTTTCATTGGTTTCTAATGAGAAATAAGTGAATCTAATTTGTTGACTGAGTGCAATGAGTTTATTTAGCCAACATGTTCATTCACTGAGGTACCGTTTATTTTTGAAATGATTGATGTTTAAAGACCTAATTCGTTAAGCTATGGAAGTTTCTTGAGTATACTGCTAAATGGCATTAAGGTTAATGTTCTCCATATTACAGGGTGAATTAACCTTGTTTATCGAATCTAATGAAACTGCAGAACAGTTTTTGACACTTAGAATGTTACCAATTTTTATTTTCAATACCACTGTTTCAATACCAAAGTCGGTCAGTGGGCCCAACGGCGGCTATTTTCCGGCAATCTGCCGGCTATATTTTTATATGCCAAGCTTTTACACCGTTTTTAGAAAAGCGCTTTTGTTAGTTGTGGTTCATAATGTTGAGATAACAACGATTGCGCGGATTTTAGGAAATGGAATTTTCGCAGTAAAAATTGGGTCCATCTAGTTTAGACCTATATCTACGTGCAAAGTAATATACTCAGGTTTCATGAATTTATTGGGTTTATTGGCTGTAATTTTTGAAGCAGTAACGCGTTCAGCTCAGTAAAGACTGGTTTGTTGTGTAAATATTTTCTTTTCCTTTTTTCCCAGGTTATATTCACAATATAAGTTTGTTTTGGAATCTGTTCATACGCGTACTTTACATTGGTATCGTATATTTTGGGTCATTAATTGTTAATTGCAGTTTTCACCTGTTTTATCATTCATCTTTGTTGTGCGTGTTCATGCCAAGTTGCATATATGTGTGGAATACTTCTGAAGTTGCTAAGCAATTTTGAGCAAATTTTGTTGCGTTTCCTCCCCGCGTGTTGTTTTGTGTTGGTTACCGTCGATTGATTATTTATTAATCATAAGCACAGTCAAAATAGAATCCGTTATTTTTCCTCATCGTGTAATTCAATAAATCTTCATTTTTGCATTCTCTGCATTTCAGATATAGTTGTGCTCCTCTGCTTACGTTGTTGAGTAATATTCCTCCAGTTGACTAGAAAGCAATATTATTTACGACCAGAAAAGATGAGAGAAATTGTTCACTTGCAAGCCGGACAGTGTGGAAACCAAATTGGAGCTAAGGTTAGTTACTTAACTTTGGGGTATCAATTATCATTATAAACAGTTTTATCAAGCAATTCTTTGATAGACTGAGATGGAGCATGGGTTTTAAGATAAGAGAATCGTCTAGCATCAAAAAATTTTTCTGTTGCCATGGTTAAAAAAGAAGTTTAAATTTGAAATAAGTAAATTGACTGGTCTACGTTTAATTAACTTTATACCTAAAAATCACTATCTACTTAATAAAGATGTTTTTTGAATGTTTTAGAAGTAAGTTGAATGTTGAGGTTGTGAAGTTTCATTATTAGATATCTTAGATAAGTGATTTCACAGCAATCATCACTGTATTCAATAATCACTGTATTCAATAATCACTGTATTCAATAATCACTGTATTCAATTTTTCACTACTGCTTTGATAGATCATTTGTTTTACAAATCACTACTATCTTTGCCTTTATAGTTGTTGTTGTAGTTTTGGGAAGTGATCTCGGATGAGCATGGAATAGATCCAACTGGCACCTACCATGGGGACTCAGACCTCCAGCTGGAGAGGATCAATGTGTACTACAATGAGGCCACAGGGGGCAAGTACGTGCCCAGAGCTGTGCTGGTGGATCTTGAACCAGGCACCATGGACTCTGTCAGATCCGGACCCTTTGGACAGATCTTCAGACCAGATAATTTTGTTTTTGGTGAGTTGCTTGGCTCATTGGTTTTGCTCATTTTCAAGACGGATAAGCAGTTTTTTTAAAAATATATTCGGCACCTTTCACTTTTTAGAACTAGGTCTAAAATATGTAAATTCGAGGCCATCTTAAGGTGCTCATTGAAGTCTGTTGATGGTGCTCATCTGTTTTAGGACAATCTGGTGCTGGCAACAATTGGGCTAAGGGCCACTATACTGAGGGCGCAGAATTGGTCGACTCAGTTTTGGACGTGGTACGAAAGGAAGCCGAGTCCTGTGACTGTCTCCAGGGATTTCAGCTGACCCACTCTTTGGGAGGAGGTACCGGGTCTGGAATGGGAACCCTTCTGATCTCCAAGATCCGTGAAGAGTACCCGGACAGAATTATGAACACCTTTTCTGTTGTACCCTCCCCTAAGGTGTCCGATACTGTTGTAGAACCTTACAACGCTACCTTGTCTGTCCACCAGCTGGTCGAGAACACGGACGAGACTTATTGCATTGATAACGAGGCTTTGTATGATATCTGCTTCCGAACTTTGAAGTTGACCACCCCGACATACGGAGACCTGAACCACCTGGTGTCAGCTACAATGTCAGGAGTGACAACCTGTCTGCGATTCCCTGGGCAGTTGAATGCTGATTTGAGGAAGCTGGCTGTGAACATGGTGCCGTTCCCTCGTCTCCACTTCTTCATGCCTGGATTCGCCCCTCTGACTTCTCGGGGCTCGCAGCAGTACAGAGCTTTGACTGTTCCTGAGCTGACTCAGCAGATGTTTGATGCGAAGAACATGATGGCTGCCTGCGATCCCAGACACGGAAGGTACTTGACAGTCGCGGCCATGTTCAGAGGTCGAATGTCAATGAAGGAAGTGGATGAGCAGATGTTGAATGTACAGAACAAGAACAGTAGCTACTTCGTAGAATGGATTCCGAATAATGTCAAGACAGCTGTGTGTGACATTCCGCCACGTGGTCTGAAGATGTCTTCGACGTTCATTGGAAACAGCACAGCCATCCAGGAGCTGTTCAAGCGCATCAGCGAACAGTTCACTGCCATGTTCAGACGAAAGGCTTTCTTGCATTGGTACACTGGAGAAGGTAACTAGAACATCTTTTTAATAAGAATAAACTTAACGAAACTTAAGCTTTGCAATTTTTTGGTTTGCTTATGAGAAATATTTTCAAAAAAGATAATTATTCTTCAACGACGATATAAAATTTCTCTAAAGAAATTAAAATTTCGGAACATTGTTTGATTTTAGTGACTTTTAAGTTTGTGTGGAAAAACTGCTCAAAGTTGTTAGCTCACCAACTTGACTTGTCTGGAAATCCATAGATTTTGATCCTTCATTAATTCTGTGTTGGCTATTGAAGTGAAGCGTTGTTATTCACAGGCATGGACGAGATGGAATTCACAGAAGCGGAGAGCAACATGAATGACCTGGTGTCTGAGTACCAGCAGTACCAGGATGCCACTGCCGAGGAGGAGGGAGAATTTGACGAGGAAGAGGAAGAGGGGGCCGAGGATGCATAAATTAATTATATACTCACCACTCACTCACTCACTCACACGAGACTTAACAGTTCAAGATTGGGACTGACTGATTGACCAAGAACAAGTGACACCTACTCAATAGACTAGATAACGGTATCCAATAGCAGTCTAAAACTGGAACAGCGAACTCGGTTTTCTGCAAACTTTATGGACTTGAAACTTAACTAAAAACTTCTTGGAAATTTGTAATTGCTGCCTGCTGCTGCGAATTTGACCAAAACTGGTCTAGTATTTTAAGGCCTTTCTGTTATCAAAAGTTTCCTTTATATTGAATGATTTTATTGATCACTTCAACTGATAAAGCAAGCAATATTGGACCCTTTTGCTGGAGAACTCGAGGAAACATTTGATTTGGTAAGGTATCGCTGCGTCATATGATTTGCGAATGGTCAAGTGAAGCCTAGCCGCTTTTAATTTATGTGCATTGATTCAAGTGCCAAATGCAATAAAGTACTGCTATATTGTAGTGATTTGAATTGAGTGCATTAAGTAAGTGCGTGCAATAGAGAGCTAATCTATTATTATGATTACTATGTAAGTTATTACAAGCTAACTAAGTAAGCTTTAAAACCAAGAATTGATTGTCGTCTACTCTGATTTTGTTCACATAATCCGTGGAAAACCTGATAGGTAAATACTGGCAACAATAATGCCTAACAAGGCAATCAAACATTGTGATCAAATTTTCAGTAATCCGCTAAAACGATTCTATAGCTTCTGTAGAAACAAATACTCGATAACATTAGAACAACTTAAACTCTCTGTTACATACTGTTCGAAAAACATACTGTTCAAAAACTATTGGTGTATGAGTAAAAATTGTTATGAACTCAAACCAATAAACGAAATAAATAATGCTACATTAGATGACCGACAATTCCTGCATTTAATGAGACAACGAGACAAGACAAACAGCAAAACAAGAAACATTAATTACTGGCATAACTCTGGCAAAACTATTTTTTACGCAAAAATTTTTGTACTGCACTGAAAAGCTGATGGAATCTGTCCTCAATGAGACTAATAACTAGCCGACAAAAAGAACAAAAACTCAAAAGCACAATATTTTTTTGAAAAAAATGAAGTAAAGGTCACTAAACTGAAGATATTAATTAAGTTCATGTGTACCTCCATAGAAAGCCATTGAGAGCTGTCAAAATTCGGAATATGTCAAACGACAACAAAGAGATCATCAACTACATACAAAAAAGTTTAAATTTGCGAAAATGTGACCTTCAAAACGATAAGATATGCACTGAAAATATAAAATATGCTCAACTGGATCTCTTTTCAAAAGGAAGCTGCCAATGTGAGCTATCTTTAATATGACAAGAGACCAAAAAACAATAAATAAAGGCAAGTAACTAAAAAACGGATCCCACACATAAACATTTGCGAAGGGGCATCATTTAGACTAAGCTACAAGTTGACAGATTAACATTGGAAAAAAAGAAAAATTTAATGATGTTTTCAAAACAATTGTATTCAAAGTCGTTAGAGCTATTAGTCAGATTAAAACGGCTTAGCTGAAAATGTTTTCACCTCAAAGAGACTGGGACCAGTCAATAATGTTGCTATCTTACAATCAATTGTCAATTCTATTATTTAAAAAAAATTTGATGACATAATTGGCATTAGGTATCCGATGAGAGCGTAAGATATGTTTATCTCTACCTATTTAGGAAGCCAAAATGAAACATCAATTAGTGAGACTAAGCCATAATTCTGCAAAAAAAAATGAGTTCAAAACAGAGGAGCAAAATAAAAAATTGCGGAAAAACCTTGCGGACGAGGTAAAATTATTAGTTCATAAACCTACGCAACGGGCGTATTTGAAAAAAAAACGAAAACCTGAAAATTGGCACCTCAATACAATCTGACTCCTTTTAAATTAAAAAAAAGGACAACGAAAATGGCCTTGCAATCAGTTTCATAGGAAGCTGAAGTAAAAATTGCTTTCGCGAGAAAGAAATGTTGATTCAAAAAAAAGATTGGTTCAGCAGTTTTCAGATCTGTACTTCCATTGAGTTTGGACGAAATGAGCTAAACAAGAAAATTTGGTGGCTCACTTTCCACAAAAGCTTAACAGTAGCAAAAACGATCAAATTTGGTTCAAGTACTCATTTCGATATTCAAAACGATTGTTAACAGTTTGCAAATAAACTTACCAAAAAAAAAAACAAAAGTTACGCAGATATTATCGAAAATTTGCAACAAAGAAGATAAGGCAAAAATTACTGAAACTTTACACCTTGTTTACCCCATGGGATGACGAAATTCTTTAAATTGTAATCTTATGTTCGACAGGCTCTGTAACAATACAGATGACAATTATGTACAACGAAAAAATCGGCCGGCCAAAAAGTAGGGTCGTATATATCATATAGTTTTTTTTATTAAATTCTGATATGTGTGTATATGTTTGAAAGAATTGTTTAGGTGTGTAGGTAAATAAGAAATTTTACCACAAGGCACCGTGTTTTTGATTGGCAGAGACCCTTTTGGTGCCCTCTTAGACAGTTAGGGCAGAGATTGAACCTCCTCGCACAACCCTGTTGGTCGTGCACTCATTTTTCAATGTATTCGGGACATCAACCAAAGTTGTAGTTTTGTGAGCAGAGTTGACATGACACATTTGTTGCTCCCTTCTAGAGGATTTTTTTACTCTGGTTCTCTGGTTCCGTTGTAGGGAGAAGCCTTCGCACGCTTCTGCGTAGGACTCAATCCAATCTGCGAAGTGGGTAAGGTTAGTTTGCAACAATGCTCGGTTTTTGTATGTTGACTCCATCTGATTATCATTTTAGCGTTCAGTTCGTCTCTGACCATTCTCAAGAAGGCTAACAACTTGAGGTCAGCCTCGAAGTTGTCAATTCGGAAGGTGTGTACCAGTCTCCTGAAGAAAGATGAGAAGCCCACAAAAGTGTTTGATTCGTCTAGTCTGGGTTTAGGCTACTTCTACAATTGATCCAGGTATTCAGCGACAATATGCTGTGGTTTGCCAAAATTCCTGGTCAGTTTAGCGATGACTTCATGGTAGTAGTCTCTATTGTAGGAGTATACACTTATGGAATCACTTGCTTTATGAGTTACAGAGTTTTGGAGGTATGTCATTCTTTGGGCATCTGAGAGGCCACTGTTGTTGAAATGCTTGCTTTGAAGAAATTAAACAACTGGTGCCCCATACGGAGTCAACACTCTGCTTGGTTGGACACTGACAGGTCCCATTTCTCAGATGTACACACAGAAGAGGGTCGGACAATCGAACATCACAAGCATAGCATTTTTCAATCATATCAAGAGACGAAAAGACTATCGTGGGGAAGATCCCCCTTAGCTTTTCGGGGCAATTGCAGGAGTGATTTTCAATCATTGTTCATCCAAAGGACAATCTTCAGATGACAAAAAAGCTATTTTCACGCTCAGTGATACCATAAAATACATTGGTGACAGATACCAGATTGGACTTCCTGAAAAAAAGACATCACACTCCCTTACACCTATTTCATGGCCAAAGTTCATTGGCACGCTCTGCAACAGAGGTTGGACAGGGACTTTGATACCTAAAAATATCATCATTTGTTCGATGCAGTATATTTTATATGATGTTGTAAAGTAGTTCAATTTATTTGCCCTTGAATATCCTGTTCAAATTTGTTCAGTTCGTGTCTTGTGATCTGTTAATGATTTCCTTCTTGGTTTCCCGCCTCGTGATCAGACATGTCTGATCACGCATTCACGTATGCTTACAAGCACTTCATTTCATTTCTTTTCATTTCATTCTCTTAAGTTTGAAATTCAAATTCAGTTAACAAACTCACTTGTAAATCCTGCTCCGCAAGTAAGTGCAAAGAAATTTAGTTGAGATCTCGCTCCTCGAATCGCTAGTTAAATAAAAATTAAACGCACGCGCATTGCAAGAAGCTACTCTATTTATATAGAGTACGACATGGCGCAGCCAGCAACTAAACGCACACCACTCGGAATTGACTCTTTCTGGGACAAACCTACACCCGATCCTCCCCTCCGCTGGGAGAAATAGCGAGTGCAATATAAATTGGCACTGTTGGCGAAAGAGAACATCATCCTTGATACACTAATTGGACCCAAACCCAAAATGGTGGAACTTACCCTCGAACCAATATACGAATAAACTATAGTCGGAGCTTCTGCACAATCAGAGAGAGAAAGCCACGCTCACAACGAGCAACAAAAGATGAATTTGCAAAACAAGTGCCAACGACTCATAGAAGTTGGTATAATGTGTGACGACAAACCGTCGCCATTGGCGGATCGCAAAACCGTGTCTTTGCTGTATCTAAGCATCGGGGTAGAAGGACGCCGCATCCTCAACTGCAAGAACCCTTATATCATGATTGATACCCTAACAACCGTCGATTTCTGGAAAATCGTAGAAGAGGCATTCATCCGTCCTCGCAACATAACTTTTGACCGTCATGTTTTCTTGATTACGAAACAACTTCCGGTAGAAACGGTGGAACACATTTATGGAAAACTAAAGGAGTTGGCAGAGAACTGTGACTTCGAGAATAAGGAAGAAACTTTGATACGCGATGTCTTCTCATTACTAACCTCATAGATCCTGAAATTCAAAAAGAACTTCTCAAACAAACAGTTGAGCCGCACCAGGCGTTACAGCTAGCAATTAACATGGAACTGGGGATCCGAAACCAGCATCAGATTCAGCAGCATAATAAGATTGTCATCCCGTCGAACGTCAACACGGTTCAGTTCTCTAATTGTGGACGGATTTGGCTTCCGAAACATCGCAATAAATGTATCGCGAAAGGCAAAACATGCAACAATTTTGGACTCCTAAATCATTTTAAGAAAGTTTGCAGAAAACAAAAGACAGTGAAACCAGTAAATGCTAAAAAGAAGATGGTGAGTGTCGTAGAAGAAGAACCGCATCCTGAGGATTCATAAATTGTCTACAATATGTTGAGCTCTAAGAATCGGACTACAGCAGCGGAGAAGATAACACGGTTGCGGTGATCGAGAATTCAGTAGAAAAAGTAGAACCGCTCAACATGCCCATCAAGATCGGCAATATTAACACTACCCTTCTCGTGGACTCAGGTAGTGCATGCAGTATTCTGAACCGTTCACTCGCATCGCAAGTGGTACAAAGTAGTCCTCGCGCATTCTAGATTAGCGAACAGATGCCACCACAACTTCGGAATTTCTTGAATGAACCCATCCCGGTAGAAGGGAAGATAACGAGCAATGGATAGACTCAATAACGAGCAATGGATAGACTCAACAAGCGTCAATAACGAGCAATGGATAGACTTGTGACTCTGCAACTTTCACTATTGTAGCTGACGAACTAAAATCTCTAGTTGGTCGTGATTTGTTCGATCGACTTGGTCTAGCTATGACTCAATTTACATCTCAAAAAGGTATATGTGTCAACAATATTTCCTCTCCAGAGTTCAAAGAAATAATCGCAAAAGCTTTTCCTGAACTGGTATCGCGCATCGGAAGATCAAAGAATCACGTGGCAAAATCTAAATTTCATAAAGACTTTCAACCTCGACATCAAAAAGGTAGACGAATCCCTATTAATTTACAAGAAAAAATCAATACTGAACTTAAGAAATGGTTAGATGAAAAACATATCGTTAAACTTTCAAGTTGCCCAGACGAAAACTTTATATCTCCAATAGTGGTTACAGTAAAGAAAGACCAAACGATAAAGCTAGCACTCGATTCAAAAGTACTAAACAAAGCCATTAACAAGAATAAATATCAAATGCCAAACAATGATACGCTTGTCGAATCTATTTCTCAACAGATTAGTGCTCCCGCGTCGCAAAACACAACATACTTTTCAACGATAGATTTAAAGTATGCATACAGTCAGTTAAACTTAGTTATTAATACGGCAGATCTTTGCAATTTTGACATTATTAGTGGTGATATGACTGGCACTTACAGATTTCAAACGGCATTTTACGGGCTAACGGATATGCCTGCCGAATTTCAAAAAGCAATGGACTATACTTTGGTCGGTCTAATAAGTACATATTGTTTCCTAGACGACATTTTGATAGTTAGCAACGGATCTTTGGAAGAACATAAAAGTTATGTTATGAATTGTTTAAAACGATTGGATGATGAAAATCTTGGAATAAACCTTCCCAAATGTCACTTTGGAAAATTAGAAATCGATTGGCAAGGATATCATATATCTCAATCGGGTATTTTATCACTTTAAAGTAAAACAGCTGCAATTTTGGCACTTGCAGCTCCGAAAACGCTAAAGAAACTCCGTTCTTTTCCGGGATCGGTGCATTATATCGTAAAATTTATTCCAAATCTTGCACAAGTTAGCCACCCCCTCCGCCCTCTACTGAAAAAGACATCGAAATTCATCTGGACAGAGGAGCGCGAGAAGTGTTTTAACGAAATAAAAGATCGCATCGCGAACGCAACCGCAAATAGTCACTATAACCCGCAACTCTAAACACGCAAAAAATGTGATGCATGGCGCTCCGGTCTCTGAAAAGCACTCGAACGACTAACAGTTGACGGGTGGAAACCAATTGCGTTTGCCTCGCGATTCTTAATTTCATGCGAAGAGCGCTATGGAGTGAATGAACTTGAGCTATTGGGAGTAGTTTGGTCGACTGAATATTTTAAAAACCATCTGTATGGGAAAAATTTTATAGTTATTACGGATCATCGAGCTCTTCTCTCTATTATGAAAGAAAATAGATCGAATAAATCGTACAATAGTAGACTAACTCGCTGGATAGGTCGTCTACTACCATTTCAATTTGACATTGAACATCTTCTGGGGGCGAGAATGGGTCTGGTGGATTATATTTCTCGACACTCGTTTCAACAAGCTGAAAAAATTTCCAATTATGACAAGGAATTTATAGTAGCAAAACTCAAGTTAATTTCTGCATCTATTAATTCATTAGATTTAAATAAAACACATCCCGCATCACATTTACACCAATTATAAAAAACACACGATCCCGCATTGCAAATCACACCCAAAATTGAGGCCAACAATAAGGCGACAAATATAATTAGCACACATGCAGCACGAGTACGCAAACATGATCATTACAATTCCCCCGCGCCGCGAAAAATTAGCCTCAAATACTACTTGCAATATAAACAATTTGAAATATGTAGACCCCGCGTCGCAAATATCACTTAACACTTCTCTCGCCCAGCACAATACAAATAAGTATAAACAATTAGTCCAAAATCGGAATGAATTAGCTCTCGCGCTGCGCGAGACTCTAATTTTTAACTCTAATTTCCCGCCAATTAGGAGACATTCCTCAAATAATTTTAAAAGTCACCACCCACAAATAAATTCAGCGCTTTGATCTCACATCATTCTACAATTCAGTCGTGCAATCCGAATTCTAGAAATAAATTGTCATCTAAATTTTCTTCGGAAATAAATTCAATAAATCAATTTAATAACAACATGCCTTCTAAGAAGCGGATCACTCGCGTTCGTTTTAATGACACATCCCGCGCCGCGAATCAACAATCTTCAAGTCAAAACTCAACCCGCCTTTCAAGTCCGCTCTCAAATACCTCTGACAATACCCGCACCGCAAGTCAGCGAACAGCTTCGAATAACACTACCCGTGCCGCGAGTCCTTTATAGACATTAACCCCAACATCTCCGGTTCATTCCTCTAATGCTAGTACTCCCCTCACACCCAGCCCAGTTGTAGCCACAATTGATTACATTGTGTCCAAGGTTTTCAATAAATCTCTAATCGCATCACTAAGAGTAAGGACGCAGTTTTAAAAGAAGTTAGGGATTGCATACTGACTAATAACGAAAGCCGTATAAAAGCCTTGAACCCCTACATACATTCGCATTGGAGAGACCTTCACGTTCGATCTGTGTGCGTGTGAATCGATGAAAAAGTAGCCATACCAAATGTATTGCGAGAGGCATTAACTGAGGATATACACGCAAGCCATCCGGGCTTATGGGGCAAGATTTGCATGGCTACGCATTGCTGGTGGCCCTACATGCACCGCGAACTTATCGTAAAGGCTACTGAATGCAAGCCCTGCACTGTGATTGCTAAGAATCTTAAATTTGTTATTCCTGCTAAACAATTTCATCCTCATGTACCTTGTGTTGAACCGAATCAAGAAATCGAAATTGATTTTGGAAGCCCGATTTCTGATGAAAAGGGAACTGAAGTTTATTTTTTAGCTGCTATTGATTGTTTTTTCAAATATCCTACTGCATTTATATATGACAAAGCAAACGGACCTAATGTTCTAAAATTTTTGGACATGTATATAGAAAATCACGGAATTCCTCGATCTATTCGTCATGATCAAGCAAAATGTTTGGTTGGCAATCAATGAGCATGATATCGACAATACCTAAATTTTTCCAGCCGACAAATGGCTGTATGGTTACCGCAGTAACATTGAGGTTCAGAAAGGAATGTCACGAGCGACGCAAGAGGCCAAGTCAAGAGAACGGGCTAGCAACGATTGCGAATCTCGCTTCCTGCGAACAAAGGCCACTCGACCAACTCCCCTCAAAGAGCGTGCGGTCGAACTAAATCTAGCGCGAAAAATTCATGGCAAGAGACAATCAAAGAAAAACCTCGAAGGATTATATGAGGTACTTGCCCCGGGATCTCATATTCTGAAAGTTAGCCCAACGACCTCCACCATCAAAGAGCCGGGGAAACCTGTGGTGACCGTCAGAAATAGCGATTTAGCTAAATTCGGGATGCAACTGGAGCGGCAAACTCCATTGAAGGCATACGTGGACCGCAGAGGACCAAGATCTGGGGAAATGTGGGTGGAGGAGTTGATTCAATGTCATGTAAAAGAATTTACGAGAAAACAGAAGGGGGACAAAAAGATGAAGCACCGCAAGCGTGATCATGGCAGCGGGATCTCTTCATCGAAGTCAAACATCTCACGCGCGATGCGAGGTCGCATTCCTAAAATACCCAACTTTCTCGCGATGCGAAATCAGAAGCCAGAAGCAAACACCGTTTCGCATAGCGAAGAACCTACAACCTCTTCCACAAACACAACGGCCACCACACAACCATCAAGATCATCGGACAGGACTCGCCGCAGTCCTTCCTATTAATGGATATAAAAGTCCATCCCCTGACTCCACAATTGCAGCACCACCCAAACGTCCACGACAAGCGTGTGATATCGAAAACTTTCAGCCCCATCTAGCTCTGTTGTCGAAACAGTGCAATACATTGCTGAACAGCTGCCGACTGAATTCAACGTATCTCCACGAATAGGAGAAGTATCTCCACCCGCTTCGCGAAATACTTCTCTCTTGGAAATCGACATTCCAACCCTCGTACGTTCGATAACAGTTTATGAGGCCAAAAATCCTGATACCAACGAGTGAAACCATTAGGAATTGAACTCACATACAGATTGCTTTAATTACAAACTCTAATTTATTAATATATATTTTTAGCTATAATAACCAGTAAAAATAATTTTATTACTTATATAACCCGGGACCAAGTATTAATTTGTAAATATTGTTATTATTTATACATTCGAAAATTGTATTATAACAATTTTCCTTGTCGGTGTAAGGGGTATGTGATACGTAAAGATATCATCATTTGTTCAATGCAGTATAATTTATATGATGTTGTAAAGTAGTTCAATTTATTTGCCCTTGATAATCCTGTTCATATTTATTCAGTTCGTGTCTTGTGATCTGTTAATGATTTCCTTCTTGGTTTCCCGCCTCGTGATCAGACATGTCTGATCACGCATTCACGTATGCTTACAAGCACTTCATTTCATTTCTTTTCATTTCATTCTCTTAAGTTTGCAATTCAAATTCAGTTAACAAACTCTCATGTAAATCCCGCTCCGCAAGTAAGCGCAAAGAAATTTAGTTAAGATCTCGCTCCGCGAATCGCTAGTTAAATAAAATTAAACGCACGCGCATTGCAAGAAGCTACTCTATTTAAATACAGTACGACAGGGACAACAACTTGAGAGATCGCTACGAGGAAACAATCAAAAAGGATTTGGATAAAAACTGCATCACAATTGCAGACTGATAAAAACTGCCTCTTGCAGACACTCCGTTTGGTAATTTCCCCATTACACAGTGACCAAAAAAACAGAAGCAGGACAAAATCCGCAGAGTCAAAAACGCTGCTGCAAAATATCAGGGAATCTCAATCACTGATGCATTGCTGTCAGGACCTAATCTACTAATCTACTTTGCAACCTGCATGACCTTCTTCTCTGCTTTAGACAGTACTCACTAGCAGTCACAGGGGACATCGAAGCAAAATTCATGCAGAGTGGCATACAACTGCAAGACCAGGACATTCTACGTTTTCTCTGGACAGAAGATGGCAAAGAAAAGGTCTTCAAATACAATCGACTTGTTTTTGGAGCCGCATGTTCACCTTCCTGTGCGATCTTTGATCTGCGGAAGCGTGCAAATTACCACAAACAAGAGCATCCAGAGGCGTACAAATCAATCGTGCAGCTGTTCTACATACAGACCTACCCCTCTGAGGAGGAGGCACGCAGAAGTGCACATGAGATTGAAGCTGTTTTGCTGACAGGTGGATTCAATTTGACAAGGTTCCCAAGCTACAAACCAACCTCTTTGGAAAACCCACTGGAAGAGGTCAAGGCCGAAATGAAAACCCAAAAAATCCTAGGTCAGACGTGGAATCCAAAGATGGACAAGCTGATGTTCGCAAAACCAAAATTTCTCTACACAGGACAACAACTAACTCAATTGGAGGTGCTATCAATGGAAGCTTCTCTAATCAATCCATTTGGACTAATTTCACTGATTGCTATCAGATTTAGATGCATTTTCCAGAAAATCATTAAAAAAGGAAGAAACTGGGATGAACCATTGTCAGAATGCCTCCAACACACACA